>NC_141551.1:3515000-3815000 GCF_021556685.1 Rattus norvegicus | reverse complement strand
ATCCAAAGTAGGAACATCTCCACAGTAAAGGTGACTGCTCTGGACCAACAGTTACACACTGCAACATGGAGACCGGAACAGGTCCCAAGTCTCCACTCCTTCCAAGACAGAATGCATCACACTTCTTCTGAGACAGAATATATATGCATCCCGTGTGTGTGTGTGTGTGTGTGTGTGTGTGTGTGTGTATGCTTCATGAAGATTTTCTCTCATCATTGCGGGCGTGGGGTGGGATGGGGAGAGGGAAGCAAAGGCCCTGATTTCTTGCCCTCCAATGTACAAGAAAAGAGAAAATGCTCCTTATGTCCCCCAGCCCCTGGAAGAGTGACATGCTAGGTCTATTAAGTCATACTCATGGATTACAGTCAAGGTGAATTTCCCAGAATCTGAGGCCTTTGACTTATTAAAATGGCAATGTCTATGGTACCACACCAAGCTAAACACAATTCTAAACTACGTCTTCCCAACTAAGGGAAATGCCTTCATGTAAATATAACCTACCAGTCCTGTCTCTAGCTCCTCATACCCTCCATGTCCACCACTGTTCTCACACGAAGGCTGACTGTGGGACAGAAAGGAGGACTCTCTTCTACACTGGATACTTACTCAGGCAAAATGGGAAATTATAGTATCCGTCTGCACACGTCTCGCAGAAGTCTCCAGAGAAGTTTGGCTTACAATGACAGCGGCCTGAGCCCTGGTCACATTCATCTGCACGGTCAGGGTCACAGCTGCAAGCTAAGAGGAAAGACATCACCAAAGGACCAGCTCTCCACTGTGATTCATAAGGCAGATTTGCCTCACACTTCTTAGTAATGCCCATTGGCTCAGACGATCTCTCCTGCATAGTAAGCACTCAACCAAAGCTAAACACTATGAATATTTATGGATTTATTACTACAGTTTTTGATTCTAATTATGACAAAGTTGGAATTACTGGCGATCATAGTAACATGTCAAACCAGTAGAAAACCGAAGAAGCAACATTTATTGCAGATTTAATAGGGCCAAACCCAATAAATTAAGTGCTTGCCTAGATAAATTTGATATCATTTCACCTACACTTATGAAATAATATTTATTATCATTTACGTATAAGAATTCAGGGACTCAGAGAAAGCATGGAGTTGCCTGCGTTGAGACAACTAGGCAAAAGCAGAGCCGACAACAGGAAGGCAAGGGGAGACTGTCGGCTGATCCGGAGCCTAGGACACTCTTAGGGGAGTACACGTAGCTCGTCGTACTCACGAAATTGACAAGGGACTTACGGATGCATCCGTGCAGTGCTTCCACCGGAACTCCATGGGGCCGGAAGTAACCCTTCGCACACTTTTCACAGTTCACACCCGCAGTGTTGTGCTGTTGAGAAAAGTACCAGAGAAACCCAACGCTCTTTATTCTGTGATAATCCACCACAGAAATAATTCTGTCATAGAAAAGGACCCAAAATGTGTCACAGGACACTGAGTTCACCATGGCTTCCCCACCGCACACATGGGAAAGAGAAACAAGGAAAGGTTCAATAAATGAGCAGGCCTGGCTTTCCCCTCTCCTACCAAAACTGCTTCAACGAACTTGACATATGAGTAAGAAAAAATAAATTCCCCTCCATGTCCCATAGCTTCAGGCCAGTCCCTCTATCTTTGCTCAGAGGAACCAATGACTGGATCGCAACCGCTCCCAGCATTGCTCAAGAATGAGATGTACACGAGAATTAATATTTTTTTCCAACTTTAGAAGGAAGGCATAGAGATCTCTGTCTGCACTCATTCTGGTTTCATCTATGGTTTTTTTGTCATGAAACCAATTCCAGGACATTTCTATTGTGTGACTGGACAATGCGGGCATGAGGTGCAAGCACACGCACATGCGCATGCACATGCACAGAGCTCAGTTCTGAGTCGGGTGGCATTTTCGAGTCCGGGGTTAATTAACCCTTATAGTTGCCACAAAATCAATTACCCAGCACACGCCCTCAGTTTTCAAGAAATACAAGCCATGGGTCAAGCTTAGTTCTGTCTCCCTCTAACGTGGGAAAGCACGTGGGAGTGCTGTGAACAAAGGGCAAAGTCAACAAGACTGAATTCAATGTGACCCCCATGGACCCTGCACAGAAACACAGTGGAGAACAAAGGCCTAGTCTGTGTCCTTTCCCTGCAGGGTTTCATTAATCTCAGATGCTTGCTTTTTTACCACTCTTGTCCTGTGGGCTAAAATACCTGAATCCACTTTAGCACTGAGGTAAAAACCATGCTGGCTACCTACCTCTCCAGCTCAACGTTCACGCCAAGAACCTTATGAGCAAAGAAGAATCAGCTGGATCCCACCCAGTCTTTCATCCAAGTGACGATCAACCTTCCACTCCACTGCAGGGTAAATACTATGGCTTACCAAAGAGGACCTCCAGCTAATCTTGACTTGCAATCCAATAGAGTAGGTCATGAGAAGTGTTCTCTGAGGTGGGCAGCCTTGGCTCTCTGCCCCAGTTCATGCTTAGCAGTGAAACACCAAGACAGAGCTACACACTAAAGGTAGAGTAACAGTGGTTTTCTAGGACCTCCACAGTCTGAGGGCAACTCATACTATTGCATTTATGGACAACAGAGTCCTGGCTGAACAAGACAGGTCAAGAGTCAAGAGTCAAGGTGGCTTCTCAGGTTTACAGTGGAAGTCTGTAGGAAGTAGCCCTGCTGGGAGGATTGAGGGGGGTGGTGGTGAAGCTGTGCTTGCATTGCAGAAGGCTTAACATCAGAGGAGACTCTCAGACACCAGGTGAGTGCAATGGCATCCTCTGCAGAAAAAAGCCTGCCTCCCACAGCCAATGCTTTGCCTCAACCCAGAGAGAGATTAGAGGACAGCCTTCCAGAGTTGGTTCTTCCCTTCTACTGTGGATTCCAGGGATTGAACTCAGGTCCTCAAGCTTGAATTACAAGTGCCTTTATCTGTTGAGCCATCTTCCCAGCCAGCACCTACTTTTTTCACAGGGGTTTTACAGCTCAAATCCAAGTCCTTGTGCCTGTACAGCAAACACTACAGCTGTGTCATCTCCAGACCCGGGGGGGTGAGATATGTGGAGTGCTCGCCTAAAAGCCATGCTCTGCTCTGATTGTCTGAGGTCTCCATTCCTCCACAGGGAGCTCTTCCAGCATGTTTGGACCTTTAGGCAAACGCTAACTCCATCTCTTGCAATCAATTCCCCGACTGTACCCTATTATCTTCTATGCCTGTGAACCTCAAGCACATGCAGAAGGTCCATTGTTGTAAGGAAATTCATTTTCCTTACGAGAGTTCCACATGAACTAGACTCTGATGCCTTTCTGGAATGATCTGGCCCTCTCCTAGCCCACTTCTCCTCCAGCTACCCTGGAATCTTGTTCCTTCCTTTTGTCCTTCCGTTATTCCAATAGCCTCAACAAAATCCCAGATCTCAGGAAACTGGCCACCTTACTTTGATTATGTCACAACCTAACCCAATAATTCAAATGGGAAACCCAAGAAATAAAATAGTTCAATACCAATGGTGAACATCTGGTAGCTGCCTCTTCTTCAAGATAAGAATCTCAATTCAGGCTTAAATACAGTGGTCAGAGTAATAAACCCTAGCCCTACCCTAACCCTAACCCTAACCCTAACCCTAACCCTAACCCTAACCCTAACCCTAACCCTAACCCTAACCCTAACCCTAACCCTAACCAATAGAGTTAAGGGATAGTGACTTTGAGATGTGAATGACGTGGATTAAGGCCAATAGAAGGAGGCTTTGCAGAACCTGGCCACTTTAGCCTTCTGCCTTCCATGCAAAGACAGAGCCTCACCAGACAACTCGACCTGCTAGCATCTTGGTCTTAGACTTCGTGGTCTCAGAACTGTGGGAAAGTAAGTTTCTTCTTTCTGAGCTACCCAGTCACAGGTATTTTGTTACAGTGGTACAAACTGACGGATACTGTGTGAAGGTCTCTAGGGACAGCCTCTTGTGTGCTCTGAGATGATTCTCATATCCCACTTGTGGGAACAGGAATGGGGGAAGCAGCCACAGGATTTGCTGTGGGATATGTGTTCTTTACCAACAAACCCAAAACTGACCACTAAGCTGACTGGCCTTGTCCTTTGGAATTGCTGGTCTTTTCAAACAAGAGTCCTTCCTCGCTTTCATTTTATAATGGATTCTGGACCGAAGGTGCATTTTTATTTTTAAATACCTTTTCTGTGTGTTGGATTTGGGGCAGGATAGAACCGTATGTTCTGATTCTGGATCCTGTCTCTTTGTTTAACAGGTGTACATGTGCAAGATAGACAGTTCCAGAACAGGAGACCAGCACTTTATCTACCTTGCCATGTATGTGAACAAGTAGGAAGCAAGCTTAGGCCTTCCTTAGAAAGCCCTGTCTTCAGAGCAAAGGTTCACCTTCACTTTGGCTAACAGAGACAGAATACCTCTAAGAACACCGCACCCCGATAACCTGGGTAGGTGGCAGTCTTCGCCATTACTGCTACCCTATTTGTATCAATGTCATCTCAAGGAACCAAGGTCAAGGAGGAGGTGACTCGAGCAAGTCATTCCCTCAGCCTTTCCTTCCTCATTTGCTCAGTGTTGTTATGGAAATTTATAGTTTCACAGTGAACATACAGGTCCCACGTCAGGCACCAATCACCTCCCACTGAACACCGAACCACAGATTTAATTAACTGGACTTTAATATATGCTAATGATTTTGTTCTTTAGTCACATAGTATATTTGATATGTACAAAACTCTTAATAATACATTCACCAAGTCCAGACAAATATACCCAAATAAAAAACTCAGTTTCTGGGGGATAACCAGGGGACCCCACCCTCTCAGAGGAGAAGGGGAGGGGTATGGAGGGAGGGAGTCTATGAGGGGAAGACCCTGAGGAGGGGGCAGCAATTGGGATGTAATAAATAAATAAAAAATAAATAAATAAATAAATAAATAAATAAATAAATAAATACTCAGGTTTTTATTTTAGTATAGAACACATGGCCTCAGAATATTCCCACGTCCCCACACAGGCAGCCCCCCTACCTCCTAAGAGCCAATCACACTGCTGATTTTTCCCTATTAACTCATTCCAGAATTCCATACCAATGGCTGCCATGCAACACGTGTCCTTTTGTAGAATCTGATTTCCATTGCCACATACTTGTAAGATTCTCAGTGCTATAGCAGCATCAATCCAAGGTCCTCTTTGCTCCTTAGTAGCCTGTTACTCAAACAAGGAAGGGCTGGTCTCGATCCTACCACTGATGACCAAGACTACTTCCACTTGGAGCTCTTTCCACACTATCTGCTCTAAATGATTTGAAAACAAACATTTCTATTTCCTGTAGATAAATTGAGAGTAGGGTTTATCACAGTGTAGAGAGGGGTACGTTTCATTGTATTTTATAGGCTCTTGGGCCTTTGCCATAGCCATTGTGTACCGTGCTGTCTTGCTACGGACAGTGGATGGCATGCATGGCTGTTTCACATCTCGAGCTTTGTAACTATTGCCATCTGGGTGAGAGGTGGAGATGCACCTCTGGGCTTTGATCGCCATTTCCCTCCTGACTGAAGGAGCACAGCCTTGGCTGGCAGCTTATTGGTCCTTCACAAACTTAATTTGTAAGAGGCCACCATTGTTTCAGCATTGCGTGTAGTTGGGGGTTACCTGTCTTTATTCACTGTGGTTACTGACCGTCTGATAGACTTCCCATTTGTGAATATTCTCTCCCTGTCTACAGCTTGCCCACTTGTTTTCTTCAGGGTCTTTGGTGAGCAGACGTTTTTAATTTCAGTGAGATCCAATTTCTTCTTTCATGATTACAGCCTTCCATGAGCTGAGGACCACCTCCCTCACCTTCTGAATCTCACAGGGATTCTGTATTTTTTTTCCAAATCATTATAGCTCTAATTTTACCTTAGGTCCATTTTTAACAACAAATCAACTTTATATATCTAGGTAGGGATTAAGACTTAAGTTGTCCACATGAAGTCTAGTTGTTTTGAGGCCTTTTATGCAAAGGCTTACACATGTGGAGTGAGAGGACCTTTGGCTGTGTTTGTACTTTTGAGTTCATCCTTTCACACAAGTGTGGGACTGGTTCGCCCACGAGAATCTATGTGAAGATGGGCGTTAAGGCTGCTGTCTACTTGAAGAGCCGTCTCACCTGGCAGTCAATGCAGACCCCTCCGCCTGTGTAGACACCTTTGCTGTTTAAGCTCGCCTGCTGACGCGACACAGCCTCGTCATAGTAACAGTCCACGGCGTGCCCATGGCAGTTGCAGGCTGGAACAAAGCACTCTTGGTCAAACGGGACATTCAGTGAACTCCCAGACAGGATCTCTGCTCGTGGCCCACAATAAAGTCTATTCTGAAATACCGGGGACACTCTGTGGAAAATTACAGGGATTTTTTTTTTTACACAAAGACTATTATATATACTTTTATGTATTTTACAGCTGCTTCTGTTTGATAGTAAGTGAAAGGTTTCTCTTTTCAAAAAGACGTATAATTATAACAGTGATGACTCCAACACCAGTCATCCAGGTACACAGAATATTGCTGCTGCTGCTGCTGCTGCTGCTGCTGCTGCTGCTGCTGCTGCTGCTGCTGCTATTACCATAAACTATGGTCCAGCTCCTTATTTATCATGAAATATATTTATGTGAATTGTTGTATTTAATCTACTCTCTAAGGTAGGTGCCACTGTCCCCATACCACAGATAAAAAAACTGAGGCAAAGAGAGGTTACAGATGATCCATAGCTACAAGCTCATAAACAAAAGAGCCAGAAGTCAGGCCTGCCTTTGATTCCAAATTCCACACTCTCAGCCATTGGTCCCAACTTTTAATTTCAAGACTATGTATAATGGTGAAAATTAGGTACACTTGGCTGACTATATATCCTGTGAAGTTGGGCTTGTGTGTGTTTTGTTTGTGATGGAACTTGGTCCGAGGCACACAGTGGCCCTCACCCAACCCTCGATGTATTGACTTGAACTCCTACCGATGATACTAAACACCACCAAGAGTGAAAGCGAAGAATTCAGTGATTGGGGAAGAATGTCAAAAAATATCTAAACCATCAGTCAAAAGGATCAGGACGTAAACTAACCTTGACTAGTCAAAGCATGCCTAGCACAGCCACTGAGCTA
Source organism: Rattus norvegicus (assembly GCF_021556685.1). Classification (NCBI taxonomy): domain Eukaryota; kingdom Metazoa; phylum Chordata; class Mammalia; order Rodentia; family Muridae; genus Rattus; species Rattus norvegicus. The sequence continues at coordinate 3,807,842 of NC_141551.1, read as the reverse complement.
TGTGACTGAAATGTTCGTAACAGCTCAACGATACAGTCTGAGTATGCATACTCCTCAATTGATGGCAGAGCTCAGTTATCTACGTGAAGGTGTAAGGAGGGGCCTTCCTTTCTAAGTTGCTTTCGTTGCTGTTTTTATCACAATAACCCAAGGAGTAACTAAGGCACATGAGCTGGGGCTTGTCTGTCAGAATCACCACTTCCCAATGTTCTACCACCTCTCAAAATGTTCTACTACAGCTGTTAAAAGCAGCTCTTGCCATTCCTCATTTTTGTCTGGTCTCTCTCCCCTTCCACATGACTTAGTCCATGACAATCTCCTACTCTGAGTCGGTATCCTACTGTGCGTCAGGTTTAACTGTCACTCTCTTATTTTTTCATCTCAAGACAACTGCAGTCCATCTGCTACCTCACCCTAGAAACAGCAAAGGCAGCCACATGGCACTTAGGACGTCTGGGTAAACGGCTCAGAGGTAGAGCATTTACCTAGTACACCCAAGGTCCTGGGTTCAATGCTAGTGCTTCAAAGAATGCTAAAAAGGAAGACGGACATGTTAAAACACTCAGTCCTATCCAGATAGGAAAGTATCTTGCACGTTATTAATAATTCTTTTTTCTTCTTATAATTGAACGCAGGATACTTTCCCCTTACATCTGATATTTTCCTTGTGTCAGTTCCCTCTTATCAGTTTTCCATAGATGAGCTGCCTGCGGTCTACAGATGTTAAGCAGAGGGTCGCAGAAGTAAACAGTTTGTGTTTCAAACTGTGTGTCCTGTTGGCTGCACAGCACAGGCAAAGCCTGTCTTTCACAGTCCTTTGTGCCCAACCCAAGAGGTTTCTGGATTCCTGGTGGTGATGATATCAGCTTGCAGGGTCAATGCAAGTGCTTCTTACATTCCTGTTAACCCCTGATTTACCTAATAAAGGTAGTGCTGGCCAGTTATTACAATCTGCTGTCTTCACAGTGCTATTTATTATTAGTCGCTGTTCATCTTTTACTGTGCCCAATCTATAAATTCAGCATTCTCATAACCGTGTGTGTAGGAAAGCATACAGCACACCCCAGGGTCTCCACTATCCCTGATCTTAGCATCCACTGGAAGTCTGAAACATACAAGAAGGGTAAAAAGGGGGGGTACCTCATCACCAACAGAACTGAGTCTCTCAAGCTGACACGACCCTGTTCTCTTTGTGACCCAGGGCACACTTGCCATCAGTCCTTAGGTAGAGAGGAGAGGGCTGCTCTGCTCTGAACACAGAGCTCGTCAGCTTCACTCTAGCACCCACCTTCACACTCATTGTGCTGGTCCTGAGCAGCGGGCCGCCAGGGCCTCTGATTGTAGCCTGCACAGCAGCGATTACACGTGTCCCCACAGGTATGGTGCTGGCATTTGCATCGGAACCTGAGAATAAAAGCAAAGCATATTTTGGTAACTGAAAAATGGTGGTGGTGGTGGTGGTGGTGGTGGTGGTGGTGGTGGTGGTGGTGGTGGTGGTGGTATAGCATCCAACTCAGAGCAATCCTCCTGCCTTAGCATCCTGAGTTGAAGAGTAGTTTGGCTTGGTTTGATTTAGATGTTTTGCTTTGTTGGAGCTTGGTCCTCATTTATCCCAGATGAACCTCGAGCTGACAGAAGCTGAGGAACACTTGCGATCCTCCTGCTTCGACCGCCCAAGTGCTGGGATTACAGGTAGATGCTACATGGCTGGATAGTGGGTCCTGGGTTTATGTGATCTTAGAGACCCAACCCAGAGACTCATGCTTGCTCTGTGCATACTCTACCAGCTGAGCTACATCCCCAGTGCCAGGGTAAAGGTTTTATTCGGATCCATTGTTCCTGCTAGTCTAGCATGCACAAGGCATGAGTTCAATCCCCGGGACCCAAATCAAAGCCAAAACCCCTGTGATGTATGACACATACACAATTGTTGGGTCACCTGGTACACAAGCAAATACAAGAACAAAGGAACTTGTATACATTGTGTCAGCCCCTCCCCCCATCATCTTTATTGCACAGACGGTAAAACTAAGATGCACAGAGAGTAATGTACTTGGCGCCAGTTCTCTCTCCTCGACCACATTATGTCACAGTAACTGAACCACACTGGGCATGGTGGCTCACACCTATCGTCACCCCACCAGGGAGGCTGAAGGATATACAGGATGCAGGCTAGCCTGGGCTTCAGAGAAAAGCCTGCCAATAAACAATATGAATAAATGAATAAGAAATAGAAATAAGTGAACAAGAGGTACCAAGTGCCCTGGGGTCCTCTGAGCATCACTTCTTCACCAAAACCTGGAGCGACCCTGGGAAAAGAATCTCTAAGGTTTCGGCGCTCAGCCTATCCTCCAGCTCGGGGATGGCAGAGAGACAACGGGAAAGCTCTCTGAGCACAAGGCTTCTCCCACACACTGCCCCAGCTCTAATGCAGGGCACAGTGCATTTGTCAAGGCGAAGGTGTTAAAAATTACAATCGTGGAATGCCACCCTTGAGTAACCACCCCTCTGTGTTTGAAGGAGGACTCAAACTCATGTGGAACAGGCTGCTGCCTGGGCCTCTCAAGGCCCCTACAACCCTGCTGTGACAGGCAACTGGAGGGTGGTATGACCAAAGAGCCGCACCCCAAATAGACGGTAGCATCCTCCCCGATCCACTGTCTCCACAGGCGCTGACGTGGATTAAACTGGCATGGCATGATAGCTGGAGGCCGTTACAGTCATTCTCAAGGTGTGACAGATTTTCTCTAATCCCAAATAATTGGGACAGAGACTATATTTTTATATTACATGATTATAACACATAGCTGAGCAGTTGTTAATCTCTAACCTCTCATCTAGTCTGACTACCTCCCAGAAAGAAAAAAAAAAAACCAGGCTACTTGCATTTTAATGTTTATGTTTTAATTTTAATTTTTAATATTTATGCTTTAGCTCTGCTTCAGATGCTTTTCCCATGGTGTCTTCTTGGGACCAACTCCTCATGGCTCTCTCCTCCTCCTCCTCCTCCTCCTCCTCCTCCTCCTCCTCCTCCTCCTCCTCCTCCTCCTCCTCTTCCTCTTCCTCCTCCTCTTCTTCCTCCTCTTCCTCCTCTTCCTCCTCCTCTTCCTCTTCCTCCTTCTCCTCCTCCTCTTCTTCTTCCTCCTTCTCCTCCTCCTCCTCTTCCTCCTCCTCCACCTCCTCCTCCTTTTCCTTTTCTTCTTCCTTCTCTCTCTCTCTCTCTCTCTCTCTCTCTCTCTCTCTCTCTCCCCTCCCACCTCTCTCTCTTCCCCCCACCCCCTTTCTCTGACTGGCAGAAGTCCAGCCCTGTTTCTCTCTTTTGCTCAGCTATTGGCTGATCAGTTTTATTGACAAGTCAGAGAATAAATGCAGAATGTTTTTTCACAATCTTAAAACAGGAGATGTTTGAAATAAACATTACAATGGTGTGTCTGGATTGCAATGAGATGTTGGGGCAGAGAAACCAGCATCTGAATAACACAGGGCAATCCTCACACAGTGCACCAACTTTTTGCCTATAGGAGACCCCTTGGGCTCTCAGCAGAGAGGTAGTCTCAGCTCAATAGCAATGAAATACTTGGCATACGTTGGTGGGAAAGAGTATCTAAGCAACACTGACTGAGGAACTCGAGGACCAAATACATTCATAGAGAAGTTTTGAGCATAGCACAGGAAGGAGCCTGGCCTCTGTCTGACTGGTGCTGGCACACCCAAGCCCCTGTGGTATTGATTCTCAGTCTAAAGGTGAGGTGGCATTTGGCCTTGCATCTATGGTAAACATGTTTCAGACCTAGTCAAGAGAGATAGAGGCCTTTTTATGAACATCTCCATCTGACGTAGTCCTAATAGCTACAATCATTTTTCTCTTAAACAACTGACTGCTTAGGTCAGCCATGAACCTGAGCAGAGCCCTGTTTATTTGATGCTTGAAAGCCCAGAATCCTCTCGCTATCCATGCTGCAAGGTTAGGATGGCAAACACTTTTGGTTAAAACTGTTCTACCTAGAACCAGTGTCACTGACTGTCCAAGATGGGCTTCCATCAAGTCACTAGGCTGCCTCAAGCAGGGGGCGGACAGCTTCCTGTTCATACATGTAGATTTCACAAGTATTTAGCACCAGATTATTATCACTGACCTCTTCTCTATTGGTAGAATTTAAGTGAGATCGATGCTATCTGACTAAGTCAACACCTCTTTCATGGAGACCAGGAAGTCATTTCTGTGGGGGAAGTGGTGGTGGTGGAGTGAGTGCCCCTGACCCAAGCCCTAAGGTGCATTTCCACCTTCCCTGCCAAGCCCATCTTGAGGTAGAAACTGTCAAACATGGCAGAAACCCCAAATGAAATAAACTCAAAAAGCAGGAACTAGAGAAATGGCTCAGCACTGCCTGCTCCTTCAGAGGACCTGCCTGGGTTAAGTTCCCAGCATACAGGTGGCTGATAACTGTCTATAACTCCAGTCCCAGGGAATATAACGCTCTCTTTTGGCCTCCTCGGGCACTGGGCTTATATGCAGGTAAAACATTTATGCACAAAAGAAAATGAAAAATAAAATAAAAAATAATAATTTTTAAGAATTAAAGAGATACATGCCAAATCAAACTGTAGGTAAAAACTGTTAGTGGCTGTCCAGCATGGTTGAGAATTAGGTAACAGCATTCCATATTACCTATAGGGTGCTATGATTGTTCAGTCATGTCTGCCACAGACCCACTGGTAGTCTGGAAGGAAAAAAGAGCTGGCAGACAGGGAATTCATACACTCACACACACACCACCTTGCCGTGGATTCTGAAACATTCCTGTGGAAGTCTAGAACCCAGAGTCTGTAAAGGGTGTAAATATTCATGAAAACAATTAGCTGGTTCGCAGTGAGCTGAGGAGCCTGGCCACACTTACTGCTTTTCAGGGTTGTCAGCGCTGCAGGCCTCCGCATGGCCGTTGCAAACACACCGCCCACCGACACTGATGTCCTTTATGCTGTAGTAATACTGCAGGCCAGAAAACAGAAGCGTCAGCTTCCAGGAGCCACACCACCATGTGCTCTTCCCAACCTCTGACCCGCAGAGGGTGACACGAGCAAGAAACAAACCTTGATTTTTCTTAAGCCTCAACATTTGGGGGCTGTCGATTACAGCAAGAATTACCCCATGTGCACCAATATCAGACTCACTATAACCATTTACCAGATATAACAACTTTTCTTTTATTTGGAGTTGAACCCAGGTTTCTACTATTGATCTAGATTAATAGCTAAATTGCCCAGGCTGGTCTTAGCCAGACTCATTTTGCAGGCTAATCAGACCTTGTGTGTGTGCAATTCTGCATCAGTTTCTCTAGCAGCTGGGATTATTTTTCTGCAAATAGCTGTACCTATTTTATACAGGAACCACACCTCTGCCTAAGTATCGCTGACTGGGAAAGGCTCTTGGAAGAATTTAACTTATTCAACAAGAAAACAAGCAACATTAGCCAGACGATTAGGCACTTTGGACTCACCCGACGCGTGACGGTGGGGTCTCGCTCTGCCTTGGATATAAGATGCCCGAGGAGGGTGTTGGTTCGCAGAAACCGCAAGCGGATGTTTGTTGCCTTCGTAAACTCCCTCAGGGTGTCAGAGAAAGCAAAATGTTTTGCACCTGGACGACCATTTATCAAGGATACAACAATCTATATAAAAAAAAAAAGAAAAAGAAAGAAGGAAGGAAGAAAAAAGAAAAAAAGGGCAAAGTCCTTTGCTCAAAATGTAGCAATGAAACACTAAAAGTAACATACACCCCAGAGTGCCTGATTCTCAAAAAAGCCCCAGATGTGCCAGGGTAGTCTAGCATCTAGTTTATAAGTCAGAACAGTGTTGTTAGTTCTTAGTTCTACATTTAAACCTAGTCTCTGTGAAGCTGTTACTTTCTTACACCTCTGTTCTGTCAGGTGGCTGTGGAGGTGAACTATGAAATGTTGGAGAGCATCGTTATGTCCATAAACACAGTGATAGGATTCTGTTGAGTTGCAGCAAGAAAACAAGACTGACGTAATCAACAGAGCAGTGGTCCTCAACCTTCTTAATGCTGCAGCCCTTTAATACAGTTCCTCATGTTGTGGTGACCCCACCCAAAGAATTATTTTCATTGCTACTTTGTAACTGTAATTTTGTACATACAAAAGGAAGCATAAGGAAAGTATCTGATGTACAGCCCCTATGAAAGGGTCATTCAACCCAGAGGGGGTCTCAGCCCACAGGTTGAGAACTACTTATCTAAATGATGTTGAAAACGTGGACAAGAACAATGGCTAAGGATTTCATGGCTCTGCTGATGAGAGCCCAGCCTTGATGCTTTGAAACATAAGCTGCTCACCAGCTGATGGTACTGAATAGAGCTACTTGAGTGAGATCTCACGCACCTTAAGAGAGTTGATTTGAAAGTCTGTTTATATTTCTGTATTCACAGTTTCCTTGGAGTTCTACCCTGACTGTCCCCACCTCTGTCCACTTCCACATGGACTTAGCACTGTTGCCTAACCCCACCCCCAACCCCTGCAACCCTCCCCAACAGCCTTGGAAATAGTGCACCAAGAGGTGGGAGGGATAGGTCTCACTTTCCAGTGACCCAACCACCTTCTAAGTCTGTCACGAGAATTCTGAGACCTCTGGACCTTGGATCCCAAACCCTAACTTCCTGGGGAGAACCCAGGGCCCTAAACACAACTTCCAACTCAACTTATTCTTGAGTCTTTGGTGTTACAGACTCCCAAAGCTGTTTACCTCGCCATTTTCCAGAGGTACGATTCTAGAATACTCTGTGACGCATAGCACCTGGTCATCCCGGGTGACAGCCATATTTGCTTCTTGCCCAAACTGTTGTAGACAATCTCCTCTAGAATCTAGAAAGGAAATAATGGGACATTATCAAATGACACATCGCTTTCTCCTAGGTCACTTCCAATGCCTTGTGTTTCCCTAAGAGAGATGAAGAGAAAGACCAAGAACTCTTCTGTGTCTGGGTGAAAGCTAAGGATGAAGTTATTTCGTGAAAGAGAAGTACCTGCTGTTTCAGTTCAAGCGCCCTCCAAGAACCACAGCTGAAGATACATTGTTAACTCTCCCTGTCTCAAGTGGACAATGTTACCATGTAAGGTAAAGTGCTGCCCACCTTGATTCATCATGTGGTCCAGAGTCACTTACAATACTTCAATAGCAAAGATTACAGGTTCAAAATCAGTAACATGGAGCCCAGCATTCACGAGGACAGGAGTTTTGTTCCTAACTCCTCATAAAAGGAGAAGAACATAAGTCACAACTCACTTATAAGGCACCTCCCACCAGTTGGAACAAAATTATTATGAATGGAGTTGCAACCCCCCATTCTGCATGTGGGAGCCTTAGAATTGGCACATACATGACTGACTGAGAAACTGGGCTGTTTTGATAACAGCTTAGGACCGAGCCCTACCTAGTCACACTGAGACACCTTTTTTTTTTTTGAGAAAACTCAATCCGTGGCCTTAGACAGTTTCAGATAATCAAAGCCCCTCGTAGCACGGAAGACAAGATTACTTACGAGCAAAATACTGCCAGGGCGAGTAGGTGTTTCCAAAGTCTACGGATCGTTCCAGGACCCAAAGATCAGGGCGGGGAGAGTTCGCAAACTTGATTAAGATATAAGCCACATGGAAGAGCTAAAAAAACAAGAGAGATACAATTTATCTGCACTGAGAGTATAGCTCAGTGGTAGAGCACTTGCCCAGCATGCAAAAGGCCCTGGGTTCAATCCCCAGGACCACCAAAATAGGAAAGATTAAAGTCACTTTGTCTGTGGCTTTGACTATTTCTATAAGACATTGGTTTCCAAGGCTACAAGATGCAGAGTCTACTTCTGCCTGCATGGTGGACATCTCTGCCCAGGAGTGGCTTTTCTAGCTCATTATTGTCAAAATCTCTAAGTACATGTGGTCATCACCATTGGTACGTCTTAACCATATCTAATTCCTGAATATCAACCAGTCCGCACGGCCTTATAGCATATATACATATATATATATATATATATATATATATATATACATACACACACACACACACACACACATACATATATATATATATATATGTGTGTGTGTGTGTGTGTGTGTGTGTGTGTGTGTGTGTGTGTGTGCGTCAGAAGCCTGGTAGCAAGTACTGAGAATGACGTGCTAAGTCCTCTGTGGACAAAGAACCAGTGGGACAGCTCAGAACTTCTCTTAGGAGTGCCAGAGCCTGTGGCTCCAGGTATGGGAAAGATCAGAGCTGCAGACTGAGACCTACGCAGCTGTTGTAGAATGGCGCCCCTCCTTCCCGGTGCCACCTTCACGGCCTCCTCATTTCCTGGCTGCTCTCCTGTGACCAATGTTCCTGATTATTCTCATCCTTTGCCTATGACCAGAATGACACAAACACAGAAGGAAATGAAGCTGGGCTCTGGCTCTCTTCACCTCTGATCCTTAAACTCCAACGTATAGCCCGAGAACAGCCAGTGTTTCTTGTAGTTTATTCCCCTCTCCCCGTCCTCAAAAAGTATCTGCTTTGCAACTTGAGTTCTACAGTCCTACAGTCAGGTCACCAAACTGGTGATTCTGGGTCCAAAATTTCAGCCAAGGATCAAGAAACGTTGGGGTGGAAGCTATCATATCATTCTTGTCTGTAGTCCCTGGCAATGCAGTATGACAAGTACCTACAGCAGGTTAGATAGTAGAAGCCATCTGTACATAATGTAGGAAGGTGTGCGTAAGTTACAGTCAAGTGCAGCATTCTCCTCAAGGGACTTGCATCCCTGAGGGATACAGAGGACAGAGGGAAACAAGTGCAACCACTCCAGGGATGCTGAGAGATAACAGCAGAACACAGGCTTACATAAATCCTCTGTCATGCTAAGGAACAAAGACGGCCCCTGTTCTCCAACCCCCTGGCCCCACTGCATCCCAAGGAACAGATCCCTAGTGGCTTTCTGAGCAGGCTACCCCTGCCATTAGCTTGGCCACTGGAACCAGCAGGATAATGGACTTATCTACTCAGAGAGAAGAGAAGACCGAGACCCTGTGGGGTCCTCGTTCCTGGAAAAAGTACTGAGAGAGAAGACCTTGGGCCATATCAAGACACATGCAAGGCCTTGGCTCAGTCTCTGGGACCAAAATGCAGGTAAGGACAACAACCGTAAGAGTTTGAAGCACTTTCCACATAGAATAGCAGAAAGCATATGTGTATATATGTCTGTGTATGTGTGTATGTGAGTTCAAGTCTGAGGAATAGTATCTAATATTAATATTTCAAACTCTAAATTAGAAGCCCAAACGTTCATACAAAATCTTTTCATATTTTTGATCTCCAAATTCCTTTATACTTTAAAAAAAATTATAGTAGACCCTCAAAATCTTTTACATGGATTCATATATCAACCTATACCATATTAACAATTAAAGTTGAGAAATTTAAGGCATATATGTGATCACTTATTTAAAGTAGGAATCCCACTCCATAGGAAGCTCTGAGTGAGGCCCCGGATGGAGATGTGCTGGTGACGTAGGCGAGGCCTAAACCTCAGACCCACGGGCAGAGAGCAACCCTACCCCGCCTCACGCCCCTCCCGGAGGCTCAGAGAGGAATGACAAATCCCTCATCTGGAATCGAAGTGGGGTTGTGGATCGTGCGTAGAAACGCCCACCATAGCTTTCTTCCCCAGTGTACTTAGGGCTTGAAGACTTCTTCCCCACAGAGACTGCTCCTACCTGGAGTAGCCACACCTGCCTCCTTAGTCCAGCCTTACCACCATTTATCTGTGTGCAACGACCCCACATCTCTGTCCTACTCCACACAATGAGCATGCCGACCTTCAGGGTGCTGCCGTTTCTCCACCTGAGGAGCAGCTCGATCCCAGCTTTTCTGTGTCTTCTTCACTCCCTCACCTGCTCCATCAGGTCCCCACAGAGGTGCCGAAGACAAATGCTGTATGGTTACAAGAAACTAACTTTTCTAGCAAGAACATTGGCGGTGCTCTGTTTCTGCAAATACCCTTTAACAGATTGGAAAACAAATGGATTTTCATATCTCCCTCTGCATTCAATCTCTACTGACATGTTTTGGTTTGGGTGAAATACTTGAAAAAGATCTTACCCCAGTTAGATCCTCAATGGTAAAAATGAGGTCCTCAGGGTATATGGACCTCCTGAAAGGACCAGTGCTCAGGGGTACCCCCATAGGCTCTCACCCGACTCTGAGAGACACCACTCCTTATAGAGTCTCCCTTTCATGGTAAGAGGCCCTTTTACTATTTCTCCAAGGGAAGGAAGATCGTCATAGCAGGAACTAAAAGCCCCAAGTCCCAACTTGATCTGTCTCCTCCACCTTGTGCTTTACAGTTTGGGAAATAATATTTACCTGGGCTGTGCATATAACCCAACTGTCTACCACTGCTTAGGGGAAAACCCTGCCTGATTCAGAACCCTGGAACTACAAGGTGGTCTGAAAACCATACAGCAACAGCTAAAGGTTTTCAAAAGAAACACCATTATCGTACAGTGAAGGGATTTAGGGAAATTCAATTACTCCTGACTGGAAAGCTGTAACAAATATAGGTCCTCCCAACTGCTCATACACCTGTCTCAGTAAAACAGAAAGTAAACCATGCTTGGGTATGAGAGAAAGATAGATATAAGTGAAGTGCTTTGAATACAAGAATCAAACATGCTTTCTCTCTCCCACCAAGCTCTCAGCGATAGTTCCTACAAATCGCCAATACATTAGAATTAGTGACCACTGCCTCCTAAGCTCAGCTTCATCTCCAAGGTAACGCCTTTCTTCTGTAACACTGCAGTTACAGAAAGTCCTCCGTCAGAGCTGGGGATGGCACTCGGGTGTAGGAAGCCATGGCTTCAAGCTCCAGTGCCACGTAACCAGGAGGCAGAAGCTCAAGGTCATCCTTGGCTACATGAAGTTTGAAGCCAGCCTGGGCTACACAAGACACACCGGGGTCGGGGGAGGAGATGGGCACGGGAAGGAGAGAGACATCTCCGTAAGCAGATAGGGTACCCACTGGCTTGTTCCGGGACCTTATTACCTGGATCTAACTTAACGAGCATACTAAGTCTATCCACCACCATTTAACACCAAGCAGACAGGAGATTCCACTTTAAAAATTGTCCCTTCTGTCTTTGTTTGGGGACCTGATTCTGAGGTTCCTTAATGCACATGTGCAAGCGTCCTGGTGACAGGTAGGCTCTCAGTCCACGGGCCTGGCTTGGTGGGTCTACCACCAACACTGTGAAAGCCTGCTGTCCACACGTGCACAGTGCTGCAGCTAACCTGCAGGTCCCCTCTGACATACACACCTGCAACTGCTGTCGCCCAGCAGTGAGTGGTCTCTGGGTGCTCACAAACTGCCTCGGGCATAGTAAGCCAGGAGAAAAGGTCTGCGTCCTCCAGATTGATCATACCATAAGCTTTCTGTTAAACAGCTACCTCTCTTATTCCCTGGCACTTGATCTCCCACCACTGAAACTACTTCAAAGCACACAGGTCAGCCTTGAGACTCATGGATAGAAGCAGACAGCACAGGCAGAGAGGCCGGGGAGCCGGGGGCAAAGGGCATTGTCCAGCAAGTATTTGATGGGCAAAGATAAGGGCTGGGAGGGAAATGGCAAAATTAGAGACTTGTAATCTCCTCTCAAATGCTTTTGCAACGAAGTAAAGCTGGCTGGGCTCTGTCTACTTATGGAGATCCACGATAGCCTTTTAAGCAATGCTCTGGTAAAGCAGACAAGAGAATGGAAAGGCCTGTAGACGTCAAAGGATTGCAAGGTGAGTGGATGAGGTAAGGCAGAAGCTGAACCTTGTCTTTCTCAAAGCCACTGAAATTACAGCTTGCCTCAGTCAGTCACTAACTCAACTCCTGGACTGAATATTTGCTGTGAATGAATAGAATCTGCCACGGACAGAATAATACATGGATATATGAATGAAGGCATGTATTAACCAATTAAAAGAAAAGCTATGTTACTGCTGCTGGGTTCAGGAGGCAGACACTGGCAAGCAAACAGCCACAAAGTGAGCCTCAAGAGCAGCGTACTTGGATACTTATTTAATGAGTGAATGCACTGATTTAATGAGTGAATTTAATGAGCATATTGTTCCATGAAGAAGCATGTTAATAACGACTTTCCCTGACGCTTTACTTTGAACAGTCTGCAAACCTACAGAAGATTTCAAAAAACGGTGCGAGGGCTGCTCATCCGTCCTTCACTTAGGTTTATGAGTCGTTCATATTTCACACATACATACACACACACACACATGTGCACGTAACATGTACACACACACGCACACGCACAGACATACACGCATAGGAGTCTGATTCCTTGAAAGTAACAGACTTCATGACGCTTGCTGCTAAATACTTCAGCGTGTATCTGCCCAAAACATGGACATTTTCATAAACTTATCATTTCCAGGATTATTCAAGCTTCTTTTTTGCTGCAGTGATAAAATGTCTACAGAACTTCGCCGTACCCCGACCTCCCGCTGCCATGGTTTTGTCTTTCTCAACAGTGACATTTCAGATATTCTGGAACATTCTCTGGTCTGGCCTCTCTCTCATGTTTGGTCGAGTTCTAAGGATGCAGATTCTCAGCTTCTTACTGGGTCCCAGGAGAAATTGCTTTCTTGGAAGGAGGTAAGGTAGATCATTCCAGAAACTGTCCAGACAGGATCCAGAAAGTGGTAAGTAACCTCTAACCCTAGCATCTCTTTTTGAGAGGACCCCACTGTACTGCTGATGACTGCAGGCCACCAGAGGCTTCCTAGGTGTTTTGGTAAAACCTCTTACAAGTCCTCTTCTACCTTTCATTCCACAATGCCAACCTGCCCAGCATAGAGAAACAGCTCTAAGGTTCCTGCACTAAGGTTCTAAGCAATGCAGATTTGAATTAGCAGGACGACAAAATTTGGGTAGAAGCTAGAAGAAGAGAAAAGTTAAGATTCTGTAACATCCTGGTTGGACAACATGGCAATGGGAACTAACTTGTACTTAGAATAAATAAGTCTAGTAGACTGGTCCACATTACAGTGACCACAGACAAGGAGGGCACGGTTTGAATGTTTCATAAAGACATGATGTTTGAGAAGATAGGTATGTATATCCCAACTTGAATATAGTATAGTGTATATGTATCCATGCACATATATATGACTATATATACATGTATTTGGAAATGTGTGTATTTTATGTGTCAGTTTGAATTTGAAAAATACCACAAAAACCTAAGAAATCAAAATCCTAAACCAAATTTAGTGTAAATATTGGGACTTGGTCTCCTGTACCGCACTCCCACGGTCTCCACTCCAGAGGAGACAAGCACACTCCAGCTGTTCTGATTAAAGAACAAATCTGTTCCAGTAAAAAGGAAAGCCATGGGGTTCAGAGCGGGCAGCAGCTCAGTGACAACATGCCTGTCTGTCACGCTCCGAGTTTAGTTCCCACTACTAGCACACGCACAAAACAAAGCTGAAGAAAGGGGTCCCTGGGCGCGGTGGCACACGCCTGCAGATCCAGCTCTGAAGGCAAAGGCAGGAGCAGCACTGAAGGCTGGAGACCAGCCAGTAATGGAGATGGACCATGACTCGGTAAAACAACTAGGAAGGCTTGGGTCGCCAAGAAGAAAATAATCAGCAAGAAGAAAAGGGAAGCCTTACATCTAAACTTTATACTGGGGAGCTGAGGAGACAGCTCAGAATGCCTACTGCACAAGGATGAGGACCTAAATTCAGAGCCCCAGTACCCATGTAAGAGTCGTACATGTGTGTGCAGATCAACAGCCCGAGAGCTGGGTGAAGGGAGGGCAGAGACAGAAGGATCCTAGAGCTCTCATCAGTCAGTCAGTGAGCTCAGGGTGCAGTGAGAGCTAACTTTCTATTTATCGCCAGTACCCATGTAAGAGTCAGGCATGGCCACAAGCATCATTAGCCAAGAGAGAAAAAGGAGGGTGCCCAGAGCACTCCAGCTGGCCAGACTAGCCAATCAGTGTGCTCAGAGTTCACGGAGAGATCTTGCCTCAAAAGATGAAGTAGAGAAAAACGGTAGCGAAAAACACGCAACATTGCCCAATGTACTCCATGAGTGTGTACACGTACATGTGTGCATACACACATGAGCATACACACATACAGACACTCTCACACACATACACACACATGAGCATACACATATACAGACACAAGCACACACACCATGAGCATACACATATACAAACACAAACACACACACCAGGAGCAGACACACACACATATACACACACATGAGCATACACACATACAGACACTCACACACACACATACACACACATGAACATACACACATACAGACACACACCATGAGCATACACATATACAAACACAAACACACACACCATGAGCAGACACACACACATATACACACACATGAGCGTACACACATACAGACACTCACACACACACACATACACACACATGAGCATACACACATACAGACACACACACATACACACACACGAGCATACACATATACGCACACCATGGGCATACACACATACACACACATGTAAGCATACAAACATACACTCTCACACACATACACACACAGATGAACATACACACATACAGACACTCTCACATACATACACACACATGAACATACACACGTACAGACACAAACACACATGAGCATATACACATACATACAGAAAGAAAAAAATATTTCATACTGACAAATTTTTAAAACATGGGGGTAACTGACAGCTTAAAACAGGATTTCCAGTCCTTATGAATTTAGTCATTATTCCCGTAAAGTGTAAACTTGAGCCCAAATTGCTATTGAGAACATTTTGCACCAACCAACATTTGCAGGTAGATTTGATAGTGATCCTGAGTTGGATGAAGACCCATAAAACCTAGTTCAGTGGTTTGAATGGGAAATGCCTCCACAGGCTCATGTAGTTAAACACTGTTTCCTGTTGGTGGCGCTGTTTTACAAGATTGTAGAACTTTTCTCAGGTGCAGCCTCACTGCAGAAGGTTCATCACAGGAACCTTTGAGAGTTTACACTGCTGCTGAACTTCTGGTTTGCTCTTGGTTTCTATTTGTGGTTAGAGATGTGCTGTTTCAGCTTTCTTCTCTGGAACTCAAAATAAACATTTCCCTAAGTCGCTTTTGGTCATGGTACACTACCACAGCAACCAAACATTACTAGCACACACAGGATCTCTGAGCCCCATCCTATAGTATGCCCTGGGCTTTATCCTACCCTCTAGCAACTTTCACCTGTCAGGTAGGATTGTGTCTGGAGCCTGACAGCACTTATGAAGCCCCATTTGTTCATGCTTGCCTTCTGTTTTGCTAATTTACAAAGATGTCAGTACAACATTTGACAAAGTCACTGAGCTAAGCTCCTGAGAACGCATCTAACAAACCATGACAAAGGGAAATGGCATTGGCTTGTTTACCAAGGCAAAGAGACCCACCTGCCTTTAATTGCTACAGTCAATTCTCCAAATCCTTCTCTAATTGTCTAATTTTATTCTTTATTGGGTAGTAACAAATTTAATTAGTAATAGGATACAAAATGGTACCATAATAAATGAATGCAGCTTTGACTCAGTAGGACTTGCAGCAGTAGCAATGCTAGCAACAGGGTTTTTTGTAGTGCTGAGGGTTAAAGACAGGACTTCATATAAGCACCCTCCCACTGGGCCACACCACCAGCCTACAATTCAGAACTATTGAATTAAGCTAATACACATCCATCACCCCAAATGCTAACCATTTATTCTTCCTATCCAACTGAGACAATCCATTCTCTAGCAATGTCTCCCTCTTCCCCACTCTGCACCTCTGGCTGCTGCCTTTCTCCTCCCATTATATAAGGGATGAATGGGTCACTTACTCAAGAGTGGTGTGGTCACTGTGAATAGGTGTGCCCTCAGGGAGCCTCAATAAGCAAAGGAGATGAACGGTCTGGAGATGGCTCCAGTGCTTCAGAGCTTTCTTGAGTGTATTTCTAGAGGGCATAATTGTGGCCCTGGGGGCTAGCTCAGCATTTTCAGTTTCATTGGCCAGCATGTTTATTTTGAGAACCAGCTGTCACCTGAAGTCTGACTTCAAACCAGCCAGCTAGAGATCAAATATTCTTAGAGCATCCTGTGACCTTTACTGTCTTTACTTCTTGAATATGAACCCCAAGAGAGTAGTGGTTTAGTCTCAAATGCGATAAAGGAGACTCATTTAGTTCATTTATTTTGGGGGCTCCATTCTTATTTAGTCCAGGATGGCCTTGAACTCCTAATCCTCTTGCCTCTACCTCCCAAGTGCTACGATTACAGGTGTATGCCGCAAGATGTCCTAATGCTCATCACAATGGCAAGCCATAATAGCATTCGCCATCTCTGAGAAAGACTGCAGCCAAGGTCTGGGATTAGGAGGCTGTCCTCCGGGAGTGTGGGCTCCACACAGGCTCTTTCAGCCACTGCCAGAGTCTAGCCAGGGAGGGGCCATTTTCCAGGCATTTGTCTTTCCTCTGTTTGACTTTGAGAAGTTGATTGTCCTTCCTGCCACCTGAATGTTTCTGTGAACAGATGGTGGCTCCTACTTTAAGTGCTTCATCTGCCACTTTTCCCAGCTCCCCTGCGGGGAAGGAAGGAAGGCAGCTGGACCTGGGCCTCAGGCTCACTGCACGAAGGTCTCCCTCTAAGACTTTGCATCTAGAGCAAGGAACACAAAAGGGTAGAGGCACTAAACGATCCAAAGATTCTTTACAGAAGGAGGGCAGAGAGCAGCACTGTCTGGCTTCTGGGGACAAGGCCTGATCCCAGCAGAAGCTTACAGAGCCCAGTATCCAGACCCAGACTAAGTAAGTGATCAGGACAAGTGGCAGCAAACAGCTTCCAGCCTCAGCAGTGATCTTGAAGATGGACTCTGGCCTTCCTGCCTCAGAGGTGCTGGCTGTGCAGCTTCCTGGGTCCTGACCCTTTTGGTTTTGCAGCATCCTGGGAATCTCTGCTTCTTCCACTCTTGAAAGCTATCTTTTCTCTCTCGCCAGTAACATCAAACACACACACACACACACACACACACACACACACACACCACACACGCACACACCACACACACACATGTGCACATACACACACACACGCACACGTGCACATACATACATGCATATGGCCCCCCTACATCTTCTCTTACACAAATCTGATTTCAGTACCATCTGCACAGCAGCCTTGCTTCCCTCTGGACCAGGGAGGGAGAACCTGCCTTTCCAAAGCTCCTCTCCTGCTATGCTTCAGTCTCAGTCTCTTGGCCTCCTCCTAGATCCATACATTAGCTTTCAAATGGGTCTACCATTTCAAAAGAGAAAACCTCTCCTTCCACCCATTCACACTCCTTTCCCCACCCGTCCGTCCTATCCCAGTCAGGAAGCTTCAGATGGCCACGGACCAGTTCAATCCCCTTCTCTCTCTGTCTCCCGCCATGTCACTTCCATAGTACAGCATGGCAACCACTCCTTCCTCCAGCCAACTTCTCATATAAACTTTATAGCTGTGTGCCCAGTGTCTACTGATAGCTCACTCTGCCTTGTTGAGAGTAGAGCAGGGAGGTCCTTGTGCCCACGGATGTCCAGAGAAACCAGGAATATTAAGCACATTAGTCTTCCGATGGGAAAGATGAAAACCCTGTCCTTCCATCCAGAGAGCTAAGAGTTGGAAGTGGTTAACAGCCCGGTCATCTGTGTGATCCATTGGACCAGGCCGTATCCAGCTCCCACAACCAGGACGGGAGGTAGGTAGTAATCTAAATGACTCAGAGCTGGAGGCTCCCCTAAGCTTCCACAAGCAGGACCAGAGATGAAAAATAGCCCAAATGGCCTTTATGTCATCTGAATGACCGAGACCAAGCCAGACCCTTAGGCCCTTACACTAGTACAGGCGGCATATCTGTAGAACCCCTCTTCTGGAGGAAATGAAGCCCTGAGTTGAGTTTCAGAGTGAGTGTGCCTCCTCGTACGAAGAGAAAAGCGTCACTCCAGAAAGCTTTTCTCCAAGTTATGCTGGACTTAAACACATCAGGGATAACCACTTGTTCTTAGACTCCCTGAAGTGTGACCCAGCCTGTCTGCACCTTGTGCTTCAAAACGTGCTGTGCGAAATTCAAAAAAAGTCACAAAACAATTAAATATTCACCTGGAGAATGTGGGGTGTGTTGGGTTATCCTGCCTCCCCACCCCCGAACTGCAGCAGAAGCATTAGGTACCTAGAGTCTTAAGCCAGGACGCAGGCTGCTTTTATTTGGGTGAGGGCAATGGTGGTAGGCAGCCAGGACTTAGGGATCGTTTTTTATGCCAAATAAACACGATCAAAATACAGTGGAAGCCACTTCCACTGTATTAAGGAGATCCCAGGGGACAGCTGAACAGTACCTGTGTCCTGGATGCTCCCACCTGGCTGTCCTGGAGTTTGTAAGGCCTTCTTCATGGCAGGACAATGTGTTGGAAAAGTGTAAGGAAGCTCTGGGGTAGGAAAGGTCATAGCAAAATGGGAGGCAGAAGAAGTGGGGCTATGCCCAGCTGAGCCTTGGTCAGAAATTGAGTTTTGTTGCCTGGAATCCAGCTGTGAGACTTTCTACTTAGGAAGGAGACCAGAGAGTAGAAAGGAGCCAAAGAGGTGGGCAGGGTAGCTAGGCAGACCCACCACATAGGATGTGGGAGAGATGGGGAACTGGAGCCAGCAGCCGGGGATAATTAGCTCCAGGCACCCCAGTGGGTGTAGGAGCAGCTTTTAATCTCCCTGCTCATTGGCTGAGAAAGGGGCTGAGGGGGAAGAAACCTTGTCTGTCCAGCAAGCAGCATAGAGCAAACCCAACTCAGCCCCATTACCCAGGGAGTGAGCTCTGCATCTGAGGAAGGGTAAACATTAACGAGTAGCTAGGCATTCTGCAAAAGAGTCTGGGGCTATTGTGAGCTATTGGACCCCAAAATTTCATCGCCCCAGACATCCACACTAGGGCCTACCTCCTCACTCTTCTTGGGTCAAACTCAGCCCTCTGACTATCTTCTCATGGGTGCCGTGTTTGTTGCTGTACCCCAAACACTCTAGGCAAGAAAGGATTTCTCCTAAAACTCAATGTTGGTGTATGCCACCCCCTTGCAAGCATAGCATATAAGGCTCTCAGAGTTACCGCAGGGCCCCTGTGCTTTTGAGGCTTAGAGGAAAGTCGTTATTCAGGAGATGCCTACTTAGAAAATGAAATACCAGTTCTAAAGACTTGGTATAACTTTTGGCGTAGGACATTTATACTTGAATATGTTTTATAGCCAGGCAACACTATACTTAATAGTAGAATATGGGAATGTGGAAATGTCATCTCGCTGATGGCCACACAAATGTCAACCCTGGAAACTTCAAACCCATGAATTAAGAGTCCTATGGATGAACATGGATGGGGTCTTAATAATGTTACCCAGGCAACACCAGACTAGACACAATAGCACATTTACACGCATCCAAAGCAATGCATTGGACAACATTCCATGGTTTAAAGAAAGTGTGTCATATGTGCAGAGACTGTTGAATTGGGAACCAGACTCTGTGACCTCTGAAGAAATTGATCTGTAAGGACCACTTTATCTCTCTTTGGTTATGAATAGATTCAAAAAAGAACTGGGAAGGTGGGACAAAAATGTTTCTTTTATTTCTGATGAGGCTAAAGGTAGAGAGGGTGGGAGTTGTGGCTGTTGGTAGAGTCCTCAGATAGCCCCTGGCTGTGAAGGGTGTGCTCGCCAGGGGCAGGTTATGGATACTTACCATCTCTTCAGACACAGACTTTCTCCTGCTGCTTCTAGAATAGAATTATTTTAGAGAAAAATACCTGGGAAGCAGTTCGAAAGCTACCAAAAAAAGAATCAACTTAAAGAGAAATGTGCTGGTGGGTTAGCTCAGTGGGCGAGGGTACCAGCCACCAAGGCTGCAGCCTTAGTTTGCTCCCTGGAACCTCCGTGGTGTAGAAAAAGAACTTACACAAGGCATCTCACGCATAGTCACACTTACATACCAAATACATACTAATACATACTAACCAGCACTTCTAAGCCTTCCTAACACTGGACCTGTCCATGAAATTATTTCGCTGCTACTTCATAACTGCAATCGTGCTACTGCTATGAATCATAATATAAATATCTGCTACACAGGAGATCTGATATGTGACCCCCCGCCAAAAGGGTTGTAACCCACAGGCTGCGAACCACTGCTAAGCACGCAACTAACTCCATTTTTAAAAAGAAAAAGAGAAAGCTGAATGGATGTGGCTTCTTTACCCCCTGAAGACTGTAAAAGGAAACGTTTGACCTGGCACATTCCTCACAAAGACATTCCACTCAGTGTTGGCTTCTCTGTGGCAACCCACTTGGACAGAAGCAAGCCAACGACAAGCTCCAGTCAGCCAACAGCTCAAGTGTTACCCTGCATTCACACCGTGTTTCCTAAGGTAACTCAGAAACGCTCCCTGCTGCTGCTCACGCAGTATTTCTACACGAAGACCTGACCAAGCAAAACAGCAAGTGCACTTTACAAATGCATCAACAGACCTGTTTGTTAAGGGGAGCCATCAGTGTGAAGACACCAGGATTCCCTACCCAGGGCTTGAAGGTGCTGATGATGTAGTGGCCAGAACAAAGCTGGGGTCAGGGCCTTTCTTGGGGAGCACTGAGAAGGTGAGCAGTGGGAGCGAGTGGGATGAACAGTCAGAATGCCTTGTCCTCATTACTTTGTGTAGATCCCTGGGGACCAGGACCCTAGAGGCTGGGCAGAGGGACCTGTGGATGCTGCAAAGAAGGGAACTGTGTCTACAACTAAGACTTGCTAACTTGGAAGTTGGAACTCTTATGCTGCAGTCATAGTAACCAATAAGGATAAACTGGGCAGCCCAGGCGAGAAGCCAGACCAACCTATTCCAAATGTGCTTGGCTCTCTGTGTCCATGGCTCCACGTCTGCAGATTCAATCAGCCATTATTAAAGCTATCAAATCTTGGGGGAACGGAGCCTCTGTACTGAGCATGTACAAACAATAGAGCTGTGTATTCAACTTTTATAAAGCCGTGCTGGGCGTTACAGAGCCAGTCCCCAGAACGAACATGCATAGGTTACATGCACCCACACACACACTCCTATGCTCGCCGTTCTACTCTGCCTCCCTCACACCCTTTGCAGAGCCGCAGTCTGGATTTCAGCTGGCCAAACCCTCCTGGGTCTGACCATTTACATACATCCCTAACCAGGACAAGCAGGGAGTCCCCCAGCTCTGGCTCCTCTTGCTCTCCCCATCCATGTCTCTGGGAGCTCCATACATAGTGGTAGCAGTTGATGAGAGGATGGTGTGAGCCTGCTTAGCATGGAGGACTGTGAGAGACAAGGGGACATGGTGGTGGTGGTGGGGGGGGGGATATGAATGCTCTAGCTGGCTGCATTGTACTGCTGCAGGTCAACCAGGAGCTGCACCATCTCTTTACAGTACCACATGTATACACTCAGCAGCTTGGCTCCCACTCTGTGGCATCATTTAAATGGCGTGTGAATGGCCCTTTATTGTACATTGAGATTGTCTCCAGTTTTTACTATCACAAACACTGCTAGAATAAATATGCTAGATCAAACACTTTAGTATTTATCTCAATTATTTCTTCAGCTAAATCCCTAAAAGTGGCCATTCTGTGCCAAGGATGATAAGCCTTTTAAAGACTTGTTTGGGAAGACGCTCCGTCTGCACCGAGTCCCCGAACTGTGGGGTGAGCTGTGTTTATAGCCATTCTGCTCATTTGAGGAGGTAAGCTCCTTACCTATATTGCCTAGTGCTTTACACTGCTCAGAGAGCACTCACATATACACACAGGACTCGAGCCATCGGCAGTGAGTCCTCCCTTCTCCAGGAGCATCACTAGCCCCCTAGACACCCTGACCCCAGCCAGCTCCAGCTTTATGCCTAAGGGCAACCTCCAGGCACTCCCACACACCCAACATTAGCACAGTAGACTACATCCTAAAACCAAGGTAACTTTCCTTCTCTAATCCCAGCCCTGGGGAGGCTGAGACAAAGAAGATTGGGAGTTCAAGGCCAGCCTGAGCTACACTGTGAGTTCTAGGTCAGCCTAGGTATGACCCCATCTCAAAAGGAGGTAAGGTAAGCTCGAAAGGTGACTCAGTGGCAACAGCAACTTGGCTCCAATCCTAATGAGCTGAATTTGGTCAACAGAATCATGTGGTAGTAGGACAGGACTGACCCACGATTGTTTTCTGACTGCCACACACACCTACACACACACACACACACACACACCTATACACACACACACACCTACACACACACACACCCCTACACACCTACACACATACCTATACACACACACCTACACACACACACCCCTACACACCTACACACATACCTATACACACACACCTACACACACACCCCTACACACCTACACACATACCTATACACACACACCTACACACACACACACCCCTACACACCTACACACATACCTATACACACACACCTACACACACACCTACACACACACACCTACACACACACATGCACGCGCTCATCAAAAAAGCAAAAATATAATTTAAAATATGTTTAAAGAGGAGAGGCAGTAAGGGGAGGGAAGGAGTGAAAGAAGGAAGGAGGTGGGGAGGGGAGAAGACAATAACTTCTTCATAGGAGAGGGCAGGACCACGCTGCAGAAACGGAAGGAAAGCAGGCCAAAGGTCATACGGGCCACAGAGGGATATAGAACTAATTCTTTTGCTAGTTTCAATTGCATTGTTGCTTTGGTTTTTCTGTTGCCATGATTTAAAAAAGAAACAATAAAAATGTAACTATTAGGGAAAGCATAAAATCTGTTAACCAGAGCTCTAGGCTTCAGTATGGCCATTCTGTGTGGAAATTCAGTGAGTTTTGCTACTGGGCAAGTGTTTAAGTGGCTTCCTTAAGCCTGCTGAATATTTTTACTTATGAGTTAGTTAGAATGAAGTGATTTTATTTGAAAAAGTAAATGTGAAAAGCCTGCATTTCCTTCCTTGCTGACCACCTCCCCCAACATACACAGTTGTATATACGTGTGTGCCTTCTCGATTACACAGAAGTAGGATTTGCTCTTTTAATGGCACAGGGAATGCAGTTTTCCTTGGGTTTTCTCTTCTCTGTGTGAACTGTAATCGTAGCATTTGCAGCCTTGTAAGATGTGGGCTGACTCCGTGGCCAAGGGGCCTTCCCTCCTGGTGCCACGCCCTGGACTGCAGGCTTCCCAGGTACTACTGCACCCTAGCTTTCACCTTTCCTCAGCAGAAAAGTCCTGACTTCACAATGGCCTTGTCCTCGAAGGGACCAAATGCAGACCCCTAACTGTGGGTAACCAGGACCTTCTGGGAAGTCACCAAGGAGATCACAGTGGCCTCCAGTGACCACTTTATCACTTCAGCTTCTCTGTGTAGGACTGAGAGAATTCCAGAAGGAAGTGCTTCATTCCGGAGTATTGCTGCTTCTTCTTCCTAGCCCAGCCTTTATCGGTGCTGCCTACTCACAGCCTCTGAGCGTTTGGACAGAAAACATATTTAGTCCATTTTCTGTTGTATCTTATTTTTGTAGTGCTAGTTATAGGAACCACTGTGGTGGTTTGAATGGGAATGGTCCTATAGACCGTTTAGTTGCTTGGCCGATGGTGAGTGGCACTGTTAAGAGGTTGGATGGCGGGAGTGTGTCACTGCGGGGGCGGGCTTTGGGGTCTCATGCTCAAATGATATCCAGTGTGGCTCACGGTCTCTTCAGTTGCCTTTAGATCAAGATGTAAAACGCTCAGCTCCTCTCCATGGCCTATATGCGGCCATGACGATAATGGGCTGAACCTCTGAAACTAAGCCAACCCCAGTTAAATGTTTTCTTTATAAGAGTTGCAGTGGTCATGGTGCCTATTCACAACAATAAAAACCCTAAGACAGAGACCTTTTCAATCAAGTAATCTGTGACTGTAGAAAGACACGTCATCAAGTAGAAAATAGATAAAGAAGTGTTGGAGTTTATAGTTGTGTGGAAAGCATCTAGACGCCGAAGGGCTCCTAAGTCTTGGCAGAAAATTGCCCTTTATTCTGAAAACAGTGGCTAGAAAATGCTACTCAAGGTGTGCCTGATGGTGAGCTCCGGTCTCTACTTCCCGCTGGAAGCCATGAGGATCTGGTAGGTGGACTCTAGAAAGATGGCCGAGTTCTCATCTCACCATTTGGGATTCTGACCTTTAGCCAACTGCAAAATCGGGTGAGCCGAGGGCAGAAGCAGTGGGCGATCAGTTAAGAGACTGGTGAACTCACTGTGGAAAGATATCAAGAGTCAATTCAAGATAGCACAGCAACGTCGGAAAGAAGCCAGACCCCAGGGACCATAAGCAGCGAGCCGTGACTGAGGATACAACTCTTTGCCTTCTGTGCACAGCGCTCGGGCTCCAACCCCCACCACACCTGTAAACCAGCACTCAGAAGGTGGAGGCAGCTGGATTCAAACTCATTCTCGGCTGCATAAACAGCTCCAGCCTCCTCAGCCTGGGAGGAAGGCACCGGGGTGTACTACATGGCAGTAAGTGGTGGGGTGTTTGCCTAGCACATCTGAGGTCCTACACTCCATTCTGAGGACCAAAGAACGGCAGTATTTACAAGTGTGGATGAGGAAAGAGAATAGAGAAAGCTGGGGCACTGACAGCCGTGCTGGGACACTGGACCTCAGAAGCTGCCATTGGTCGTATTTGCTCTTCTCTGTGGCAGAAATGCCCCCTCTGTGGGCAATTTCATAGCATATTTATCAACAGCAAGGTGTTCCAAATATGATCTATGCTTTCTAATTTTGTTTGAGCTACACAATTGTTAAAAGATGTCGCAAAGACCCAGCATCCTTAGTGGAACCAACCCTCCAATTGCAGAGCAAAATCGGGCCTCCCCTTCCCGTGTCCAGAGATTCAACTCGCAGCAACCTGCTTTTTCTACTGTTTCTGCACCGAGAAAGTGACACCTGATCCAGAGTCACCTTCATTCACTCTGTGCAAACTCAGTAAAGGTTTATTGAGCATCTGTTCTAGGCTAAACATTGGGCAAGATGCTAGGCCAGGAAAGAACACAGTGGAGCGATGGCATAGTCCCTGGCTTCCTGAAGCCATATTTTGGACAGTTTATAAGGAACCCAGAAAGATGAGGTGGAAACAGAGGCCATCCATCTTCAGGTGATGCAGGGTCCAGCTTGGCTTCTTCAGACTGACCTCATCTGTCAAAATATCTGAGGCAATCTCAATTCTCAAATCTTCAAGCTGAAGAGAGACTCATAAGTTAACCCAGGCTTCCCTCTCCCACAACAGACTCCAGACTGACAAAGAATGGTTTGGATTCATTCACCCAAGTCTCACAAAAGTTGAGAAGGACAAAAGAAAAGAATCCTAGATGCTATGTCTATGTTGATCCACTCTCCCTCTCTTGGGCCCTGTACCCACATTGAACCTTTGTGGTTTGTGCTGCTCAAAGAACAGGACCCGGGACTTGGCTTTCCTTAGAAGTTATAATACTATTTCTTTGTTCTTTTGGAAAATACTTTTAATTCTTTGAAAATTTTATACAGTGTATTTTGGCCATTTCATCTGCTCTCCACCAACTCCTCCAAAATCAACCCTCCCTTCACTGTCTGCATAACTTTGTGCCCTCTTTTAAAAAAAAAAATCAAGTCTAATTAATGCTGCCTGTATACTCTAGAGCCTGGGGCCATCTACTTGAAGCACAGTTGCTTTACTCTTAAAAAAAGAAAAATAGACTCTCCATCTCTAAGTATCAATCAACTGTCAATAGCTCTCCTCAGCTGGAGGTGGGACCCCTCTTAATCTTAGCTTCTTAGATAACTTCGGTAGGGACAGGGTGCACATGTGGAGACCAAAGACTGGCACTGGGTGTCTTCCTGTACCACTTTACTGCTTTGTGTGGTGGTTTGAATGTGCTTGACCCAGGGAGTAGCACTTTAGGAGGTGTGGCCTTGTTGGAGGAAATGTGTCACTGTGGGGGTGGGCTTTGAGTCCCTTCTCCTAGCCTTGTGGGTGTCATTCTGCTCCTGGCTTCCACTGGATAAAGATATAGAACTCTCAGCTCCTCCTGCACCATGCCTGCCTGGATGCTGCCATGCTCCTACCTTGATGATAGTGGACTGAACCTCTGAACCTGTAAGCCAGCCCCAATTAAATGTTGGCCT
Organism: Rattus norvegicus; assembly: GCF_021556685.1. Lineage (NCBI taxonomy): Eukaryota > Metazoa > Chordata > Mammalia > Rodentia > Muridae > Rattus > Rattus norvegicus. The sequence continues at coordinate 3,781,528 of NC_141551.1, read as the reverse complement.
TACAAGAGTTGCCTTGCCCATGGTGTCTACTCACAGCAGTAAAAACCACACTAAGACAGCTTGAGACAAGATCCTTTATTGAAACAGAAGCCTGCTGTTTTCACTAGGCTGGCAAGCCAGTATAGCTGTGCCTGATTGCAGTTTCGTTGTTTGTTTTGTTTTGTTTTGTTTTAATTTGAGTTCTGAATATTAAAACGCAGGCTTCCACTTGCCCACTAAGCCACTTCCCAGACCCACATCCTTTGCCTGTTTTTAAATGTGATCACATTGTCTTGTGTGCACATTTGGAAAAGGTTCAGGGCCTTGGGCCCCCTTTATTCCGAATCAGTTTGTGTCCTCTCTAAAGTATGAGACGAAGACTTGGATAGACATTTTATTTATGAGTTGGTCTCAAGAATCACACTGAGAGGAAAGCTAATATCTCATGTGCTATGATGCTTTGTATATGCTCGGCCCAAGGAGTGGCACTACTGGGAGGTGTGGGCTTGTTGGAGTGGGTGTGTCACTGTGGGCGTGGGCTTAAGACCCTCATCCTATCTGCCTGGAAGTCAGTCTTCTACTAGCAGATAAAGATGTAGAACTCTCAGCTCTGCTTATGCCATGCCTCCCTGGACGGTGCCATATTCTGGTCTTGATGATAATGGACTGAACCTCTGAACCTGTACGCCAGCCCCAATTAAATGCTGCCCTCGTAGGAATTGCCTTCATCATAGTGTCTGTTCACAGCAATGGAAACCCTAAGACAAAGTTTTAGTACTAATGGGTAGAGAAATGCTTTAAATGCCTTCCTCAAGTGAATTTCCAGAAAACAAGGACATCTTGCTCCCTGTGGTTTCTAGACACTCTCTCCCCAGCGAAGAGTCAACTGTTGACGACGTCCAAGCTCCCTTTGTTTCAGGGGCATGGAGGACCAACGCCTCATGTCTTCTACATATTTCCTTTGACCTAACCTAGAGGAGGGTACAGGCAAGTGAGTGTCAGGAGTTCATGGAGAAAGCCCATGTGTAGAACCCCAAGACTCTACCTTCCTATTTCTCACAGACATGTCCACCAGGGTGTCCAGAAGAAGCAAGTGTCCCTGAGCCCCCAAGACTCTGCTTGTAATAGCCCAACACCACATTTCACTTTAAACTTTAAAACAAACTGACCGTAGTTGGCCAGACAACACAAAGCTTCCCGTAAGATACAGCCCAAAACCTATGATTAACACACAATGGGACAGACTTGTGGAACCCCAGGAAACACCACAATACAGAACTGCCCAGGAAGTGTCAGCTTGGGAGGACAAAGCTGCCCTTCACAATCAGACCTGCAAATACTGACTTAAAAAAACAAAACAAACAAACAAAAAACACAGTTAAAAAAAAAACAGCAACCAATGGGGAGAATGAGTTGGATATAATCCAGATATATTCTATGAACAGATGCCAATATAAAATTGTCAAGAGAATTTAAAATATTGTTTAAACAAAAACATACACACATGGTGGTGGGGGAAGAATGGATGACCAATTAGTCCAGAGGGAGACAAAGAAATCAGCGTTGACCTAAAACATAAGCTGTCAAACTGTGTTGGTTTGTATATGCTTGGCCCAGGAAGTGGCACTATTAGGAGGTGTAGCCTGTTGGAGGTGTGTCACTGTGGGTGTGGGCTTTAAGACCCTCACCCTAGCTGCCTGGAATTCAGTCTTTCACTAGCAGCCTCAGATGAAGATGTAGAACTCTGAGCTCCTCCTGCACCATGCCTGCCTGGATGCTGCCATGCTCCTGCCTTAATGATAATGGACTGCACCTCTGAACCTGTAAGCCAGCCTCAATTAAATGTTGTATTTTGTAAGACTTGCCTTGGTCATGGTGTCTGTTCACAGCAGCAAAATCCTAACTAAGACACAAACCAACCTTAGTTCATCTCCGTCAAACTTCACAAGTTAAGAGAAAGCCATTTGGCTGTGATAAGCCAGTGGTCGTTTTATTTTCCAATCACACATCAGAACTCACACTGCCCTAGTGCTAAGATATTAACATGACCTTTAAATTGTGGAATCCAGCCTCTTGATGGCACTTTGATGGCTAAGAAAACATCGTATCAATGGGGCATAAAATAGGACTCATACAGCACACACTTCCTGAAACACCATATTGCTCCAACATAAAGGAGAAAGGAAAAATGTTCAGCTTGATATAATTTGTTACTTTTCCATATCTTAGGCTTTTCCAAGAATTGCCTCCATTTACAAATGAGGAAACTGAGGCACAGAGCAGCTCAGTGTGCTGTAAAGTGCCACACAGCAGGAGAGCAGGACATGAAGCACAGGCCAGAGAAGGCTGACTATAGGCCACGCAGCTCCCACAGTACAGAGCTGCTCCTGGCCAACCAAAAGTTAGGTGGACGTGCAGCCTTCATGGAACATGCACTCCATGACTGGCATCGGCCTGACACCTGCAAACTTCTAACTTGTTGCTATGTTGTTTTCTTAACTGTCTTAATTAGGGTTTCTTTAGTACATCAAAGGGGAGCTTTAAAAGGCAGGTCTTTTTAAAAGGGCCTTTTAAAAAGCCGTAGGTACAACAGGTATGATTATGTCGGTGAGAATCATTTTGATAGGTTAAAATTCCTCCTTAGAGAAAGCCTCAGGTAAAAAGTGAAATAAATAAAGTGGGGCATGGAGCCCATGGAAGGACATTAGCACAGTGTGGATAAAGCCCCAAATTCAATTCCCAGGGCCACAAAAAACATGGCTGCACTGGCATCTGGATGGTTTGTACTTGCACTGACGTGTGGATGGTTTGCACTGGTGTGTGGATGGTTCTCACTAACGTGTGGATGGCTTACATTGATGTGTGGATGGTTTGCGTTTGCATGTGGATGATTTGCACTGACGTGTGGATGGTTTTCCACCAGTGTGTGGATGGTTTGCACTGATCTGTGGATGGCTTGCACTGAGGTGTGGATGGTTTGCACTAGGGTTTGGATGGTTTGTACTTGTACTGCTGTGTGGATGGCTTACACTGGCATTTGGAAGATTTGTACTTGCACTGGAGAGTGGATGGCTTGCACTGGTGTGTGGATGGTTTTGCACTGGCGTGTGGATGGCTTGCATTGGTATGTGGATGGCTTGAACTGGTGTGTGGATGCCTTGCACTGACATGTGGATGACTTGCACTAGTATGTGCTTGTACTGGTGTGTGGATGGTTTGCACTGATGTGTGGATGGCTTGCACTAACAGGTAGATGCTTGCACTGTCGTGTGGATGGCGTGCACTGGTGTGTGGATGGCTTGACTGGTGTGTGGATGGCTTGCACTGGTGTGTGGATGGCTTGCACTGGAGTGTGGATGGCGTGCACTGGTGTGTGGATGGCTTGACTGGTGTGTGGATGGCTTGCACTGGTGTGTGGATGGCTTGCACTGGAGTGTGGATGGCTTGCACTAACAGGTAGATGCTTGCACTGTCGTGTGGATGGCGTGCACTGGTGTGTGGATGGCTTGACTGGTGTGTGGATGGCTTGCACTGGTGCATGGATGCTTGCACTGGGGTGTGGATAGTTTGCACTGGCCTGTGGATGGCTTCCACTGGTGTGTGGATGGCTTGCCTGGCATGTGGATGTTTTCACTGGAGTGTGGATGTTTTGCACTGGTGTGTGGATGGCTTGCACTCGAGTGTCAATGACTCACACTGGTGTTTGCATGGCTTGCACTGCTGTGTGGCTGTAGCCCTAGCTTTGGGAGGCTAAGGCAGTTGGATTGGGGTCTAGGCTCTCTGGACCATATAATCAGATGTTTCCTAAATACACAGTGCACAAACTCTGGTCACTGCTGATGGAACCTGAGTAAATGCTTCAGGAAAGCTAATTCACAACTGAGTCAGGGTCACGGCTTTTGGACCCATGATGGATCTGTCCGTGACTAAATCACATGCAAACCAATGGTGAGATACTGTCAGGAGAGGCCCCACCCCGCTTACCACAACACAGAATGCGGAGGCCCTTCTACCATAAAACTAAGCCCAACCTGAATGAAGATAACATTTCAGAAACCTCAGGAAAATACCTTCCGATTTTCAGGGCGCAGTATACATCTTTAGTTACTTCTAGCAGTATTTCTTGGGTGAGCTGTGCACACAACAGGAACAAGAGCACGTTGACTAGCACATCGTCGCTGTTAGTTTTTTGCACGAGTGTTGATGAGACCTGACAGATTCGCACACCACAGCAGCTGTTCTCCTTACTCTCGCTGCTGGCTGCACAGGAGCCTGCTACTGAGAGCTGCTTTTCTTCGCACGCGGCGTAGCTGTTTTAGACCTATTAGTGGTCATGCTGCAGTTGTCTCCAGATGCCCCGGCCCCAGGTGGCAGCTAAGGTAATTCCTCTCTCTCTCTAGATCTGTCTATCTGGCCTTTTCACACAAGCTGGGGCACAGGACACATGGCCTCTTATTGGCTTCCTTCACACACTGGGTGTTTTCTGGAGTTGCCTATGTGGCTTTCATCGGGATCTCATAACTTTTAGAGTTGGATAACAGCCCACTTGGTGACGAGATGCATCTGGCTCCCTCATTCACCGGCTGGTAGAGCTTCTAGCTGCTTCCACCTTTGAGCTATTATGAGCAGTGGTGCAGTCACGACAGATGAGCAACGTTTCTGTGGACACACATACTCATTTCTCTTGGACACAAATTACAAGTGAGACATCTGAGCCCTATGGTAACTGTGTGCTGAATTTGTGAAGTTTCCAAAGCGGCAACACCATTTTGCATTTCTAAAAACAGTGTCTATGGGTTCGACTCGTTAACACTGCTACTATCAAAGTCTTTATTATAACCATCTAAGTCAGTATAAAGTGATGTCTTATTACAGTGATAGTTATGTTTTTAGATTTACTTTATTTTTAACTATGTGGGAGGAGGTATGTGCATGTGAGCACCAGTGCCCACGGAGGCTAGAAAAGAGCTGCAGATCCCCTAAGCTGAGAACTGCTCTGGAGGAGCAATTCATGTTCCTAACTGCCACCCCATCTCTGCTGCTGCCACCCATCTCTCCTATGGACACCCCATTTCTCCTGATGACCCTCCATTTCTCCTGCTAACACCCATCTCTCATGTGGACACCCCATCTCTTGCAGACACCTTGTCTCCCCTGCTGACACCTCATCTGTCCTGCTGACACCCATCTCTCCTGTGAACACTCCATCTCCTGCGGACACCCTGTGTCCCCTGCTAACACCCCATCTCTCCTGCTGACACCCCATCTCCCTTGCCAATACCCCACCTCCCCTGACCTTTATCATGTTTTGATTTGGATTTCCCTGATGACTGATGATGCTGAGAGGCTGTTTTTGCAGACTTTCTGACCATTTTATATCGTGTTTTATGGAGTGGCATCTACTATATTCAGTCCTTTTGCCTGTTAGTTACTGGACTCATGCTGCTGTCCTGAAATCATCCTAATGTCTCAGTCTTTCTTGGTCTTTAGGACACCACATCTCGCATTTGACTTCCTCCATCACCTGTGGCCCAGGCTAGGCTTCTTGATGGATTCCCCCCTTTGCTGTAGCTCCGCAGTGTTGGTGAGTGGCAGACTCAGTCCTTGGGTCTATTCTCTCCTGATTTTCATCCACTTTGGTAATTGAACACTGTCTAAATGCTCGTGATTCCTTACCATTTTCTCAGACAAAGGTTTGGGAGAAAGCACTCTGTGCCCCCAAATGCCCAATGCTTTGGACCCGTTACTAACTGGGCAACAAGAAACTCACTCTGCTCCCCACATCAGTGGCACCAAGCAGGAGGCATTGATACCCAGCGAACGAAGCCAACTGGTGCAGCACTGCACAACTCTGAAAACCGACTACGACTAGAACCATGGCTCACAAGGGCACATGGGGCCTACACCACAGTGAAGATGCTCAGCTAAATAAGGTTTAGGGGAGCCCAGTGTAGTCTCTTAACATAATTATCCAAAGACCTAGAATACGGCAGAAAGTCCCCACCGCACCAGGGAAGGATCGTAACCGGGAAAGACGACAATGAATGACATAGCAGAATGATCTCAGAAATTGCTTCAGGCGATAGTCATAGACCATTCCAATAAGTGAACATAAATACTCTGGACATAAAACCCCCAAGAATAAACAAAACATACAACAAAGAACAAGTACCAGGGAAGTGAAAACACAGGAGGCGAAACCTGAGAGATAACAGAGACAAACACAAAATAATCTGTGGGCTTGAAGACAGAACAGTGGAGATCGCCTCATCTGGAACAAATAGAGAAGAAGCCAACTGGAAAATAAGAATGAACATGTCGCCAGAGATTGGGGAATAGAGGTGAGGAGGTAGGAATAGAAAGGGGAAAGGTGAGCCTTTGGAGGCTTTAGAGGCAGCTCGGTGGTTAGAACTGCTCTCTGCTCTTCCAGGGGACCCAAGTTTAGTTCCTAGCACACATGTCCTGTGGCTCATAACAACCTGTAACTCCAGCTCCTGAGTGGGAGGGGGTCTGATCTCTGCAGACACAAGCATATATGTGGTAAACACACCAACACACACACACACACACACACACACACACACACACACACACACACACCTTTTTAAAGCTAACATTAGTTATCAGAATTCCAGAAGGAAACATGCTGAGAACTGCTCAATGAAACAATGGCTTGAACTATCCAGAGCTAAGAAAAATAATGTATAAAAAATAAAAAAATAAATAAAATATATCCAGAGCTGATGAAAAGCACAAACCAACAGCAGCTGCGGGGTAGGGGCCAAAACTAAATAAATCCATATTCAATGTCTACTCCTCGCCGAGACAGCATTCCAAACAGCATGCAGTCTTCCAGTTGACATCCGAGTCAACAGTGGTGCTCATAATCCTAAGACATCATCCCCGAATCCTCTAGCTAATTCTACTTGCAGCCCACAGTGAAATCATGGCGGCTCTGTCATCTAAGCATAGCTAGTGTCCAATCGCTCACCACCATGGCGACTAACAGCATCTTTCTCATGGGTTACGGTAACTCTCTCCCATCCAGCTCCTTTTACAAACTCTACAGAGCTCTCCAAAGTGACTTTAAGGTACGTATCTGATCCTGGTCTCGCTTTCCAGCCAAAGCCATTGCTAAGGCTTGGGCATGTTTGCTCTTCCCTGACCTCTGGCCCCACTGCCACCTCCTCCTGGTTCAGTCTCCCTCCATGCAGCTCCAGGTTCTCACACAAGTTTATCGGCTGTGTAGCGCTGTTCCTTTTGTCTGGGTGACAGACAACTACACACATGACAAAGTCCTTCGCATGCTTCAAGGCTCTGCTCCTGCCACGCATTCTCAATAAACTCTGTTCTGAACCAAAGAAAGGCTGCCAACTACAGTCCAGCTGTCTCTGAACCTCACAAAGCCCTTAATCTGCTCTGCTCTTTCAGGCCTCTGCTACTCATTTCAGCTCCAAGCACACTACCTGAACTTACTGTGTATTATTTAGTGATATATCCCCAGTGCCTACTGGAGTGCAATAAATACGTGTTAAAGGAATAGTATGAGCTCCCCCTCTTTAAAAGGTAGAATAAGTCAGGCATGGTGGCACTCCACAGGCAGAGGCAGGTGGATTTCTGTGAGTTTAAGGCCAGCCTGGTCTACAAAGCAAGTTTCAGGACAGCCAGGACTATTGCACAGAGAAACTCTGTCTTGAAAAACAACTAAACTAAACTGTAGAAAAGGCTGTATTCATTTTCTTCTTGGGCATAACAAAGTACCTTAAGTTTAATGCCTTGAAATAACACGTTTATTATCAAACTACCACTTAGGAGTCAGCATGGCTGGGCCAAGTTCTCTGCTCAAGATGGAAAGTGCAATCAAGCTGTTGGCTGGCTCAGCTCTTTGAGGGTTGTTGGCTGGAGGCTGCCCTCAGCTTCCAGAGCCTACTTTCAAATCCTTGCCCCTGGCTGTCTCCAGGCAAGTTCACAACCGGACAGCTTTCGCCTTCCTGGCTAGTAGGAAAGTCTCTCATAGTCAAATGTCTTCTCTCAGAAGGGGCAGTCCCATTGGAAACTCCTCTCATCAGAGAAAACCTCCCCATTTGAATCTAGCAGCTTTATAGGACCATAAATGCATTCATAGAAATCACTGTTTGTCATCCAATGGAGTCACATCTATAATAGTCATGATGTCGCCTTTCTCAGGGGCCAGGAGATTGACCATATGTATGTAGCAAAGGCAGCCATCTTAGGGCCTTCATAGCTTACACAGAAGAATAGACCTAAGCTTGCCTCCCTGTGACCAGTTGGCCAAATAAGGCCCCAAATTATGGTATTCAATATCCCATGAATCAGGATTTCCAGGAAAATGAATGCAACAAAAATATAATTACCACACCCATATGTTTGACAGCCCTATTCACAATAGCTCAAAGCTGGAAGTGAGCCAAGTGTCCATCAATAGAAACACACAAAGGTGGATAAAAATACACGGAATTCTATCCATTTGGCCTGGGAGAGGGGGAAATATTGACATATAGTACAAACTTAGGTTAATGGTCATAAGTTAGCCATAAAAAGGCAAATATTATATGATTCACTTACATGACATCTCTACAGACATTGGTCCCAGAAAATAGCACAGTGGACGCCCAGAGTGAGGGAGACAAGGGAATAGGTGTGGAGATGAAGACTCTGGAAGGTGGTGATGGTGTTTGCACAACAATCTATCAAATGCCACTGAACAACACACCTCAGATGGCGAGCACAATACATCTTATATTTGCATTATGCCACAATTAAAATAACAATAAAGAACATTCTTACAATGCCACTATTCACAATTATAGATTTGTGAGGGTTCATGTATGTGTTTGCATGTAGGTATATGGGTGAGGGTGTGTACACGCATATGTGCTCTTGTGTGTGGAGGTCAGAGGTCAACACTGGAGCTGTTCCTTAATCACTCTCTATCTTATATTTTGAGACCATATCTCTCGCTGGATCTGGAGCTGGCTGAGCAGGCAGGCTGGCCAGAAAACCCCAGGGATTCTCTGCTTTTACCTCCACAGCACTGGGATTACAGCCACCATTCCTGGCTTCTTAATGTAGATTCTAGGGGACTAAACTCAAGTCCTCACATTTGTGCAGCAAGTACTTAACCAACTGAGCCAAGACAAGGCTGAGGATCTGCCTGTGACTTATGCTGGCCTGGGCCTTACAGGGAGCAAATCTACGTCGTGGACTGAAAACAATGAATGGATTAAACTAAAGTTTGTGTTTGACTGTCAGAAGTCATGGAAACAGAGATCCAAACCAATACCGTCGGTCCAACCAAAAGCAGCACTCACCTGACCCAGATCCAAGGTGAGGTTGACTTTGTTGTACTGTGTGCCGGAGGAGAGAGGCGGGCTCTGCCACCACCGTTCAGACCCATCAATCGCGTGGATGGCCGGATGTGCCTTCCTGGAATCCTCAGAATTACAGTAGTCGCAGAACTGGCCCTGGTGAGAAGAAAAGGTCTTCTAAATCTTTTCAAGGAATGTTTTAGCAGAAGAAACAGCCCAAGCAGGCCACCCTGTGTTAGTTAGAGATGGCTGTTGCACTCCTGCCTGGCAATGCCGTCACAGAAGCCACTCTCCACTTAGTCTGAAGCCAGGTCCGCTGTTTGTAGTCAGGTTACTGTTTTCTTTTATGTCTGATTTCCTCAACCTACACAACTCTTTACAAAGAACCTTCCAAATCGGGGATGCAAGGATATTTTCTCCTTCACACACTCACTGAAGTCTTCGTAGTCCATTCTCTCCCATGATCCCAGTAGAGACACACATGCACAAATGAACACGGAGAAAGCCATAGCATACAACAGGTGCCTCTGCAGAATACAGAATGCTGTCGCAGCCTAAGGCTGAGCACACAGTCCACAGTGGAAAAGACGACACTTGCGCTGCTGTGAGAGTGGTCTCACGACACTTGCGCTGCTGTGAGAGTGGTCTCTTGTAAACAGTCTATAGCTTCAAACAAGAGAGTGTTCCAAATAGAACCACCAACCTGAGGCAAAAATGAGGGCCAGTCCGTCTACACTGACTGAAGTACTGAGATAAGACACCATAGATCAACGGGAGGGCAGGGCTGGCTGGAGGGCGGCAGCGAGAAGCAGTTACAGCAGTCGGCAATCTGTAGTCTGTTTCCCAGGGGGCGCCTGGTGTTCCAGTGGCCAACCCCTAACTTGACAGGCTGATTGTTTTGATTCTGGTTTTGTTCTCCTTCATTCTTTTCAACACAAAAGACCAACCCTGTTGGTCTTCCCTGTGTTTGGATAATATGTTAACTTGGTCAAAGGTCTATGGTTCCCCACCAGGGATGGACCGCATAGACTCACAAAGGAAGTTATCCTGGAGTCTAAGTAGCATGAAGGAGGAGAGGGGAAGGGAGCAAAACTGCACTCACCACCTCTTCAGAGGTACGCTGCAGCCAATGGGTGGTGATTCTGCCATTTTCAATGACTCTCAAGGTAAACTCAGCCCTGGTGTGTCACCAGATGTCCTTGTGTACAACAGGGGTCTTTGGTGGCTTACAGCTGCACCGTCCTGTGTGCTGAGTCATGTGTTTAGATGTTTATCTTCTAATATTAAATACATTTCTAGAACTCGCCTTGGGGATATGAGGCTAGAGATTGTGTGTGGCTTGCTCTGCAGCCTGTCACTTCAGACTACACATATACGGTGCGCGTGCATGCGCAGGCCACAGAACAACCCTAGGCAATTGGTTTTCTCTACCTTTATGTAGATTCCAGGAATCAAACTCAGGCTGCCAGACCTGAGCAGTAAAGTCCCTCCTCATGGGGAAGAATTTCTACTGTCGATTTAAGCCTCCACATTTTGGAGTATTATCATCATCACCATCACCACCGCCACCACCATCATCACCATCATCATATCATCATATCATCATATATCATCATCATCGTCATCATCATCACATCATCATCATCATCGTCATCATCATCATCATCATCATCATCATCACATCATCATCATCGTCGTCGTCATCAGGATTAGTAATTGAACAGGAAACAGAATATCCCTGAATTTCCAAACATATACCAAACCCTTCCACAGCATCAAAAGAAGTGCAAATAGTTCAACAGGAAAAGGGGCAGAAATGGGAACAGGACTCTCCCAGAAGAAATGCTTGGTAATAGGTCAACACCAGTAGCAGTTCTAGCAGGCTGCAAGCAACAGTACGTCACACACACTCAGCCTACCCAGCCTTAAAACGTGGTGACAATAAGCACTAAAGGGTATCCTGAGAGTGTGAGTTACTGAGCGTGTGAGGAGTGAGTAAGGGTGTGAACTGGATCAAGCCTTGGGCAGCTGCTTTGGTATCGCTACTACAGTAAGTTCACACTTAGAACAGAGCAGGCAGTGCAGCCCCTGAGCTCATAACTCGGGAGGAACAGCTCGCTCGTATCCCATGACATCGCATGCCAGGATCTGCACTGTAGCCTGTTCACACGAGCAAACTCCTGAGACTAACCTAACTGCTCGGATACAGGGAAGCAGGACATTCAAGAGTGGTGTGGTCACATCATGGGTGGCTGTATAAACCACGAAACGGACATGTCCAACGAGACGTCTGCATATCGAAATACAACATTCTTAGGGGGATATGTACGGATGTAACAAAACGCTTTTTCCAATAAGCCACTGGGAATGGGGACCCAGGCCTGTAATCCGGGGCTCCGGAGGCTGTGGCACAAGCATCGTGAGTTTGAGGCCACCCTGGGCTGCCCAATGAGACCCTGACTCAAGAAGGAGAACAAAACAGAAAGAAGGAAATGAGGGAAACGAGTAATAGTAAAGAACTCAGGATGGTGGTTTCCTGGAGATGGGAGATGTGGAAATGGGGGCCCATGCTGCCACATGGGTTACTGTTTAGGCTCTACCTTTGGTTTTGGTAGCAAGTTCATGCATGTTGACTGTGCTATTAAACTATCGTACACACAGTGTGGGGAGAGCCACACACATAAATACAATATAATTAATCCCTGTTTTAAAGGAAAGGAGAAGGACTGTTCAGATAAGTAGCCATGTAGTACAATGCTTCGGCCTAGGAGGCCCACGGGAGATAAACCCACAGTCACGAAATGCTGCTTCAGCAGTGGCGTCTCCCTCCTCAGGATGGCAATCCAGTTTCTGCTAGTGCCCAACACTCTCGGTGGTTGTCTGAGGCTAAATAGCCTCTAGTAGGTCATGCTCTACAATGAATTCATGAAACAACCACTAACGATCCTGATTCCAGCAGTACCCCCAACAGAACTTTGGGTGTTTTTTTGTTTTTGTTTTTTGTTTTTTGTTTGTTTGATTCCTTTGCTCAATTTATTTAAATTGCCCAAAAATCTAAACCATTGGAAGCTGGAGTAAGATCAGAGAGATAAGACTAATGGTTAGATCTGCCTTTGAAAGAAGTTGCTGAGAGACCGGAGAAGTCATTTGATCACCACACTTCCCTAGACAACACTAGAAGCAAGATGACACGAACATGTGTGAGACTTGAAGCACAGAGCCACAACATACTGGCTTGGTATCCACAGCACTCCAGGGTTTGTAACAAAGCACATGAACCCCGAATGTGGGAAAACGAAGGGAACAAGAGTTGCAGGGCCTTCCCTGAAGCCACACAGCCTGGACATGCTGGGAACAGGGTCTGCACAGAGCTCTGGAGATGTCGCACACAGTCCAAGACTGTGCACTCCTTCCCTGACTGAACCATCTGCAGCTCCATCAAAGAAGTCTGTCTCCGAGCTGGATGGAATGTGGGGCGGTGCTGAAGAGCAATTAAGCTGTTTTCCAAGTACCTGCCACCACCAGATGTGCACAGAGAGGAGACCTGCCTGGCAGCATTTACACGTTCACCCTCATATCAGGCACAGAAAGCCTGGCAAGAAGAACATGTAACCACACTCATCCATCAACAGCCCGTCACGTGCCGTGCACACACACTGCCAGGGCTCTACTCCAACCCATCATTCTCCAAGACTCTGGAAGCTCCAGTGTCTCTAGGGCCCAAACCTAAGATAAGTGGAGAATATTTTGCAGTGAGACGATTCCAAGTCTAGCACTGCCCCCTCTGCAAAGACCCTGTTCCCTTTGAGAGGCACCAGAGCACACAGGAGTGGTTACGATTGTTAAGGCAAGCACTTAGGCTCATTTTCCTGAATGTTTGCATAGTGTGGAGAGAGTACATGATACTGTGGCTCTGCACGATTCACACACAGCACCCGGGGCTGGGATATTACCTCCCAGCTATGCCAGGCTCCTGGATATAGAGATTTGAATAACAGTGAAAACAAGGGACTCACAGTTGGTTCTAAATACTTAAGGAAAACTTTAAAAAAAATAAACAAGTACATGCAAAAATATAATTCAAAAGCTTTGTGCATGTAGTCCCAATTCCAGGCAAGGTGGAGGCGTGGCTTCTTCTAGGTCATTTCAGAGGTCTTTATTTTGGAGTAAAACAGGTATGTCAGCGAGCTTTCTTATAGCTGTGACAAAATACCAGAGAAAAATCATCGTCGCTCGCCATTTTGGTGGTCTTAGTCCATGGTCACCTGGTCCCAACTCTTTGGGCCTGAGACGAGGAGGAGTGGAGCATGTGAATGCAAGAGTGCAAGCTGATCACCTCTTGGTAACCAGGAAGCCAAGAGGCATGGCAGGGAGAGAGAAATGGCTGGGAACGAGATGAATCCTTATGAATGTGATTGACAACTTGACTGGTTCTGTCTCCTAGGCAACAAGACTCTGGGTGTGTCTGCGATGGAGTTGCAGACTGTTATTGGGGTGGTGTTTGTAGTTCACATGGATTGTCACCTGTGCTAGAGTGGGCCTTCAGTGACACAGCTTCCCTGGTCATGTAAGTGACTCCTTCCTTACCCATACTCTTACAACTCCAGCAAACTCATTGGTTCATTACCATAAACTTTAGGAATATGACTGCTTGGTCTGTTATCAGTTCCTGTCTGAAGTGAACAGACAGTTGTGTCTCGTCTCCTCAGGAAATCATATTCTCTAACTGTTCCATGAGCCAGGCTCTTAGACTGGATTAAAAAGGAGAAAGCAAGCTGAGGGCCAGCACTCATCTCTCTGCACTTCATGTTTGCCACCATGCTTTCTCTCCTCACCATGATGTTGTACCCTCAAACTAAAGCAAAAGTAAACCCTCCTTCACCCTCTCCAGACTTTGTTTGTTCGTTTGTTTGTTTGTTTGTTTGGTATTTTGTAACTGCACCAAGAAAAGCAACTAGTACAATCTGTTCCTAAGAGCACAACCCTAAGAACCTGTCCGTCAGTGTCAGCAGAGTCCTAAACCAGGAACATTACCTCTGTATAGCGCACCATGACCTACTCATCTCCCTAGAATCCATCGGCTGGCAGCAAACCTCTATCTCATGCCTTCAGAGGGATTTTAGATCTAACCACAGCAGGTGGGGGTTCACATCCAGACCCTCGCAATACTGTGGCACGTTAACGGGCTTGCTTAGCCCCTATAAGTTTTGCTTCCCTTTTATTTAAGCGTGTTAGTCCTGCCAATCTTGTGCTGTGCTTATCAGAGTTAGATGTGGTTCTGTACACGAAGCACTTGCTAGGTATATGAGCACACCACCATGGGAACCAACTGAGTGCTCATTGAAAATGCAGACTCAAGCGTCCTGCATGGGCCTTACAGAACCAACATCTCAGGTGAGAGCAAAGACCAGAATTGTTCAAATGCACCGCCAATCATTTTTCTGCTAATGAGTCTGAAAAGCACAGCAGTAACATGACTGATGCACAGGTACACTAGGGACATCTGACAGCCGTGGTCACAGAGCCACTGCATTGGTAATGGTAAGGCAGTAGGAAGCATCTATAAGCCAGGTGGACTTGGGCTTTATGTGGACATAGTTTGCATTCCTAGATAAAAGTGGAAAGTAGAGACAGTCACTGAGTAGTCGAGATACAAAGAGAAGGAACCGTCTGTTCAAGTCGGGGAGCCAAACGAGGAAGGGTTGGCTCAGGCTGGGAGAAGGGGGGAAAAGAGAAGACAACAGGATACAGGATGTCTGGGGTTGATACCTCGCAGTCTGCCATGGGGGGGGGCATATATTTGGGATGAGGCACCAGCTAACTGGCATTAGATTTCCTGACTGAGCGTCCTTAGGGGTCTATGCCGAGATGCTCTGCCCGTCCTCCCTCTCAGCCTCCTTGGAGTTTTTGCAGCATACACCCTCCCTGCTTCCCCATGCTCTCTCTCTTCCCAGTGCATGAACCCATTTAACTTGCTCTGGTCCTAATCTATAACCTCCCTGCTGCTGTGCTGAGCCCACTATGCCTGTCTTCCCTCCTACAGCTATGGAGAAGCCATCTGTGTTCCACATGCCGCATCCCATCTCTATGGCCGGTTCACAACCTTTACATAAACACCTGTACCTCCCTCGCCCCTCTCTCCAGCGGTGACTCACTTGCTATTTCTTCATTGGCTTAGAAGCTACTGCTGCCCCAGGGCCTTTACACATGCTATTCTTTCTCCAAGAAACACACTGAATGCAACATCAGACTCCTTTCAGGGAGATTTCCCCTCGTAAGGAGTACATATGTTGCACTCTCTTACATATCTGTGACCTATTCAATCACTAACCACTTAGATTTCTAAGAATTATGATAATTCTTGGATTGTAAATGCCCTGAGGTCATTGGGTACCTGACACAAGGCAAGCATTCGTTCTCCATTGACATAATTAATAAGTTAAGTGACATGCACTGCCAGTACATGTTAATTTGTAGTTTAGTGATAGTTTCCATTTGGGATGGACTAGATCTTACAGATGTCCAGTTGCTAAGGTCACCTATTAGAGTGTATGGTCTAACTACTTTGGACCTGCTTTTTCTGCCACTGTGCAAACCTTCCTGTCCCACCTCTTGGGCCTCCCCAGAGGCCTCTCCTTTCCTCCCCTCCCCTCCCCTCCCCCTCCCCTCCTTTCCCTCCTCTCCTCTTTTCTCCTCTCCTCTCCTCTCCTCTCCTCTCTACTGGCTGCTCTGGCCAGGAAGTGCCTCTCACACTCACCCCAGATCTCCCTGGTCCCCATGACCTCTCAGGTGCTAACTTCCTGTTGTGGTTTAAATGGCTCCCACGGGCTCATAGAGCGTAACAAGGTGTGGCCTTGTTAGGGGAAGTATGTCACTGGAGGTGGGCTTTGAGGTTTCAGATACTCAAGTCAGGCCCAGCGTCTCATTCTCTTCCTTCTGCTTAAGGATCCAGATGTAGAACTCTCAGTTTCTCCATCACCACACCTGCCTGCATGCTGTCATGCTTCCCTCCATGATGCTAATGGACTGACCCTCTGAACTGTAAGCCAGCCCCAATTAAATGGTTTTCTTTATAAGAGTTGCCACGGTCTTGGTGATCTCTTCACGGTAATGGAAGCCCAAAACTAAGACATTTTCCTTACTTATTAAGGCCAAATCAGAATGGAAAGAGAAACAAACAAAAACACAGTTGGTTATTTCCTGGTTACAACACACCTTTTCTGTTTAGTTCTTTTTTTATTCAAAAAAGGTTTCCTGGGCCTGTGCACTTGCTGCCCCAAACCTGGGTCCTTCTTTGTTATCGCTCGGCTGGAAGCCTGGACTGGATCTGCCTGGTAGGCTACTTGCTGGGCTGGACCTCCAACCCTTGGCCTTGGGGACAGTCAGACTCCTCCCTGCTCCACCTCCAGTTTCTACTCCAATCTTATAAAATACTCCTTTTTGATTTACGTTCCCATTGTCTCCAGTCCCTCAATGCTCCCACTCATCCTGCTTCAGGTTCAACATTCATCAAATCCTTCCAAAGACCAGGAACAATACAAACGCACACAAAGCCAGATGAAGCGTTGGGAAGTCTTGGAGAACTTACACAAGTCTCACTCGGGATAATGTTCAAAATACATCCCATCCCGAGTTCCTGGGAAAAGTAGAATGCATTCCCACTGCAAGGCCTCTGCTGCCCCTTTACCTAGAACTTACTCCCTCACCTCACGCCTGACTCCCCTTTGTGCCCTGGGTTTCTGCCATCGGCCTTTAAGTGGATTCCTCTGCCCTCAGCTCAGCGATGACCTGCGGTAATTCTGTTCACTCACTGGTTACCATCTCCCCAGAGTATGTTAGTCCAGCGGCCATCTCTGCCTTCTTCTGCAATGTCTTACCTGACCTTTATGGTCATCCCACACGTCTGGTTCTCAGAAGTTGTCGATAAATATTTATTAAATATGGAAGCAAATGAATAGTGCATATAAATGCATCCATGAGCATTACCGCCAGATAGTACCGATCTTTGTAGTACAGGCGTCACCTCAAAAGACATCATCAGCTCTTGTCCACCTTCAGGTGTTAAGGTGCTCAGTCAGGACAATGAAGCTAACCATTGTGACTATCTAAATCCCATGACTATGTGGGCAAGAGGCTAAAACAGAAAGAGGGTTCTGGTGCCTGTAATTCCAATGCTCCTCCATGGAGTAGCACCAGGCCAAGGTCAGGAGGCAGGAGGAGTTGCCCACTGGCAAAGACACTCCCAAAAGGCTTCTTATGGCCCACGGGGGAAGCAGAAGAAAGTAGGAACAGAAACTAAGAAGTCGGTTTGGCAAAAAATCGGCAGCAACAACAAAACCTAAAGAGGGGGGCGACTCACCTCAGACATTTGTCGCCCACATTGGGTCCCAAACATCACAGCCAGAGAGCGAGGCCTGAGGAACTCACCCCAACAACACTCCCAGCCTCCAGAGCCATGGAAAACCAAATTGCATTGTTTCAGGTTCGGGTCTGTGGACTCCTTTTGGCAGCCTCAGCAAACTCGTTTAATCCTGCACAAAGGAAGTCTTCACAGAGGTGTGTGTGAGGGGTGTGTGAGGTGTGTGTGAGGTGTGTGTGAGGGGTGTGTGAGGGGTGTGTGTGAGGGGTGTGTGAGGGGTGTGTGTGAGGGGTGTGTGAGGTGTGTGTGAGGTGTGTGTGAGGTGTGTGTGAGGTGTGTGTGGGGTGTGTGGGGGGTGTGGGGGGTGTGGGGGGGTGTGGGGTGTGTGTGTGAGGTGTGTGAGGGGTGTGTGAGGTGTGTGGGGGTGTGTGTGAAGGGTGTGTGTGAGGTGTGTGTGAGGTGTGTGTGAGGTGTGTGTGAGGTATGTGTGAGGTGTGTGAGGGGTGTGTGAGGGGTGTGTGTGAGGTGTGTGTGGGGTGTGTGTGGGGTGGGTGTGAGGTGTGTGTGGGGTGTGTGTGGGGTGGGTGTGAGGTATGTGTGGGGTGTGTGTAGGGTGTGGGGGGGTGGGTGTGAGGTGTGTGTGGGTGTGTGGGGGTGTGTGTGGGGTGTGTGTGGGGTGGGGGGTGTATGAGGTGTGTGTGAGGTGTGTGTGAGGTGTGTGAGGTGTATGAGGTGTGTGTGAGGTGTGTGTGAGGTGTGTGTGAGGTATGTGAGGTGTATGAGGTGTGTGTGAGGTATGTGAGGTGTGTGTGAGGTGTGTGTGAGGTGTGTGTGAGGTGTGTGTGAGGTGCTTCAGCCAGACAATCTCCAGACAGAGGCCTAGGCTGGTGCACAGCTGCTTTTGTGAACTAGTCCAAACTAGTCCAAGTAGGCCAGTCTGGCGAGCACCTCATCTATGAGAAAGACTCCTAATATGGATGATACTTAGCATCTATTCAGCCACGATCCTTCCTCGCTCTGTGTAAGAAGCACATCTGTAGTAGTCTGATTACAAACATCTAAAAACAAACAAACAAAAATAGTGGCCTTCGTTCCACCCCCGGGGCCTCTTTAGCACCCTGTCCCCATCTTCCACTCTCCCCTAAAGGCAAAAGCCTTGCTTCCCAGTCAAAAAAATACCACAGGCGTGGTTTGAAGCTGCAGTAGCTATATAGAAAGCACTCACAGGCTGGCTTAGAACAGCAACGGAACACACTCAAGATGTTACAGAGCTGTGTTGCCCCTGAACCTGTAGGGAGAGATTCCTTCTGTGCCTCCTCCAGCTTCCAGAAACCCAGCCCTAGACATCCATCTCCACTGATGTATCAGGAGCCTCTCTCTGCTTTGAAGCCCAACACCAAGGCCACACCAGCAACATCACCATCTTCCAGAGAGGGGGTGTGAGAATCCAGAAGGCCTGGCGGTGTTCCCTCATCTCAGGTTCCTACTGCTCCCTTCTGCGTGCGG
The DNA here is from genome assembly GCF_021556685.1 of Rattus norvegicus. NCBI lineage: Eukaryota > Metazoa > Chordata > Mammalia > Rodentia > Muridae > Rattus > Rattus norvegicus. The sequence goes on along the minus strand of NC_141551.1, from coordinate 3,762,355 downwards.
CCTCGGAGCCACACTGAGGTGGAAGGCTAACGGATGGAGGGGTCCATTTCTGCAGTGTGAGGAAGTCATCACCTCTGCTAGGATGAGACTGCAGTGGGGTGTTTGCTTAGGGGCCACACCCGTGCTCTACAAGCGGACCCAGCAAACCCACTCGCTCATCAAACTAGACTGGGGAGGAGTCATTTAGTCTGTCATTGGTGCCCTCCAGGGAAAGTTCACGAAACATCTGCCTTCCAAACACACACACACACACACACACACAGAGCTTGTTGAAACTTGGTGCTGTTCTGGCAGGAAACTTGTAGGCTGGCATTGCCTTTTGACCACTGCACCTAAGACAAGCTGCCACAAGAAAGACTGTTGGAAGCAGGAAGAAACAGTCCCACCCTCGGGGAACCTGGAGCTAGCATAGAAGGAGATTTGAATAGAAGCGGCTCCGAGGTGCTGTGGAATCAGCTGGAGGGTGCAAAGCTCAGCTGAGCACCAAGGAAAGCATGATCACCGGCACAGTGGTGCACAGCACAGTGGGCAACTCGCAGACTCTCCACCCTTAGTCACTGGGGTTTGAACCTTGGCTTTACCGCATACTTGTTGTGTGCTCTTAGACATGTGGCTTAACTTCTCTGTGCTCCAGAATCCTTTTGGGTAGGATGCACATGTCCAGCAAGGCTCCTTCATAGATTTCAATAAATGGCTATGGTGATTAAGGGGTCAACAGAAAGATAAGAGGGGCGGCTCAACAGATAGAGGTGCTACCTGTGCAAACATGGCAGCCTAAGTCCCACCACAGAACTCACGTAAAGGTGGAAGGAGAGAACTCTGTTCTATAGTGTCACATTAGGAGTGTGTGTGCGTGTGTGTGTGTGTGTTTTGCTGGCTTACACGCATAGCTAAATGCTTACCACACATTCTCAGTCACACACACACACACGCACACACACACGCACACACACATGAGGTGCATTCAGCCAGTGCCTGGCATCACTAAATACTGCACCAGAGTGTGTTACATTACAGTCTTGCATTACGTAGGCCCTGACTATCAGCCTACGCCTTCCCATCTGCCCTTTACCTGATGCCATCGTATGAACTTTGCACAGTGAGATGATGGCATCACAGAACCAGCTTCTTCCTCGCTTTGAATGGTGAACACAGTCGGTTGCTGAAAACCCTCGTCTCTAACTAGCACCCGTTCATTAATTGCATGTGTGTTTTCCGATCACATGACCCTCACCGAGAGATTATAATGTTACAGGCTGAAAACTAGGGCAGGCAGGACTCAATGAGCTGGCTTCCCCTAGGCAGTTCCCACCCTGTTGGCAAGAGAATTCTAGTTCTAACCCGTGCCCTGGATGCCCTTTCTTGCAAAGCAGGCAAAGGCTGTCTGCAGATGCAGCCCTGCCCTAGTAGATTCCGGCTTCTCCATCGTCGTCTTCAGCCAGGAGTTTGCACACACAGGCAGGCAGGCCCCTTTTAGTTAGACCTTGATTTAAACTACTCAGGGACCACCTACTAAATCCTTTCCTCAGTGGGCAAATGGACCCAGAAATACCTACATGACAACCAGAAACAACTCGTCAGCTGGAAAAAGATATTATTGCCACTTAAATTAGCTTTAAAAATTAATTCTTCAAATGTCATTTTATCATATGCAAAATATGTCCTTCAGATTTTAGATACAAGCTGTATCTGAACTAGTTGTTACCTTGTTCCAAGGCAACAAATGTTACACTGCTGTGTTGTAGAAGGGGCAGAAGCATTTGCTGTTGGGAATGAGTCAGTGAACCAAGTCTTTCCAGCACATAAAGTGGTGTACATTCTGACAGCAAAAGATGGCTCTGTGAGTAGAGGTGATTGTCACCAAATCTGACCATCTTGAGTTTAATTCCCAGGACTCACATGGTGGAAGACGGTAACTGACTCCCACAATTGGTCCTGTTACCTCCAGCATGAAAATACATACATGTACATGCATGCAAGCCCACAAAACACACACACCGACACACACACACACACACACAGAGACACACATAGACACACAGACACAGAGAGACACACACACAGACACACACACAGACACAAACACACACTCATACACAGACACACACACATATACACACAGAGACACAGACACACACATACACAGAGACACACACACAGAGACACACACAGACACACACACATGCACAGACACACACACAGACGCACACACACAGAGACACAGACACACACACATACACAGAGACACACACAGACACAGACACACACACACAGTAATATAAAAAGAATTTTAATAAACCTTTTATGTGACTTCTATGACAAACAAGCCTGCCGTCAGGAAGTCTTACCTAAGAACAGTCTCTGCACCTCATGAAACACTTCTACATCTTTGAACGTTATTGACAAAAGGTCAGACTAGAGCTGAGAAGCTGCCTTCTCAGCTCAGAGAGTTTACTACGTACTAGTGAAGACCCGACTGCAAATCCCCAGCACCCACTGGTGTGCTGGGCATGGCCATGTGCTGAGGGGAGACAGGAGGGTCAGTGATGCCTGCTGGTGCCAGCCTAGCATCAGACTCAGGGAGAGACCCTGACTCCAAGGAATATGGAGGAGAGTGACAAAGAAAGACAGCAGAGGTCACATCTGACCTCCTCAGGCTCCTGTAATATAAGTGTGCATACACCACAAACAACACATACACACACAGAAACACACACTTACAGACACACATACACACATATATACACCACACACACAGACTTATACATGCATACTTATACACACATACCACACACACACATATATACACCACACGGAGACATACATATATATATGCATACATAACACACATGCAGACACAAAAACACACATGCCACATACACACAGACACATACAACACATACACACATAGACACATACCACATACACACACAGACACATACTCATATAAGCACACATGCCACACAGACATACGCAATCACATACACACACAAACATACCACACACATGGACATACCACACAGACACAAACATGTACATACCGCACACACATTCACATACCCCATACATACTCACACACACCACACACATCACACACACATGCACACTCATATACACACAGCACAAAGAAAGATACAGATACACACTCACATACACACACTTATAAACAAACCACACAGACACATACACACCACACACACATACACACACACATCACACACTCTCACACCACACACACATAATACACATTCATATCCACACACTTGCAAACACACCACACAGAGACACATACCACACACACACATATGTGCACCACACACACACACACACACACACACACACACACAAATATGAGCTACTATTATGAATGCTGTTTTATATTAAGTGACACAGGTTTTCTGAGGTCAGGAGCTGGTGCAGTTAGAATAAACTCACATTTGAACTGCTCTGTCACCTGCTTCTAAATGACAGAGGAGATGACATCACACCCATCAAAGCAGTTCCCTGCAGTTTCAAGAAAACTGGATCTTACAAGGACGAACCATCTAAGGATAGCTTTGTGTCTGGAGTCTTTTTTCAGGCTCAGAATGCAGAATAATTAACCATTTAATAATTGTGGATGAATGGATGAGTTAGTTAAAGTCGAAATCCAGCCCTTGGTATCCAAATGTCACATTCGATACAACCTGCAAGACTCAGTTGATTCCAGGGCTACCCTCCCTGAAGCATGTGATACCAGAGGAGTCATCAGAAACAAGGAAGTGGGGGGCTCCCAGGATCTGCTCCTGCCCCCACTGAATTAATAAGCAATTGCTAACGTCAGCTTTTTCAGAACTCCTATCGGTTCAAAACCCCACAGCAACCTATGCATAACTGGAATTTGAAGCTAAGTTATTTATATGATACGACCTAAAGGATTGTAATAGATACATTTTATAGAATTTAAATTACACTTCGCTAAAACTGTGGGAAAGGACTCATGTTTCAAAAATTGAAAAAAGATAAGTAGTTTTCATGTGTGGAGTAGAGACATCAGACAGAGCGCCAACTGTAGACCTCACTTTTCCAAACCTACTTTTAATGCTGGTTCTTAGATGCTTTTCCCTCCCTTCTAGCCCCCCACCCAGCAGAGGTAGTGGGAAAGAAAGGTTATCAGGATACAAACAGTGGGCCTGTTTGGAAATGGTTCTTTGGAGCAAATTCCATCTACGTTGTCAGAAAGTCAGCAGTTCAGTTCACAGGTCAGCAGCAGCAGCTTGCTCCACTGGCAGACACTTCACAAATAAAGCAAAGAAGCATTGCGAAGCCAGCTACGCAAGCTAAGCCTGTCGCTGTCCATCAAGTCCAATTTATACTCCCTGCAAACATCGCCTGTCCTCCCAAAGCATCATGTGAGTCTGTCTTAGCAAAACTCCCCATGAGTGTGCACCGCTGACATCACCCTGCCAATCAGCCCAAGTCCACAGAAGAGGCAAGAAGACTCCAGTCCACCACCAGAAGGTCTTTGGTTCGTTTTTTTCTCTATGGTGTCAAATGTGACAAATGGAGTTCAGCTACCCTATGTAAGGCGAACCAATACATGCTTGCCATTAGCAAAGAGTCCTTTGTCACATGACCTCTCTCATGCTTGCTTTAGCAAAACATCCCTTCGCCTGTGTCTGCTTCAGGAAAGCACTCCTTCACATGTTTGCCTTAGCAAACACCACCAGACACAACTGACTTTCCAAAGAAACCATAAGCTTCCACTTCAATTGACATTTTGAAACAGTAGTAGACGCCATAGTACAAGTGAGGGGCTGCAATGAGTGGTATCTTCTCTGTGACCCAAAGATTCACTAATCCCATCTCTCAACAGTAATTCAGAGCATGAAGGCAAGCTTCTCATTCAAGGACTGGGCCCTTGTAGCTTAGGCAACTCCCAAGGTGCATTAGCTCCATGAGATTTGCTCAGGAACAAGGTGAAATGGCTATGGCCTGGTGTGGGAGCATGTGTCTCCACTGGTTGGGTCCGTCAGGTCAACTCACGGAGGGAAAACACTTCTGTGTCCCTTCCCTGTGTGCACTTGTACATGGGCTTTCACTGCTGAAACTCGACTAGTTCGACAAGCACGGGCAGATATTAGGGAAATTCTTTTTAAATAAAGATGGGCTGGGGAGCCGCTGCCCTTCCAGAGCACTGGGGCTCAATTCCTAGTGCCCCCCATGGTGGCTCATGATCATCTGGAAATCCAGATTCAGAGAATCTGATGCTCACTCTGGCCTCTGTGAGCACAGGCATATATGTGGTACACATACATATATGCAGGCAAAACACTCATATAAAAAATAAATTAATTAAAGCTATCAGTCACCTTTAAATGTATAGGTCATTTGTCCGAATTGTCAAAGTAATTTTATCATTGTTACAAGAAGGTCATAGTAAATGTCTTAAATTTTCCAGCCCTCACTTAAGGATTTTATATGAATGAAAGGAAAGGCCCTGTTAACAAATGATTCTCTTTCACAATAGTTCTATAAACAGAAGCTTGTGTGACTCAGTTTCCTGTTTATGGCCGTTGGCACCAAGTTACACACGCAGCTGAAACTCGGTTGTGGTTGTAGCAAAGAGCGAGCACCGCCACTCTTACCCATGCCCATGTGTGCAAGCGCGTGTCTCTGTCATCCACATCAACACAAGCGCTCTGTGGGAGGCACACTGGGATGCAGGGAAGGATAACAGGCAAGTAGACCTGTCACTGTGCAAATTCAGGATGTTTGACACATCTGTGCACACCATCCCTGACATTGTAGTGTTTATGCCAAGTTAGCCTAAAACTCTCAGGTCACATTTTCTTCAGAATCTTATAAAAGTTTTATTATTTTTTAATCATGTGTAGGATGTATGGCTGCATGTGGGTATATGGACAGGAGTATAGATGCCCACAGTGTCTATCGCCATTACCCACCTGGAGCTGGTTTGAACTTGGGTCCTCTGGAAAAATATCAAGTGTGCTTAACGGCTGAGCTATCTTGGCCCCTGCACTTGAGGCCATATTTTCAATTTCAATTCCCATGTTGTCATTGCTGTTGTCCAGTATGTAACATCCCCAGGTTTCACAGGTAAGGGACCATGCAAAGCCAATACACCTGTCAGGTTAACTGCTGACATCCTTTAACGCCGTCCCCATCAAATGGTCAATGGCTTCTAAGTTGTACTGCAGGTTTCATGGTAAAGCATGGACAGGACCCTTGGATCAAAGAAATCTCTCAAAACAAAAATTCAGACATCTGAGTAACAGCGAGAATCTGAACCCTTCTTTATGGGATCTTCAGGGCGAGGAAGAACAAAATGAATCTCTGACACAAACACTACTCAGAATCATAACTCACCCTGCCTTTTGACCGGGGCTACCGTTAAAATACCAGCCTTGTTGTTATAGATGCACTACCAAAAATTAGCCACTACCATGGGACCAGGTTCTATTTTTAGACATGGCCTTTGCTCACTTCTGCAACTTTAATTTTTACAGAGCCTTTTGGCATGAAATTCTAAATCTTGGCTGGCTTCACAAACTTATTTTTAGAAAGTTCAAGAAACAGAGCTGTTAGTTAACCCCTCTCCTTCCAATCTCCAGCTGTGCTTAAGAAGGGTCAGTGCAGCATCATTCAGATACAAACAACAGATTGGTCATAATTTCCCAGTCCTTCTCCACTTTCTCCACCTGTGTGCAGCCGCCTCTCATGATCTGAAAGACAAATCCATATGAATTTCTGCCCACACTGGGGAAACGTGACCAGTAGTCCAACCTCTAGAGCTCAGCTTTTTCTCCCTTCTCCAAATATGCTTCTCTCCTATCACAAGTAATCTACATTCCTGGGTCCCTCAACTGTTGGAGCAGAAGGCAACTTCAGTTCACTTTTTTCTTTGAGGAGGAAACTACCAAGTACAGCTTATCACTAAACTGAGGAGTCTTTATGAAGTCATGCCCTGGTCTAGAGCCACAGGCTGCTGAGTGAACTTGAGAAGCCACTTCCTACTTTCTGGGAGTCATAGCCCATGCACATTAGCCTGTCCTACAAACCCGGGAAAAGTATCTTTTCTGGGCAGCCACACAACAGGGCCAAGTGGCCCATCACTAACAGTGCCACTTGGAGAGCATGTGGTGGCTCTCTGTGGGCAAATCTGGGGAGAACCACAGTTAAGGATCTCTGTGGTGAATTTTTCACTTCATGCCTGCTCTACCCAAAACTAGAACAATTCTCTCCAATGCTGGCGTGGCAAGCAATCTAGTGTCCTTAAGAATTAAATATTCAAGCTACAGTAGACAGTTATTTTAAAGTGAAAAACTCAGTTTTGCTACTATTTAATATACAGATTGTCATAGGGGCCTTCACCCAGTCCCCAAGTCAGATGATCACTTGCTTTTAATAGTTTTGAGTGTCTGAGAGAGAAGGTGGGTTACCAGCCTAGTATGTGACCATGACACACAACCTGGCCAAATAAAATATGGATTCTCCTCCCTTAAATAGCAAAGAAAATGCAACCCCAGATTGGAATGAGAAGTGAACATGAGCGTATGTCTCCTAACGATGCAGAGCTCACAGTTATCTCATGCTGAAGCATTGAAAATGATTCAAGGGGACGAGTCAAGATGGCGGATCCAAAGAGGCAGACAGCACTTTCCCATTATCTCTCAACAGTTCTGAATCAAAACAGCCGGAAGTCAGCCTCTCACCAAAACTGGTGACTGAAGGACACACCGAAGGGTAAACAGAGGGACACTGAGAGACCCAGAGACTGCTTACGGGACAGAGGGCACAGCGATGCACAGCCCAGTGGCCTGACTGCCTGTGGGGGGACACAGGGACAGAAAGAGAGCAAGGGAAGGCATCCTGGAAAACCCATACAGAAAGAAACAGAAAAGGAAGTCTATAGCTTATTTAGAGATTGCATAATGGCCCTCAAGAACCCCTCTGCTTGTCTCGGTGTAAAAGCAGATGCAGTAACAAGAGCCATTTTCAAGCTGTGGCTTTAGGAAATATTAGTTCCTATGATGGTTAGCTCTCAAATGTCAACTCGATATAACCTAGAATCATATGGGAAGACAGTCTCAATGAGGCATCATCTAGACCTAGTTGGCCTCTAGGCATGTCTGTGGGGTTATCTTGATTGTGGTAACTGAGGTGGGAAGACCTAGCCCACTATGGGCAGCACCATTCCCTAGGACCCATCCTGACTAGTATAATAGTGAAGAAGATGAGCTGAGTAGAAAGCAGGCATGCACTTGTTCTTTCTCTGCTCTGGACTCTGGAATGTGGCTAGCTGCTTCAAATTCCTGCCTGACTTCCCCACAATGATGAACTGTACTCTAATAAGGATTAGGAAAAAAATCAAATAGCATAAAAGCAATAAAATGAAAGAATTTAGCACACACATTTTCATCCTAACTCTGATTATAAATAGTCTTAATTATCAAATTAAAAGACATAGACCTCTGAGTGGACTAACAAAAGTGATCCAATCATTTTCTAAAAAATTATTAAATTCATTTGTATATGTAGAGAGAGGTACACATGCTACAGTGCATACATGAAAGTCAGAAGTCAACTAGTGAAAGTTAGTTCTGTCTTATACCATGTAGTACCAGGGATCAAACTCAGGGTGCCAGTCTTGACAGCAAGTGCTTTTAGCACTGAGCCATTGCACTAATCCAAGGTCCAACTCTTTGCTGCCTGCAGAAAACATAGCAGCAAAGATACATACAGACAGAGTAAAAGGACAGGAAATGATATCCAAGCGACCAGTGTGCAGAAGCAAGTAGCTGCCACTATAGTTATATCCATCAAAGCAGATGTCAGACAATAATAGAAGAGGCAAAGTTACCCCATATACCAGAGAGTCATGGTCATTATAAACGTATAGGCACCCAATGTTGGTGTGTCCAATTCATAAAATAAACGTCACTAGGGCTGGAGAGATGGCTCAGCGGTTAAGAGCACCCGACTGCTCTTCCAGAGGTCATGAGTTCAATTCCCAGCAACCACATGGTGGCTCACAACCATCTGTAAAGAGATCCGATGCCCTCTTCTGGTGTATCTGAAGACAGCTACAGTGTACTTATATATAATAAATAAATAAATCTTAAAAAAAAATAAATAAATGTCACTAGACACAACAGGCACGGTCATAGTGATAATGGCTGGGAGCCACCATGTGGGTTCTGGGGACAAACCCAGGTCCTCTGGAAGACCAGTAAGTGCTTAACAGCTAGGCCATCTCTCTAACCCCCAAGAAGGATTTTTTAAAAACTTAAACATATAAATAATGAGACCAGTTCGATACCATGTCTCTCAACAGAGAGAAGGTGAGGATCAAGAATATGCACTGCTGGATCTTACAATAGCCTCAGCAAAGAACCAGCATCAACAATCTTCACTCTATCCCATCAAGCAGGGAAGGGAAGCACTCTTCTAGTGTCCACTATAAAACCACTTCCACTCTGATACCTAAGTCAAATAAGGACGACAGTTGACCAAAGAAAACTGTCAACCAATGCTCTTGGTGAACATGTATGCAAAAAAAAAAAAGAGTTCAACAAAATATTTGCAGAATAAATCCAGCAGTCACTTAATAAAACCACACACCATGACAAGGTCGGTTGCATTCTAGGGATGCAAGGATGGCGTGACAAACGCCAAGTGGCGACAAAGCACAGCCCCGGATAGAATTAATAACAACAATGCACACGATGATCTAGACAGAGGCATGAAATCGCCTGACAAAAATCAACTTCCGAAGGAAGTACACAGAAGCCTCGTGACGCAACATAATACATGCTATCTAACATTACCTTGAGGCAGCATCAGACTGCAGGGGAAAACTCAAATCATTTGTCTAAGGTCAGGACGAAGACAAGGATGTCCACTGTTAACGCTTTTACTCAATGAAGTACTTAATAAACAAACAAGTAAATAAATAAATGGTCTGCCGATGAAAGAGGAAGAGGTCGAATTATTTCTATTTTCAAATGACAAGATCCTACACTTAGAAGAGTCTATCAAAAACTTTCTGGACCTGACAAACAAATTTAGCAAAGGAACGGTATTAAGAAAATCAACATATAAAACTCAGTAGCTCTTTATATCTCAACAATGAACAGACTGAGAAATCAATCAGGAAAGTAACCTCATTCACAGATGCCTACAAAGTCCCTTGGGATAAACATAGCCAGAGAGGTGACAGAGCTTTGCAATGAAGCTATGCAACTCCAAGGAAAGAAACCAAAGGGGGCACCAGAAGACGGAGAGAACCCCGTGCTAGTGGGTGAGCAGAACAAATACTATTTTCTCTGCTGCCATAAACCATCTAGTGATTCAGCGTGATCCCTATCAAAATCCCACGGACATCTTTTCACAGAACTAGAAATAACTGTATATGAAAGCACTCATGCACACAGACATACACACACACACACACACACACACGAACACACACGAACACACACGAACACACACACACCCCTCTGAATAGCCATAGCAATACAATTTTTTAAAGAAAGCAATGCTGGAGATACCACAACACCTCACTTCAAATTATACGACAGAGCCATGGTAATCAAAACCTATTGAACCATCGCCAAAACAGAAACAGACTAATGGAATAAAATAAAGGATCCCCAAACAAACCCGGGCAACCACAGCCAGGTTTCAACATGGATGCCGAAGAGACCAATTAGCCACTGTGACACGCTGTGCTGGGAAGGCTGGATGCTGGCGCGTAGGCGCCCGTGAGTAGCTCCTAGCTCTCACCTGGATAAACGTCAAAACAGAGTGACTCAAAGACCCTCCTGGGAAGCCGGAGACCTTGGGACTGATGCAGGAAATCAGGGGGAAGCACATAAGACGCAGGGATAAACCACGACGTTCTAAATGAGCCTCAGTGGGCCAGACAGTAAGAGCTTGGCATGGTGATGGGATTGTGTACAATTAAAAAGCTTCTACACATCCCAGACAACAGTCAATTGAGCGAAGGGACATATACGGAATGGAAGAAAAATTCCACCAGCAATTCAACCAGTACAGGATTACTATCCAGGATATATAAATAATCAAACGCCCAAACTAATAGACAAACTGAGGAGATACTCTCCCCCCAAATGACAAGTAACCAATAAATAGATTTTTAAAAAGTGTTTGACAACCTTTGTCTGAAAATGCAAATCAAACTCACTGAGACTCCATCCCATCCCAGTCAACCTGGGTACTATGGGAACAGGATAGGCTGGTGAGGACTCCTAGAATGGGAAGTTCTTGTTGAGAATAGAAACCACTGTGACCACTGTGGCAACTGGAATGGAGGTAAATAAAAAATAAAAAAATAAAAATAAAATAAAAGTCAGGAGTAAATAAACCTACTACATAGTGCAACCGCACCATAAGCCCAGGGTGATACTCAAGGGAGAAACACTAGCGTACGACAGGAAGCCCTGCATGTCTATCTATGTTGGTGTTCACGTACTTACAATAGCCAGGGTGTGGAATGTCCTAGGTGTCCACCAACACCTAGGTGATGAATGGGTGAAGAAAGTGTGGCAAATATTCTCAGCGGAGAATCAGTTCTCAACCTCTGGGTCGTGACCCCTTTGGGGATTGAACAACTCTTTCATAGGGTCACCTAAGACCTCAGAAAACACAGATATTTACAAAACGAGTCCTAACAGTAGCAACATTACTTATGAGGCAGCAACAAAAATGATTTTATGATTAGAGGTCACCACAACATGAGGAACTGATTAAGGGGTCATGGCATTAGGAAGGTTGAGAACCACTGCAAGAGAGTGTTATTTGACCACAGTGGTGTGGGGCAGGAGAGCTGGTTCTGCCCCTCAGCAGCCACCACATGGCTCTGCTCAGCTGATGGCTTCTGGTGTGATGTTGGTGGAGAAAGACGCATCCTTCCTGGTAGGTTGGCCGCTAGGAATCTGACCGGACTCTAATGAGTATATGGACACCACAAAATGAACTTGTTGTTTCCTTTTGGGGGCAGGGTAACAAGGGAGGATGGACATAGGGAGACTGGAAGGTGAGTATGATTAGGGTGCATGATGGGAGATTCCATAATAATAATAATAATAATAATAATAATAATAATAATAATAATAATATGGTGATGGTGGTGGTGGTGGTAATACAAAGCTCATATTATCCAAAAGATAATGGATAGGACTGGAGACTATCCAAATAAACAAAACGGGCCAGACTAAGAAAGAAAATCTCCCACATTCTCCCTCGTGCATGATTCTAAATTTTAAGAAAAGTCAGGAAAGTAGAAGGTGAACTATTCAGAAAGGGGGTTGGGGGAGGGGAGGGAAAGGAAGGGAAGGGAGGGGAAGGGAAGGGAAGGGAAGGGAAGAAAGGTGCTCACATATGAATGTGATTTGCAGGAGTGAAAATTAAAGCCCATTGTCTTGATAATTAATACACAACAGTAAAATGCTTTTTGAAAGAATTACATGGATTTTCCCCAAACATCCCAAACTTGCTGACTCTCTGGGATGACATCTGGGTGCAGCAGGGATCTGGTGGACATGAACTGCTTTACAGACCAATAAAGGCAGGCCCTCTATTTTATCAACATAGGCGTCTTATGTCAATGGTGTGTGGGAAAGTCAACACTTTTCTAAGGAATTGCATGCCTCACGGAGGTAAAAGCATTCTGATAGACAATGTTTGGCAATGGATGCCTTTCTTGTGGCAAAGCCAGAAATTCATTAACTTTAGAAGTCTTATATTTTCATTTACTTAAATGTAAAACAAGTTTTTCTAATGTATTTTAATTTTTTTCCGAAAGAAAACTGCCAGTGCTTTTTGAACAGATTGTCTGAAACATTAAAATGTGGTTTTCCCTGGTAGAAAACCTTGGCAATAGCATGTAAGAGGAGCCATGACCAGCCAAGTTTTTACTGGGGTTGGGGTTGGGAAGCGCAGGCCTGAGTGAATTCTGAGTGTGTGATTTAGTGAGTGTAGACAGCAAGAAGCCTGTCACGCACCCACTTGCTAGGGCTCCTCTGTCTGCCACCATTGGAATTTTTTGTGTGAAAAACTTGCTTTAACCTGTAGGACAGTGCTATTCGGCGCACACACAAACACAATGGTAACTGGTCAGGACATTGCTCACATACAGAGAACTACAAAGAAGAGGAGAAAGGGAAGAAAGCAGCCAAAAGTGGGGATGAAAAAAAAGCAAGGAGTCAGCAGAGAGGATAGTGGAGCTACAAGGACAGCGTGGTCATGACCTTGAACTTGACATGGAGCCTAGGCCAACCTCGAATTCTCAATCCTCCTGCCCTAGGCTTGCCAGTGCTGAAACACCAGGGGAGGACCACCATGCCTTTGCAACCCAGACCGCTGATTTTCTGTTTGTGTTTAGTACCAGGAAGGCCTAGGGCCTCCTGCACACTAGGCAAGCACCTACCACTGGACTATAACCACTGAGCCCACTGGAAACCAACTGGAATCATTGAGCAACAATACCAAACTAAATGTGTCAGAACGAATTCCATAGTTATATTTCGTGTACACGCATAATAACAGATAATTAAAGCAAACCTATGTGCAACCCATTGGAGACAATTACAAGTATCCTCGTGGTGGCTGTCTTTTTAGTTCCCTTTTTGCATGTTTATACTATATGATAAAAATTGTTTTATCATTGATTTATCTTCTCAATTTTCTTTCCATGGAATGAAATGTGCACAGTATGTTAACATGTTCACATGCATATATAATTTGTAAATAAATTTGCATCTACCACATAGCAGTTCCTTTATGTCATTTATGGTGGTGCCAGTCAAGACTGTCTAACACACTAACCCAGACACTTTAAGCTCCAAAATTACTCCCACTTCCTGTAATACTTCCTCTCCTCAGCGGGACTTCCAGGAGAAAGGATAGCTTGGAGTAGAGAATTTGGACTTAGGACTGGACTTCAAACGCTCACATCCATCCTAGGATCAAGTGTTGTTTCTTGGCCTTCTCCTTTGAGGCCTCCCAGCCCACGCTGAGGCCCGGATGTGAGGGCTGGCACACCAGCAGGTACTGATTAAGTTGGAGCAACCGCGCACCCTCTTTCCTGCCAGGTGTTCACTGCCGGTGTTCCTGCCCACTGAAAGTCTCACTGGCCCCCAGAACTGCTTGTTGGCCCATCAGGTGAATCTTTTTGCTGACAGTGAAGAGGTACCAGGGATATAACCAGAAATACTACCGAAGTCTCCTAGGCATAAGGTTGCAAATATGAAAAGTCTGGCAGACAGCCGCCACTGAAGCCCACGGTCTGTCCTGGGATAGCCAGGTGCCGTCGGGGATGGAAATTTTGCTATGAAGCCTCGGACTTCCTCTTCTGCAAGCTGGAAACTGATCACAACTTTCACTCGCCCTCACCTTGCCTACCCCATCCACCTACAGTAGCATGTGGCCAGGTCAGTGCTGTCATAGGCTCATACACGGAGCACTGCGCCCAGGTCACAGGGTCTCTCTCCAGTCAGTCTGGCCTTGGGACAGCTCGGCCCCATTCACTTGAGGTCATTAGGTCTAGTTGGGAAAAGAAGATCCGTCCTTTGGCCTCAGTGACTGGCCCATGTAGAGAACTAGTCACCACTCTCAAACCAATCACCCTCTATCTGTGGGGGACTGACCGTACCTGGATGGTGTGGCCGCTGCCCGGTGCAGTGGGGCCGCCCACCAATTTGCAGAAAAGCTCAGGCCGGGGCCTTGAGACATCCAGGCCCCGCTCCCCGCAGGTGGCGGTGGCCCAGATCTTCGCTGCCTGGGCCAGGTTGAAGTAGGGTGGGTGCAGACTGAGCCGGGCGGCCGGAGGGTCCTGAGCCACCACGCTCCAGCAGGGCGACATCCTCAGCAGCAGCAGCAATAGCACGAGCAGCGGTGGTGAAGATCGCGGTGCCCAGCCCAGAGCCACCGCCATCCCGGGGCGCTGGCTCTCCTGCTTGTGCCCCGGATGGCACCACGGAGCAGGAGGCTGCCACTCTCTGCGCGCCCGAGCAGCCTCAGGAGTAGGCGGCGCCCTGGGCCGCGCCCCTCTGTCCACGCGCTGAGGCCGACGCGTGGGCGCGGCTCCGCGTTGCGGAACCTGCGGCTGCGCTGGCAACGGCCGGGTCAGGAAATGTCAGGCATAGATATTGCGAGCTGCAAACTTTCCAGGCTTCCCAAATCCAGGAGACCGGGTGTTCCTCCGACTGTCCTAAGAGCCAGATCAGAAATCAAACCGGTGTGTGCTCTCCAAATACTGAGGTCTCCAGTTTCTGAGAGGCTTGCAGGAAACTGCCACTGCCTGTAGAACTTTCGTCAAAGACATTTACAGTTCCCAGTCGAGCATTGATCTGTGGGCCCATTCTTCTATCTTGCCGGTACAGCTACTGGCTGAGTCTGGAATTAAAGGATCTCGCTGAGTTAGCAGTGGTGGAAAGTACATATCCAAACCACAACCCGGTGATGCTCGCTGTGGTTCGCAGGGAAGGTACCTCGCGTGAAATCCTTTAGATGTCCAGGTACTACTACTCCCTTAAGGCTGAGACTTGGACACTCCCCAACACTGGATTCACGACAGGCCCTCTAAGGTATTAGAGGAGGTGCTATTGATGGGGAAGCCAGCATGCTCGAGGGTGCCAAGTGTCCCAGGACTGAAGCTAGAGAAGGAGGGAAAGAGGCAAGATGTGAGAAACACCACTGCCTGGATACAGGGATGAGAACACTTGAGCTTGCACACTTGAGAGGTGCTGTGGTGTGAACATCCCTGAACCTCCCCACAACAGATTCATAGGCTGAAACCCTACAGTCAACCGTGAAGTTTTTAGTTAAAGAAGGATTTTTTTTTTTTTTTTAGTTTTTTGCAGTATGCTTTCGCTTTGAGTCATCCCACTTGCACAGATTTATATCCAGGGAATAATCAGATAAATATATCGAGGGGGTAGTGCTGGTGAATGTGACCAGTACCTTTGTAATCGAGCCCCAAAGGCATGGTGGCACACACCCGCAACCCAGCACTACGGAAGGCTGAGGCAGGTGGATCGGGTGTCAAAGGTCAGACTGGGCTGACAAAACCCCATCTCAAACCAAAATGAATAAAGAAACGAACGAAAAATAAGAGATCAGAGTGTGCTGGCTGGTTCTTGCCTCTATAAGGGTACAATGAAGACTGTCTAAACCAGGAAGCAGCCACACCGGAAACATGCCACCTTGTTCTGGTTTCACGCAATTTCGTGTTTACTCTGTTGTAAAAACTCAAATGAACCCCGCACGCCTTTAGTCCCAGCACTCCGCAGGCAGAGGCAGGAGGATCTCTGAGTTCCAGGCCAGCCTGGTCTACAGAGCGAGTTCCAGGACAGCCAGGGCTACACAGTGAAACCCTGTGTTGAAAAAATCAAAAACAAAACAAACAAAAAACCCACTACACCAACAACAAAAACACAAAAGCTCAAAAGGACTGAGCTGAAGGCGAGAGAGTTCACTGATATAAAGTATATATATTATATATAATGGTTAGCAGATCCCCACTGGAATAGTTATGTGACCTATTTAATCTTCTGTTTGTTCTGGAGGCAGGGAAAGGCATTCATGGACCTAATATAAAAGAGAGGCCATAAGAACTGATTGAAAATGTGCATGTCAGACAGCGTCTTAACCAGCAGAAAACACATGCGTGTGGGAGAAAATGGGTTCCGTAAGTGACAAGTGACTAATGCCTTTAATAAACAACTCTCACAAAAAAAAAAACACAGGAAAGGCTAACATCAGGGCTAAGAGAGCCAATTTAATAAAAAGAAAATGTAAAAGCAAATAGACATAGCTAGTTTAGAATTCTGCTCTTCCTGGGAACCAAGATGCAAACACCAACCAGTAAGGCCTATCTCTCGCTTGTCAACCGATTAAGATCATTGAGTGTAAAGCTGAGGGTTGGAGAGAATTCATGAAATCAACACACTCTTGGTAAAGTGAAAAAATCTTACATTACAGGGGAGGAATTTCTGCAGTGCTCAGCAAATGACTCCAATATATAATTTGCCTGTAGTTCCTCTACATTTTATAGTCCTGGGATTTACAGCCCTGCAATTCTCTGGGACATGGCAAACATTTGACCTAATGGTTCCTTGAAGCTATTTAGTTTGTTTTGTTTATGTTTATAAGCCTCTCAATGTTATTAGGCCATAAGAACAACCGTATAGAATATATTTTGACATATATTTGCAATATCTAACAAAAAGGAAATGATATGAAAATGCACAAAGTCAATCCTGTCTCCAGCACTAGTAAAATGAAATTATAAAAAGTTCTTTTATGATAGCATCAAAGAGAATAGAAGCCCTAGGGAAAAAGTAAATTAAAAAGTTCAACATTTGTCCTATAAAAACTGATATCTTCCAAGATATTTCAGGGGATCTTAATACAGATGGACCTTGACTAACAAGGAAGCAACATCCTATAAACTCATCACAAGGTGGCAATAAGTCACAAATGTACTTAGACCATGTGACCTACTGAGCAGCACAGCTTAGCAAATGGAGTGAAGAGCTGGGTCTCACCTACATGGGTGTGTGGGTAACTGGAGTCAGGGGCTGCTAGTGCTGTTAGTGCCCAACAGCAAACATCTTACTACAGATCAGTAGCTCAGGAAAGGGTTTGTAACTCAAAACATGGTTTGGGCTGAATTTGTATTGTTTTCGTATGGTCAGTAAATTGGAGGGAGGAGAAGTAAGACAAATGTTCTAGTCTGCTTTCTCTTCCTGGAATAAACACCATGACCAAAAGCAACGTGGAAAGGAAAGGGTTTTTTTCATCCTATAGGTAACAGCCCATCATTTGACTGAAGCCAGGAATATGGAGGGAGGAACAGGAAGACCAGACCTGGGGGAACATTTCTTATTGGCTTGCTAGCAAGCTCACATTCATAAGCTTTTAGTACAGTTCAGGCCCGCCTGCTGAGGGAAGGCACTGCCCACTGTGCGCTGAGCCTACCTACATCAGTTAGTGAGAAAATGCCCAATACACACATACACACAGGCCAATGATTGAAGCAATTCTTCAGTTAACATTTTCTCTTCCAACGTGTGTCCCGGTGATAACCAAAATTGGCATCACACCAAGACATCATCCATCAATTTGGGGAATATCTGTGAATGTGAAGTTCTATATTTATGGGTTGGCATATAAAATATTAAGATGTGATTGTTCACACAGCAGTCTACAGACTGAACCACAATCCCTATCAAAATTTCCGTTTTCCTTCTCTCTCTCTCTCTCTCTCTCTCTCTCTCTCTCTCTCTCTCCCTCTCCCTCTCCCTCTCCCTCCCCTCCCCTCCGCCTCCCTCCTCCCCCTCCCCCTCCTTCCTTCTCTCTCTCTCTCTCTCTCTCTCTCTCTCTCTCTCTCTCTCTCTCACCTTTTTTCAGAAACTGACATGAGAATCCTAAAATTCTTATGAAACTTCAGGGGACCTATTAGGTCATAGGAATCCTGAAAACAACGAAGTATGAGCTTCGCTTTTTTACTTCAGAATTTAAAACAAGGTGACTGTAACCAAGGCAACAGGTAGGGGAACATGGAGATCAACTGAACATAATTGAGTCCATAAACAAACCTTTAAGTCATGAGCACTTGGTTTTCAACAGGACACCAAGGCTGTCGCATGAGAAAAGAGTCCTGTGAATAATGGGTGCTTGTCCAGTTGGATATCCACCTGGGAGAGCCAAGATGAACTCCTACCTCATACTATACACAAAAATTAACTCAAAAGACATAAAAGCCACAACTCTGAAACTGAGAGGAAATATGAGGAAAACAACTTCTTAGATATGTCAGAGGTGATTCAGGCCCTTCTGAGTCCTTCAGAACTCAGATGCAAATGAAGCTGGGTACTATTGTTCTCAAGCATTTCCCTGGTCAAGAACCTAGACATGAAGGAGACTGACTCCCTGCGTCTAATCAAACTAGTTAACGCTCCTTGAATGTTAGCGTTTGGGCAACAGTGTAGCATAGCAGATGCTCTGTAAGTGAAGCCTGGGGTTTTCTCTTCTTTGCCTTCTTCTACACTTCCACACTATGGAACAGGAGCTTAAACTGCTACTTGCTAATGGTTTGATTCCTGAAGGAACGGGTTGTGAAAATTACCTCCTTCCTTCATCAAACACAATGGCAGCACTGCTAAGCAGCAGGGAGAAGAATATAAACAAAGCAGCAACACCGAGCACATACCTGTGGCCTCCAGAAGGCAAATGTAACAATGAAACCATAATGAACAGATGCTGCTATCCTAGCGCTAAGCTACATCACAAACCCGAAGGTGGAAAGCAGGTCTTCTTAAAATATAAAAGCAGTGTAGCTGAGCATAGTGGTCTAGGCTGGCAATCCCAGCACTTCTGAGGATCGTTGACATCAAGGGCAGGCTGGCTACATGTTGAAATTATGTCTCAAAACAACAAAGTACTACAGACACACGGACCAGTGAAACAGACACCATACCGGAAATAAGCCCACACAGCTGTAGCTAATCTTTGACAACAGGGTTAAAAGCATACTTCGGGTAAAAGGCAGTCTGTTCAAAAACTAGCGCATAGCGAACTGGATATCTATGTGTGAAAGAATGAAACTAGATCCATCGCCCTCACCCTGCTCTAAATCCGATTTGAAATGCATCAGACCAATGAAAGCCAAAGTTTTGGCCATACAGAAAGAAAACAGACAATGCATGGTGAGCACAGTCCCAGGGAGAGCTTTTCCAATGCCTTCTAATAGCAGAGGGGAAGGCCCAAGAACAGAAAAATGGGCTTGCATGAAATGACAGCTCCTGAGCCTGGAGACGTAGCTCAGTGGCAAAATGTTTGCCCCAATACTCAAGGCTTTAAGCTGGATCCCTACTGATGCAAACCATGCCGTCAAAGGAGAAAGATACTTCATGATCACCAAAAAAGCTTCTACCCAGTAACTGTATGAGAGAAAAATCTTGTTGGTTATACATCAATATGAGATTGATATCCCGAATCTATAAAGAACTCTAAAAGCAAAATAGCTGAAAGAATGCTATTGAGTTAATAAATGGACAAATAGTCAGGCCTCAAAGGAGGAAATACAAATGGCTAACACTTGACAAGATTCTCAACATCTTTAGCTGTCAGGGAATGCAAATTACAAAGTCTGAGACTCCATCTCAGCCCAGCCAGAATGGCTATGGTCCAGATAACAGGGCTTAGGAGAGGCTCAGCCGGTAAAGTCCATGCCTTTGCAAGTGTGAGGCCTGAGTTTGACCCTCCCGGAACCCATGTAAAACAAGGCAGGCATCATGGTGTGCACTTAGAATTCTAGCACTGGGAGGTGGAAACAGGCTGATCCTGAGGCTTTCGGGCTAGCAGATAGTGGAGCCTTGTGAATTCCCGGGGTTAAGGAGAGTGATTCCTGAGGAACAGCACTTGGGGTTGACCTCCGACCTGACACCCGCCTCCACCCCGACACATGCAGAATGGAACCACAAGGAATGTTGGTAAAGATGTAGAAAAAGATGAAACTGATGCTGCTCGTGGAAATGTAAGCTGATACAGTCACAATGAAAGTCAGTTGCCCTGTGATTGAACTCCAAAGGAGTCTGAGATGTATATCACAAGGATACCAGTGCGCCCTTAGTCACTGCTGCACCACTCGTTGTAACCAGCCTTGATAGCCATTACTGGATGGCAAAGAACTGTGTGCATTTACACAGCCCGATCTTATTTAGTTGTGGAAGTGAGTGTGTTGGGCCAGGAAACCCAAAAAGACCACCAACGTGCCAATACCGACTCAAGCTCATTAGGGTCTCTTTATTTAAGCTCGAGCTTGGACTCCCAGCAACAGGAAGGTGGAGCCCTGAGCCTAGTTTTAGACAAGCATTTATAGAGGCAAGAAGCAGGTATCTAGCCTGGGACACATCTGACTAGAGGGCCGTTATGACCTCTAACATAATTGGCTGGTGTTGGGAGCTAAACCACAAACCTAACTTTTACACTTTTCCTGATTGGTGGTTGTTAGGAAGTGAAGTATCGGGGGCAGGCTTGTGACCTGGAGGTGCAGATTTGTGGAGGAATAACCTGGAAACTGGTGCTGGACACAGGTGTTGCTGGGGGGTAACCTGGAAACTGGTGCTAGGTTAGTTACCTTGAGTTCAACCTTAGGTCAGGCTCTCTAAGATCAAGTCTGAACCGAAGAGAGTCTCTCCAATGAAGTTATGTCAGTCTCTATGTTAAAAACAACTAAGAATCAGAAGGATCACGTTCTCTCTCAGCTACAGGACTACCTTTCAGCTTATACGTATTAATGCATCTGAGGGTGTGAACGGCGACTATAGAAGCAGAGGAAGGGTCTAAACGGGGAACAGAGTCAAGGACAAGAGAGGGTAAAGGAATGTATGTGTCACAAAAACATACCGTGTGGAGTAAGGGGGTAGGGAGGATTTGGAAAGCAACAGAGGGATCGAGAATGAGATATAATGACACATCTGCATGAAAAGCCACATACATTTCTCTGTACACAAACCAAACAATGTTTTTTAAAGTAGAAAACTTTGCTCTTCTCCTATAACCTATTTCAAGAGAATTTCACCAAATGAAGTTCTCAGCAAACACTCCTCTAAGTTACTGCAGACCTACGTAACTGTAAATGCAGACTTTTCACTGGTGGGAAATGATTGCTTCTCTATGCCGAACCAAAACCCTTACAGATCAAACAAAGAAGGTGAGTGAAAAGCCCTTGGCGTTGTTACTGGCCATTTTGAAAGCCAAGGACTTCCCTCGGGTACTGGACATCAGAAAACACAGATCCAGCATTCCTCTTTTGTCTGTATATATAGAAGGTCAAAGTCAGGAGACTTATTTGAGTCCTCATAACCATAAAGCATCCCAGAATCCAGCCATGGGGTCTCCCTCTGCTCCCTTTCAAGTGTGGGCATCCCTGCTCCAGGGCACTGGACCTAAGGGTGCTTTATGGAGCAGAGATCCTCATTTGACCTGTGACCTGTGACAGACCAGAGCCTTCCGAGCCCATAATCCTCAGTGCTAAGCACACGAAGTAGAATTCTAGGCCTGGTTGCCCCAGTGTTTTCTCTCACTTCAGGCAGAACCCAGCTTCGGTTGGAACCTTGACAATGGTGCCTCTCGTTAGGGCACTCCCTGGTAGTTAGTTCTGCCAAAAGTCCTGTGAAGAATTCACATTCCTATCCCATGACTTTCCTTCCAGCCCATGCTTTGCACACTCCAGTTCAGCTTTTATTCAAAATATGTGCTTGGGCAGAAGAGGTAATTTTATACATTTGCTATTTGGAGGGTTCATTTTTTTTCCACTCTTGGTGTGTGTTACTGCGAGCTGCAGTTCTGAGATGAAAGAAAGCCTACACCTATGTAACAGTGCCATTTCTTTACAACGGCACCTTCTTCTTATCAGCCTAGAGCTACCCTGCTAGGCAAGTGGGTGGAAGCCATTACTTTCATTATGTAGATGGGTGAAAATCAGGACATCTTGCTAGGGCTTTCTGGGGCGTTTAAGGAATGGGGCACACCTCCTCTTGACAAGAAGTCGCTAATTAATCCGCCAAAGATTTTAAGTGAAATTAGTAAATAGCTTCTAAAATTATCTTGTTACAGCCCTTTCCTATTTCCCGTCACCCTAGGCTTTAGGGTTTGAATGCTCCTGAGGAGTTTATATGGCCGACAGAGTGAAAACATTCATATCTCACACTCAGCCATCCTGTACCAACTCATTTCTGGGTGCCAAATGCATCATTTCCAGGACAGGAGTTTTGATGAGAATCTTTCAAACAGGCCCAAATAAAGAGAGAGTTTGCACTTGAAGAGCCTCCAGATCTCCCGTGTTTAAAGGTTTGGTCCGTGGCTGGACATTTAACTAGTTCACTAAATCACGGGCCCCGTGAAGGGAAGTGAGGATCGCATTGTTGCCTCTCTGTGAGCCGGGCTCTCGGAATGTATGTTGTCCCTGTGTTGTTCCTTCTTCTGCCGAGCGTGACCTGGACCGTGGGGCTTCAGCCACTGAGACCCCATGGCTGGATTCTGGATCCTCTTGTCCTCCAGAGGACCTCCCCTTTGGAACTCTTACCAAGTCGTAAGTCCTCCTGTGACGGAGTGCAGTCTTCTTGGATGCCACAGATCCCCGCAAGCCCTCAGAGGGCAGCCCCTATGTGAGAGAGCATTTGGGGGGCTCTGGGATCCTCACTCTTTCAGAACTTTAACCACAGAACATCTTCCCGCCCCCCCCCAAAAGCCACCAGTGTGGATGGGGAGTTAGTGCATCGTGGATAACCCAGACACACGAAATCTTACCTTTTTCCTAACCCCCAACGCGAATTTACCAGAATCACCTACTATCACTGTAGGCTTTGTTCTTACAAGTTATAAAGAATCAGAAGTGACAGAACACTTTGGGGAATGTGGAATTTTACTCCCAGACTCTTCTGGGAAACTGGAAAAATCTCAGAATCCCATGTTTATGTTTTAATGTTTCACATATAGTGCATGTGGGAAAAGAAAATTGAGTTTTTCTTTTATTATTATCTTTTTTTTTTTTTTTTTACTTCTCTGGCCTTGCCTGGGTAAGTATCTAGGGAAAAGGAAAATTTGATCTCTTGAGTCTCATGCCCTGTATTTGCTCTTGTCTAACTGTTCTATTAATTCCATTCCAAGTTTAAAAAACACAAAAACTTATTGGTGCTTTCTGCCAAGGCATCAAGAAGAGCGCCAAAAAGGGCAATTCCCCAAACTTCTCTAACTGCTTCTTTGCAACTTCTCCAAGGCAAACCCAGCACTGGGGCAATCTTGGAGTCCTGCTTTGCCTCTGAAGAGGCTCCTTTGAAGCCTCACCTTGGCTGTATCACGTCTTACCATGGATCTAAGCTTCTATTTCGTATCTTTTGGGATTTTTTTTTTTTTTTGTTGTTGGTCTGCCAAGAAAGTACTGCTCTGTTGCATTTCCATTGGGCAAGGAGGTGAGTTTGAATCAAAATGTTTGTTTAAATCATTATCAGCTTTGAAACTCCACTAAGACAGTGAGCAAGATACTACACAACCATCAGAGAAGCTGGTTTTCGTAGTTCTGGTGACAGCCATGGCCTTCGAGAGCGAGCCAGGCTGTGCCTGTCTGTGGCCATCCATGCAACCGTTACAGTGAGAAACCTGCAAGACCTAACTGTGAACGTGTCAGCAACTTGGTATCCCTTTGCCACCCAGCTACGTGGCCACTTTTCTCATAGCCAGTTGTATATTGTAGGTTACAAAATATTGGCCGCCAGCAACTTGGACCTTATTTTTATTGGTCTTTCTCCCTGGGATGTTAAAAACACACTGGTCTAAGTGACCTCAGTAAACGGCCTTCCAGCCTCAGAAGGCAGCGTGGGAACAGCACAAGCACTGAAACCATTTGTCAATGGTTGGGTAGTACTTGTTAAATCATATCTAATTTAAATCGTTCCTATTCACCAGCCTGTATATATGACAAGTGTATGACCCCTTTAAAAGCATGAAGCCAAGTCCCCCTGAGCCCAAGTCCCTCGGCTCAGCATGAGTAATTAAACCCAAGTTTAAACAACTCAAACGAAATGACACGGTTGCTTAAGTGAACTCTGTTTCGCCTACCTCACCATAGCGCCTACTAATTTAGCTGTCTCTACACAGAGACACAGTGTAAGGAGGCTTTAAAAATACAAATTTGATAGAAGTAAACCCGTGACTCACTCATTATGAAGAACAAATGTGTCATTAGGTTATTTCGGGTGACACCCACACCCTCCATTTAGTACTACACGCCATAGTCCCTGAAGCTGCGTGTCTTCAAAATTACTAACGAAAGCAAGACCCTGAGCTCAGTCCCTGCCACTGAAATTAAAATGTCCTCTAGCTAGGACACTTTTGCAGCTCAATCTTATACTGAGGAGGCCTTGGCAAGGAGCGTGAACGATAGTTGTAGATGTTTCCCCCTTCCTTCCTCCCTGTGACTGGAAGGAACCTTCCCTTTAATACAGCCCCTCATGTTGTGGTGACCCCCAACTGTAAATGTATTTCATTGCTACTGTTATGAATCATAATGTAAATATGTGATCCAGGTGAAAGGGTTGTTCACCCCCACAGGGGTCGTAACCCACAGGTTGAGAACCACTGCCTTGGCACTTCAGTCTTGGGACAATCGTGCTTCTGACTTTCCTCTGCCGTGTGCCCTAGCCTGTGTCTGTTTGTATTCTAGTGCTAATTGGTTCCCCCAAATCAGTTGGCACAAGAGGGTCTGCAGGTAGCTTCCGGGACCCTGCCCCCAGTTAACTTTGATTGGTAAAGATACTGCAGCCAATAGCTTGGGAGGGGAGAGAGTTTTCCCAGGCTTGTGACCTCGGGAAAGGAGGAAGGAGATGTGGACAGGAGAGAGGAGCTGAGCTGCCGTGTAAGGGGGCCAAGGATGTTGCTCACTTGGGTCCAGAACAGCCAAGATGGAGTATAGAAATTAGTAATAACTTGGAGTTATCGACGGGAGGTAGATTCTAACAGCGTGGAGGTTAGGCAGCCACCCGACTATGGTGCTGTTCAGGGCATATTAAAATATAAAGACTGTGTGTGTGTGTGTGTGTGTGTGTGTGTGTGTGTGTGTGTGTGTCTTTCGTTCAGGAACACAAAGCGTTAAAGCAGGAAGCAACCCTGTGCTGGGATTTATTATCAAATATACAGTTGCCTCAGACCTGTGTGGTTTTAGGCAGCCATTCAGTCCCTGTGTGCTTCAGGTGTCGTTCCTGAAATAGACAGTGAGATCAGGGGCATTGTGCAGGTTAGGTGACCTGATGTCTGTGGTCACAGTCATGTCCCCCCACATGGCCTTTGGTCCATCCTGTCATGTATAATAAGGCCCACAGGCCATAGAGTTACAAGTGTACGTTATAGTGTGAGCCCTACCCTGCCTCCCAAGTATCCTAGCATCTTTTCCCATAACTTAGGGACGTTACATGTCCTCTTTATGTCATTTCTTCAAACCGTGTGCTTGCTGTGAGTGTGAGTGAAGACAGCGTGGTAAGTGCATAGTGACACGATGGAGTCTTATTCAGCCACCAAAAGAAGAATTGAACAACATGGATGGGGCTGGAAAACATTATTTAAGTGAAATAAATAAGACACCGCCTTCAGCTTTATAAATGCAATTATTAAAATGTCAAATACACAGAATTGTAAGACAGTGGTTGGTGGTTATCAGGGGTGGGGAGATGTTGGTCAAAGGTTGTAAACACGGGGTTATAAGTAGGTTCAAGTTCTTGAGTTCAAAAGTGCAATATGAGTAGTCATAAATGCATTCATTGGTTTCACTGCAGTGACCATTACACAGTGCATACAGATGACTGAGGACAGGCATCATGCCGTGTGTCTGTGATCCTAGTCCTCCAGAGGCTAACCATGAGTTCCAGGCCAACCTGAGCTACATAGCAAGATCCTCCCTCAAAATGCAAACAATCGAAGTTGTAGGAGAGAAACTCTGAAACAATACGCTTCTTGTGAAGGTGGTAAGGCAGGCAGGCAGGCAGACAGACAGACAGACGCATGCACGCACACACACACACACACACACACACACACACACACACACTCCTAACCAGGCATGGTGTTACACGTGCAGAGAGCCAGAATTTGGGAGGCAGAAGCTGCAGCATGGTTACAAGAAGTCCCCCTGATTATATGTGGTATGTTTGAGGCTAACCATTGCTATAGCTTGAGACTTAATCTCAAAACTAAAAGAAATGGAGTACCTCATTTTCCTCCAGTGAAAGCTAGCCTACCACATGCAGCTCTTGAGATCCATCTGACCCTTGTGTCTGAATGTCCATCCAGAAGCCGGCTTCAAACCCCAGTTTCTCAGAACCAGAGTTTTCCTTGCTCTTCCGTGTCTTTGGGTCTCCTTTATGAGACATCACCTCCGCTACCCATCGGTTTTCACCTTGCCAGAGTCTCAGAGCACCAGAGGCCCTAAGGAGAGCTCCTTATCCTCACCTTTTGTGGCCAGGTGGTCTGCTGTGACCACTCCATACTGACTGTCCCAGGCTCCTTCGGGACGCTGAAACAGCTTATCCACTTTCTACTCAGAGCTCCCAGTTTCATTGCTAATTCTGGAGGATCATGACTCGTCCCTGGTGTGGCCACATGTCTGACTTCTGAGTCACCCTCAGAGCCCCAGCACTGACAGGACTTGCCTATGGAGCATTAAGGCATGAGTTCATCCTGAGATTGACACACCATGGTCATGCGACCCAACCGAAGACCAATGTGATAAGCTGTTTTGACTAGAGCTGTCAATCAACCGATCATGGCTTTTCTATGAGCTTTGCTAATGTTGCTCATCCAATGAGATCTCTTGGATTTCTCACCCAGATACTCCCACTAGTTGTTTAAGGTCGCCTCCTCAGCCAGAGAATCCCACATTCTCACAAAAGACGTTAAAAATCACTTGCACCCCCTAAATGGCTGTGCCTGAGTTTAGCTCAGCCTGCATTTCTTTGAGAAGGAATAGTTGGTGTTGGGGATGGCTGTGCTGTCTTAAATGAGGCTAAACTCTGCTGTTCTGCTTAAGAATTCCAGAGCCATTTTGTCCTAACAACAGTGTCCTTTGCCTTACAGAAACTTTGCAATTTTATGAGGTTCCATTTGTTGATTCTTGATCTTAGAGCATAAGCCATTGGTGTTCTGTTCAGAAAATTTTCCCCAGTGCCCATGTGTGTGTGGGTCTTCCCCACTTACTCTTCTATTAGTTTGAGTGTATCTGGTTTTATGTGGAGGTTCTTGATCAACTTTGACTTGAGAGTTGCACAGGAGATAAGAATGAATCAATTTGCATTCTTCTACATGCTGACCTCCAGTTAAAGAGCATTGTTGGTGGAAAATGCTATCTTTTTTCCATTGGATGGTTTTAGCTCCTTTGTCAAAGATCAAGTGACCATAGGTGTGTGGTTTCATTTCTAGGTCATCAATTTTATTCCATTGATCTACCTGCCTGTTTCTGTACCAATACCATGCAGTTTTTATCACAATTGCTCTGTAATACTGCTTGAGGTCAGGGATGGTGATTCCCCAGAAGTTCTTTTATTGTCAAGAATAGTTTTTGCTATCCTGAGATTTTTGTTATTCCAAATGAATTTGCAAATTGCTCTTTCTAACTCTATAAAGAATTGAGTTGAAATTTTGATGGGGATTGCATTGAATGTATAGATTGCTTTCGGAAACATGATCATTTTACTATATTAATCCTGCCAATCCATGAGCATAGGAGATCTTTGCATCTTCTGAGATCTCCAATTCTTTCTTCAGAGGCTTGAAGTTCTTGTCGTAAAGAT
Organism: Rattus norvegicus; assembly: GCF_021556685.1. NCBI lineage: Eukaryota > Metazoa > Chordata > Mammalia > Rodentia > Muridae > Rattus > Rattus norvegicus. Next base: position 3,733,985 of record NC_141551.1, on the reverse strand, counting down.
GTTTCACTTGCTTGGTTAGAATCACATCAAGGTATTTTATAGGACAAAATGGCAACCAACAGATTGGGAAAAGATCTTTATCAGTTCTACATCTGATAGAGGGCTAATATCTAATATCTACAAAGAATACAAGAAGTTAGACTCCAGAGAACCAAATAATCCTATTTTAAAAAATGGGGGACAGATAGGCTGGAGAGTTGGCTCAGTGGTTAAGAGTACTGACTGCTCTTCCAGAGGTCCTGAGTTCAATTCCCAGCAACCACATGGTGGCTCACAACCATTTGTACTGGGATCTGATGGCCTGATGGTATGTCTGAAGACAGATACAGTGTAATCATATATATATATGTACATATATATACATATGTATATATATATACATATAAAATCTTTTTTAAAATGGGGTACTGAGGAATGCCGAATGGCTGAGAAACACCTAAAGAAATGTTCAACATCCTTAGTCATCAGGGAAATGCAAATCAGAACTTCCCTGAGATTCCACCACACACCAGTCAGAACGGCTAAGATCAAAAACTCAGGTGACAGCAGATGGTGGCAAGGATGTGGAGAAATAGGGACACTCTTCCATTGTTGGTGGGATTGCAAGCTGGTACTGCCACTCTAGAAATTAGTCTGTGGTTCCTCAGAAAATTGGACATTGTACTACCTGAGGACCCTGCTATACCACTCCTGGGCATATACCCAAAAGATGCTCCAACATATAACAAGGACACATACTCCACTATGTTCATAGCAGCCTTATTTATAATAGCCAGAAGCTGGAAAGAACACAGGTGCCCTTCAACAGAGGAATGGATACAGAAAATGTGGTACATCTACACAATGGAGTACTACTCAGCTATTAAAAAAAATTACTTCATGAAATTCTCAGGCAAATGGATAGAATTAGAAAGTATCATCTTGAGTGAGGTAACCCAGTAACAAAAGAACACACATGATATGCACTCACTGGTAAGTGGATACTAGCCCAAAAGCTTGGAATACCCAATGCACAGACCACATGAAGGTCAAGAAGAAGGAAGACCAAAATGTGGATGTTTCAGTCCTTTTTAGAAGGGGGAACAAAATACTCACGGGAGGAAATACAGAGACAAAGAGTGGAGCAGGGACTGCAGGAAAATTCATCTGGAGACTGTCTCACTAGGGGATCTATCCCACATGCAGCCACCAAACCCAGACACTATTGTGAGGCAAAGAAGTGCTTGCTGACAGGAGCCTGAGATGGATGCCTTCTGAGAGGCTCTGCCAGAGCCTTACTGATACAGATGAGGATGCTTGCAGTTAACTATAGGACTGAGCACAGGGACCCCAATGGAGGAGTTAGAGAAAGGACTGAAGGAGCTAAAGGGGTTTGCAACCCCATAGGAAGAACAACAGTATCAACCAACCAGATCCCCTAGAGCTCCCAGGGACTAAACCACCAACCAATGAGTATACATGGAGAGACCCATGGCTTCAGCCACATATGTAGCAGAGGATGGCATCGTCTGGCATTAATAGGGGTAGAAGCCCTTGGTCCTGTGAAGGCTCATTTCCCCAGTGTAGGGGAATGCTAGGGTGTTGAGGTACAAGTGGGTGAATGGGAGGGGGAGCATCTTCATAGAAGCAGGGGCAGGGGGATGGGAGGGGGAGAACTGGGAAAGGGGATAACATTTGAAATGTAAATACATAAAATATCCTATAAAAAAGAATTCCAGAGCCCACCCTCACCCACCCCCCTACACACACACACACTCATACAAAGACGGAGTCCTGGCCCCTTAGCAATTCCAGCCCTCTCTTCCTGTTCCACGGTGGTTAGTACTCTTGAAATCTGAAGGTAAAGGGTTCTACCCTTGTGAGGCCCTGACAGCTGTTTCCCAAGCAGGAGCTGTCGAGTGGAAATAGCATGATATTCTTCCTTGCTTGCCCACCCAGTGACCTCACAAGTTAGTAGTCACATGATTTAGATTCCTAAAGGAGAGAAGGACCTGAGAACAAGGGGCTGCAAACCTCACTAGAGAAAAGTACACCAAGAGCTCTGGTTCTATAATTGAGACGTTTGTGGATTTGTGGGTAACCTGTGAACTCAGTTAATCCATTCAAAAAGTACTCGGTGAGCGCCTACCATGTACAGAGAGCCGGATTTAGCATTGGAGCAGCAAAGAGAGTGACTCACCGAAGTCCCCATAACCTTAAACTGCCATCTTGCCTCTGCCAAGTGTGTTCAACCTCTATCATGTTCATACTTGAGGGCTGTTGAGATGACTCAATGACCATGCCTGATGACTTGAGTTTGCTCCCTGGGACCCATAAGGTCGGTCCTGAGAGGACTGGAAATTGTTCTTTGATCTCTTCGTGTATGCCTTGGTACCTAAGTGATGCTCCAAATACACAATAAATAAACAATAATAATAAGAAAGTTTAAGTTCATAATTTTTTTTAAAAAAATCAGTGTTTTAAGCAAGTTTACAGTTTTGTTTATATTTGTAGAAATCCTCAGCCACATGCAGCTCCATGCAGCTCCGTGCAGCTCTGTGCAGCTCATGGGTTTCAGGTTAGGTGTGGTCTGGCTGTAGGAGGCCCCCCAAGGCCATCACTGACAGAATGAATCTCCTCGTCACGTGCGTCACACTCTCTCTACAGCATAGTTGGTGCATTATTGTATAATTATCAAGCAAAGGTCCCCGAAGGTAATACCAATGAGAATATTAAATCCTGCACTCCTATCATAAGATGAAATATATTTTCCCATAAAATTAAATTTAAATCCTCTTCTTGCTCCCATGTAAAGCTGTGAGAGAAATTCCGTAGCATGGGGTCTCCCAGTCCTGTGTCCCACAGACCAGACCTCGGCATCCCTTAAGTCATGTTTGTCGAACTCGAGATTAAGCAAAACAAATACTAACTTCTTAAATAACTTAAAACTAAGTTTGCTGTGCATGTCTGCTAGATTTTTGCCTCTTATGGGTTTGGCAACATGGTAAAATTCAGGGACTGAGATTTTCTGGAGAATACTCAGGGTCCTAGTGCATTACAAAGTAACGCCATTCTGTTCCGTGGAGACTTGGAGGCTTCAGTGGAATGCGGAAGGCAGCCTCACTTGAGAGGCACTGTAGGCACATCCATAGTAAATGCTTTCATTCCCAAGGGCCAGATTAGAGATAGGGTGCTTTCCAGCTTTTAACCTGGATTCTGATTAAACAAGAGTTAAAAGGCAAGCAAGCTAAGAGCTAGACAATAGTTCCAAATGTCTGGATGAAAATCAAACACTCCAGGCACAATCCAGCCGTCTCACAGGAACTCAAGGCTCCTCTGGCTGGCATCTACCCCGCTGCTCACTCTTCTGGGTCACAGCGTTCATAGAATCTGGCTGTGTGGGACCCATGAGTCAATACCTCACATTTTAAACTCCAAGGCATGTGACAAAGCAGGGAGTAGCATTAATTCTCGCCACTAAAGTGAATTAAATTGAGCATTGACTTACATCAAAGTTAATAGAATAATACAAATCACTAGACTATATCAAAATGCAAAGAGCTTAGGAGCTTCGGTAGTTAGGGAATGGCTGAGCCATCTATGAAGCCCTCCTATGAAAACGTAGTTTTCTTTTTCTGGGGCGGGGGGAATGCCAATCTGGTAGGATTCTCATAGATAGTCCTACCAGAACTAGCACTTCATAAAACTGAGAACCTTGTCTGATATCGACATTCTGACATCCTACTCAAAACAAGAGAAACTGCTTCAACAAGCAACCAAGGGTTTATAAAACTGTTATTAACTAACAAAAATAGTTATCCCAACAAAATTTTTAACAAAAGCACTCTCAGTAATATAGTAGAGGGTCGGGGGATGGTTCAGGAAGCATCAGCCATACAAGCATGGGGACCCAAATTTAGAGTCCCAGCCCCTACACGAAGCTGGATGTGACATCTGTACTCTCAGCACAGGTTCATGGGAATCAGGCAGATCTCTGAAGTTCACTGCTAGCCAGACAACAAGCTCCAAGATCAGTGAGAGACCCTGTCTCAAAAATAAGGTGGAGAGAAATTGCGGAAGGTACCAGACCTCAACCTCTAGTATCCACATTGTGTGCACACATCTACACAAACACTAAAACACACCCCTCCCCGTGCACACAAAACCCATCAATTATATGATAAAAGGAAAAGATTGTCAAAGAAGAAAATCTATTAAGAGACTGATTTAGTAATCAGAGGGGAAATAGCTAAATCAGAAGTGGTATTTCCACTAGACAAAAATTATGATTAAAAGGCCCTACAAAGTATCATTTTCATCAGACTAAGGATGGGTGGGGATAGTAAATCATTGTCCCTTCATGCATATATTAATTTATTGATTGACATTGTTGGCATAATAATTATAACATCAATAATAATTACATCAGGCAGAATGTAAGCTATGCACTTCATATGCAATTTATTAATCATTATAACAGGCCAAAACGCAATAGCATTCCCCCATTTTACAGAGAGGGAAACTAAATTTAAAGAGAGTGAATATTGGCTTTAATCCTGAAGTTACTGATTATTCACCCAATTTTCACCCCTGCCAGCAGCCTTGTCATGTAATGTTGACCTGGGAAAATGTCAGTTTCACACTGCCCTATCTCAAGGCTTGCTGAATATTGGGAAACCCACAAGGAGAGAGGATCGAAACTCAGCACCTCCACATAGCATGTGGTAGGGTGAGTTCTGGAAATCGACAACTTTTATTCTGATGAAAGCTGCCCATCTAAGTGCCATCCATACATTTGGGACATGCTCGAGGACACTTCACAACAAGTCCTGCTTCCTCCCCTGTCCTCAGCTCTGTGTGAGTTGAGCCAGTGGGTTCTGTAGTAGCTGCTGTTCAGTTAAGAAAAACAACATTCTTGAAATGCTCCAACGCTGTCTGTTCAGCTAGCCTATGGAGTTTGATGCTGCTGGTGTTTGGTGGGTCTGGTGTTTGGTGATAATGTCTGGGAATGGTGTTTGTTGGTGGGGTGTGATGGTGGTGTATTGTGGTGGTGTATTGTGGTGGTGGTGTTTGGGAGTAATGTTTATTGGTGTTGTGTCGTGGTAGTGTTTGGTGGTGGTGTTGGTGTTTGGAGGTGGTGTTTGGTGGTGGTGGTGTTTGGTGGTGGTGGTGGTGGTGGTGTTTGGTGGTGGTGGTGTTTGGTGGTGGTGGTGGTGGTGGTGGTGTTTGGTGGTGGTGTTTGGTGGTGGTGGTGGTGTTTGGTGGTGGTGGTGGTGGTGTTTGGTGGTGGTGTTTGGTGGTGGTGGTGGTGGTGGTGGTGTTTGGTGGTGGTGTTTGGCGGTGGTGGTGGTGGTGGTGGTGTTTGGTGGTGGTGGTGGTGGTGGTGGTGGTGTTTGGTGGTGGTGGTGGTGGTGTTTGGTGGTGGTGGTGTTTGGAGGTGGTGTTTGGTGGTGGTAGTGTTTGGTGGTGGTGGTGGTGGTGGTGGTGTTTGGTGGTGGTGTTTGGTGGTGGTGGTGGTGTTTGGTGGTGGTGGTGGTGGTGGTGGTGTTTGGTGGTGGTGGTGGTGGTGGTGGTGGTGTTTGGTGGTGGTGTTTGGTGGTGGTGTTTGGTGGTGGTGGTGGTGGTGGTGGTGGTGTTTGGTGGTGGTGTTTGGTGGTGGTGGTGTTTGGTGGTGGTGTTTGGTGGTGGTGGTGTATGGTGGTGGTGTTTGTTGGTGGTGGTGTTTGGTGGTGATGGTGTTTGGTGGTGGTGTATGGTGGTGGTGGTGGATGGTGGTAGTGGTGTTTGGTGGTAATGGTGTTTGGTGGTGGTGGTGTTTGGTGGTGGTGGTGTTTGGTGGTGGTGGTGTTTGGTGATAATGGTGTTTGTTGGTGGTGGTGTTTGGTGGTGATGGTGTTTGGTGGTGGTGGTGTTTGGTGGTGGTGGTGTATGGTGGTGGTGGTGGATGGTGGTAGTGGTGTTTGGTGGTAATGGTGTTTGGTGGTGGTGGTGTTTGGTGGTGGTGGTGTTTGGTGGTGGTGGTGTTTGGTGATAATGGTGTTTGTTGGTGGTGGTGTTTGGTGGTGATGGTGTTTGGTGGTGGTGGTGTTTGGTGGTGGTGGTGTTTGGTGGTGGTGTTTGGTGGTGGTGATGGTGTTTGGTGGTGGTGGTGGTGGTGTTTGGTGGTGGTGGTGTTTGGTGGTGGTGGTGTTTGGTGGTGGTGGTGGTGGTGTTTGGTGGTGGTGGTGTTTGGTGGTGGTGGTGGTGTTTGGTGGTGGTGGTGTTTGTTGGTAATGGTGTTTGTTGGTGGTGGTGTTTGGTGGTGATGGTGTTTGGTGGTGGTGGTGTTTGGTGGTGGTGGTGTATGGTGGTGGTGGACGGTGGTAGTGGTGTTTGGTGGTAATGGTGTTTGGTGGTGGTGGAGGTGGTGGTGGTGGTGGTGTTTGGTGGTGGTGGTGTTTGGTGGTGGTGGTGGTGATGGTGGTGTTTGGCGGTGGTGGTGTTTGGTGGTGGTAGAGTGTAGTGGTGGTGTATGGTATGTATTCTAGGATATAGGTATGCTTCCACATCCTCTGATTCTTCCCTCTCAGGATGTTCAGATGCTGCTTCTCACCAGTCTGGAGCAGGTGGGGTTCTATAGGATCCTGGTCCAGCCAGGAGTGAGTGCCAGAGTAGGAGGCAGAGTCGGCCTTCACTGAGGATCTTAGCATTACAGCTAATTATTACTATTACTAGTAGCAGTAGCAGTAGCAGCAGCAGCAGCAGCAGCAGCAGCAGCAGCAGCAGCAGCAGCAGCAGCAGCAGCAGTATTCATTTTACATCCCTCTCACTGCCCATCTCCTGGTCACCCCTTCTCCTCTGAGTGCGTGGGACCCTCTTGGGTATCCACCAACCCTGACACTTCAAGTCTCTGCAAAGCTAGGCACTTCCTCTCCCACTGAGGCCAGACAAGGCAGTCCAGCTAGAAGAACATATCCCATGCACAGGCAACAGATTTTGGGATAGCCCCTGTTCCAGTTGTTCAGGACTCACATACAGGCCAAGCTGCACATCTGCTACAGATGTGCATGGACGCCTAGGTCCAGCCCATGTATGCTCTTTGGTTGGTGGTACAGACTCTGAGAACCTCAAGGGTCCAGGTTGGTTGACTCTGCTGATCTTCCTGTGAAGTTTGTATTCTGTTGGGGCTCACAATCCTTCCTCCTATTCTTCCATAGAGTATGGATCTGTCTGAGTCAGCTGCTGGGTGGAACCTCTCAAAGGACAACATGCTCCTGTCTCTAAGCATAGCAGAGTTTCATTAATAGTGTTAGAGACTGGTGCTTGCCCATGGGATGGGTCTCAGGTTGGGCCTGTTACTGGCTGGCCATTCCCTCAGTCTCTGCTCCCTCCCTTGTGCCTGCATCTCTTGTAAACAGGATAAATTTTGGGTTGAAGTTTTGTGGGTAGATTGGTGTCTCTATTGCTCCACTAGGGTTCTGCCTGGCTATGGGAGGTGGCCTCCTCAGGTCCCATATCCTCAATAGCTGTGAGTCACAGCTAAGGTCACGCCCATTGATTCTTGAGTGCCTCCCTTATCCCAAGTCTCTGAGATTCCCCCTCACCTTCTCACCCCTGTCGGTTGCAGATTTCTATTCATTTTCATGGCCATCTATCCTGTCCTTCCCCACACCTGATCCTGAACCCCCCCATTCCCCCCCTCCATCTGCCTCTCCTGACTAGTTTATTCCTCCTTCTAAGTGAGACTCAAGCTTGCTCAATTGGGCCTTCCTTCTTGTTTGGCTTCTTTGGGTCTGTGGAGTTAGCATGGTACCTATATTTTATGGCTAATATCCACTTATAAGTGAGTATATGCCATAGATATCATTCTGGGACTGGGTTACCTCACTCAGGACGATATTCTCAAGTTCCATCCATTTGTCTGCAAAATTCATGATGTCTTTGTTTTTAATAGCTGAATAGCATTCCATTGTGTAGATGTACCACATTTTCTTCATCCACTCTTCAGTTGAGGGACATCTAGGTTGTTTCTGGTTTCTGACTATTATGAATACAGCTGCAGTGAGCATAGTTGAGCAAATGTCTTTGTGGGATGTTGGAGCATCTTTTCGGTATATGCCCAGGTGTGGTATAACTGGGTCTTGAGGTAGAACTATTGGGAAACTATCAAATTGATTTTCAAAGTGGTTGTATAAGTTTGCACTCCCACCAGCAATGGAGAAGTATTTTCCTTGCTACACATCCTCACCAGCATGTGTTATCTCTTGAGTTTTCATTTCTTAATCATTCTGATGTGTGGAAGAGTTGTTTTGACTTGCACCTCCCTGATGACTAAGGATTTTGAACATTTCTTTAAGTGCTTCTTGGCCATTTGAGATTCCTCTGTTGGAAATTCTGGTTAGCTTTTTACCCCATCTTTAATTGGGTTATTCGGTTTGTTGGTGTCTGACTTTTTGGGTTCTTCACATATTTTCTTGATTAGACCTCTGCTTGTGCGCTTTTCCCAATCTGTAGGCTGCTGTGTTGTCCTATTGACAGTGCCCTGTGCCTTACAGATGCTTTGCAGTTTCATGAGGTCTATTTATCAACCGTTGCTCAATTGTTGATGCTCATGGTAAGGAACAGGGCAGCGTGCAGTCAGACTTGGTCCTAGAGGAGCTGAGAGTTCTCCTTCTTAATCCGTAGGCAGCAGAAGGAGATTACACCACACTGGGTGTAACTTGAACATAAAAGACCTCAAAGCACTCCTCTACAGCGACGCACTCCCTCCAATACTCCAACAAGGCCACACCTCCTAATTGGGCCACTCCCTGTGGCCGAGCATTCACACATGAGTCTATGGTGTCTAGCAAACCACCAGACCTGGGGAGGCCAACCTCTTTCTGTTTGTTGATTGATGAAGCCCATCATTACAGGGAACCATCAGCATTGCTCAAAAGTCCACTTGTTTAAATGTTAGTCTTATCTAAGATAGACTTTTACAGAAACATCTAAAATTTTGTCTAACCAAATAGTCGGATTACCAAACCAAGCTGACATGTAAAATCCACCACCAAAGCCTACTAATCCAGATTTGCTCTTTCTTATGTCTGCATTTAGATCGAAAGGCATTCAGAGGTATAGCAGCCCTGCACCCAAGTCGCAGGAGCACAATGTTAGCTACCTTTGTTCTGTGACACCTCCCAAAGGACATAGGTTTTAGTTATTAAAGAAAATTAAAATTTCTAAATTATTTTAAGCATCTCATTAAGACTCAGGTTACACTCTGGAGTATAAAAGTTATTTTTACTTGAGCATTTAAAACCCTGTAGTCATTTCTGTTTGAAGTAAAACTTGAAGCAAGTGGATCTAGTACACAGGCCTACACTTGAGATATTTGTCAAGTTTCAGAAAGAAGCTATTATAGTCCGGGTTCCCTGGCAAGCAGACTCTGGGTCATACTTTAACATGCAAGTCATTTATTAGGGAGTACTTTTTCTCTTCATGCTATAGAAAGGGTGTGAAGATAGGAGAAGGCACAGAGGAAAGCTAAAGAAAAATGTAAGGCCAGTGACAGCCTCACATGGTCCCAGAGGGATAACTGTGACCAGAATGACCCTAAAAAGTTGGCTGAATAGAGACACTGTGGTGGCTAATCCTGGTTGTCAACTAGGAAGAGAGGGACCCTCAACTACAGAATTGCCTCTACCAGATTGGCTGGTGGCCACGTCTATGGGACATTGTCTTGGTTGCTATTTGATATGAAGGGCCCCACTGTGGGATGATGTCATCACTCAGGTGTAGGCAGGTGCAAGAAAGAACAAAACTTGTCATTGGACAAGAAGGAAGGATAGGCAGGAGAAAAGTTTGAGGGAAGAGGAGGAGACTGGAATGGAAAGGGCAGGAAACTGGAGGAGGCTGGAAGAGAAGTGGCAGAGAGAACATGGATGCTGACGTTAAGATTCCTCTCTGTGTATTTACAGATTGTCATGAATATTCTTAAGGGATGGATGTGTACATGGCTTTGCATGTTTAGGTGGGCAATTATATCTTATCAATTGGATCAGAGGTTATTGTGCTGTGTGTTCTTTCTTGCGGAGAATTTTGGCCCTGGCCTTTTCCTGTTAAATCTTCCTGTTCCCTGGAGATCATGAGGTGAACAACTTGGTTTCATCAAGTCTTACCTGCCATGTTCTTCCTCTCCATGGCCCAGGAAAAATGGAGCCAGCCAACCAGGGACTTCTAATTCTGAAACAATGAACCAAAACAACACTCTGGTGTGTAACTCCAGCCTCCGTTCTCCTGATCATCAGGGTCAACATGGAGACTCCCAATATTTTCTTTTCTGGTCCTAATTTACTTGATGTTCTGTAAACTTATACATTTATAGTCATCTCTCTCTTTGGGAAGTTTTCTTCTGTGATTCTGTTGAAGATATTTTCTAGTTCTTTTAACTGGGAATCCTCTCCCTCTTCTATTTCTGTTATTCTTGGGTTTGGTCTTTTCTGAATGTTTTCTATTAGAAACACTTTAGATTTTGCATTTTCTTTGACCAATGCACCAATTTCTTCTATTGTATCTTCTCTACATGAGATTCTTTCTTCCATCTCTTGTATTCTGTTCGTGATGCTTGCATCTGTAGTTCCTCTTCTCTTTCCCAGGTTTTCTATCTCCAGGATTGCCTCTGTTTGTGTTTTCTTTATTGTTTCTATTTCCATTTTCAAGTCTTGAACAATTTTATTTATTTCCTTCCCCTGTTTGATCGTATTTTCCTGTATTTCCTTTCTGGATTTATTTATTTTCTCTTTAAAGTTCTCTATCATCTTCATATGATGAGATTTAAGTCATAGTCTTGCTCTTCGAGTGTGTTAGGATTTTGAAGGCTTTCTGTAGTAGGAGAGCTGGGTTCTTGTGGTCCTATACTACACTGGACTTTGTTGATTGTGTGTTTTTGCACTTGCCTTTAGCCATCTGGTTGTCTCTGCTGTTGGCTGGCCTGGCAGTACCTGGGAGTAGCAGGCCTCTAGGGTTGGTTATTCTGGGTGGCAGCAGGCCTCATGGGAGGTAGGCAGAGCTGTGGGCTGGGGAATAGAGTGCAGATCCATAATTGCAGGTAGAGGTGTGAACTGGAAGACAGAGCTCAGAATGAATTTGCTGGGGGTGGGGCAACAGGTGGGGGATTGAAAGTGTCTCCCCTAGTTGTCCTGGGTGGCAGCAGGCTTCCCAAGAGGCAGGAAGAGCTGTGGGTTTAATATATCCAATTTTAGACATAACCCCTTAAAGGAAGATGTTGGAAGAGTGTTTAATGGCAGAGGAAAACATGCCCACTATCATGCTTATTAAATGGTGGGACCCATGTGACTCTTATGTTGCTACACTACTAGAAAAAACTCCGGGTCAATTTTTCAAATGGCAGCTCAGAATATTACAAGCCACCCTCTGCAATGTGGCAGTTTGAATCCAAGTTTATGTATCATATATAACCAACCTTGAGAATTTTCATTGAAGGGATGATCAAAAGTAATGGCAGAAATTCCTGTGTGGCCTCCGGTTCTAATGATCAGCACCCTGATATCAATTCTTTCTCCCTGAGGACACTGTTGGAAAGGCAGCCTCAGATTTCCAACCCCTGATGCAGCCACTTAAGCATGGGTGTGGACTCCATCACTTGACAATTGTGTTCCCCTCAACTCTCTTCTAGAACTACTGCCTGAAGGCTGCCAGCTGCTGCGAGACAACCGGGATCTCTCCTTTGTGTATCCATTCATGTCGTGCTACTTTGATGTGACTCTCAAAGACTTTGCCAAGTACCTTCTCTGTGAGGAGAGGGAAACACACTGAAAAACTGGTGAGGCTTCAGCACCAACTAGGTGTCCCAATCTCCCTCCGGGATATGAAGAATCCACGCTATGATGACCACATTGAAAAAGTGTCTAACCCACACTTGGGAAAATATGTAAATCAGTCACATGGAGCTGAACACGGGGGCAATTGACAGACCCCCACTTGCATGACTTCATCTAGACTCCTTACTAAGTGAAATCCATCAAAGAGCTCCGAGGTCATGTAACCAACTTGCCAAAGATTGGTGCCCCCAAATCTGTCATGGTGGAATGCACCCCCTGAGACACCCTGGGACACAGTGATAATGAGAGCAAAGCTGACATCCCCAGAGCCATGGAGTTTCTTCACTGGTTTTCTGTAAGCAGCACATTCTATATTTGTGCCATACCTTCAAGTAGACAGATTTGGGGCAGATTAAAAAAGAAGGAGAAAGGGTGTGGGGCCTGCGAAGTTATCCCACCTGACTGCCACCTCTCATGGGAATAGCTGCCTGTTTCAGACTCAGTGAGTTCCCTGTGCTATGCTTAAGTTTGTACAGTGTGTGGCACCTGTCAGAAGTTGAAGTGTGGTTGCAGCAATCCCAGGTGTGTCATATCCACTTAGGACCATCTCTTCCTGAACATATTTCCGAATCAAGGAAAGGACTCAGAAGTACATCCACATAGACACACACCAACACCACCCAGAACACCTTCCCTCGAGTCTCAGAAATCAGAATCTGTCCCATGTCCTCAAGTAAACCCTGCATGTGTACAAGGTTACAAGGCCAGAGAAAGCTTTGGACAGAAAAAGAGGCACGGACCCTGCCTTTGTTCATTTTCTGTTGCTATAACAAAATACCCAAGGCCGAGCAATTTATAAAGAGCTGAGGTTTATTTGCTTCACAGTTCCGGAAAGTCCAAGCGCATGGTGCTTCCAACTGCACAAAATCTTATGGTAAAGACCTTCAGCTCCGCCATACCATGTATAGGTGTCTGATGTGTAGCCTGCCCCTCCTGTCACACACCAGAGTCCCTCCACTTAAAAACAATTCCATCCCAGAGGTGGGTTCCTTAAGGTTCATTAAGTTTTAAAACTCTCCAAGAAGGAGGGGTGAGGTTCATGAGACTCTGAATGGTAAACAAACCCCTGACAAAACCAAAGCTAACAAGATTCGCAAGGCCTCTCTCCAAGGCTCTAAAAATAGCACAGGACTTCTGGGGGCCAGAAAGGAAGCGGACTTACATGGATAAGAAAGGTGGCCAAGCATGGACTCCCTCCCATGTCAGCCTCAGCATGGGTCCTCACTAAAGTCTGGGGTGGGGTTGCCCTATGGTGGCCTGGCAGTTCTCTCTGGGAACTGTTTTATGAGGATGAACACAGCCAGGTATGTGGGCTGGAACAGGAAGAATCCCATCGGCAAGGTGCATGGGTTGCCTGCGAGTCACATTCTTTCCAGGGACTGACAAAGGACCCATCAGCACCCTGGCCAGAGGCTGCCGGGAAGAATGTCAACAGGAGGCCTGTGGTGCTGGAAGGGAAAAGGTCCTTACAGCCAAACAGGAGTAATTAATCTCCCATCAGCAAAGGCGCTCCATTTCAGGCCCTGACGGTCCTCTCTAAGGGATGACCTAAGACCTTCACTACCCAGGACTTTTTTAAGGAGACCAGCTGGTGCTTAGGTTCCAGAACTAAATGCCTGTTCTGCATTTCTCCACGGGTCCGTCCAAACCGTGCCGGCGCGGCCTCTCCTGTTTTACACAATACTGCAACATAGCAACTTGAAAGTGTGTTTGTCTCTCCAGATATACAAGACAGAGGGGAAAGTTTGAGCCGTTCTTAATTTAGAAAAATAAAATAAAATGTCATCAATGCAAAATCGGTCAAAAATCTGAAACTTTGAATTGTTTGGAGAAAAATACCAGACAGAGGTAGAACTTTCTGAAAAAGACTCTATTAGTGCAAGAACTAACAGCAAGAATGGACAAATAGAAGTTTCCAAGAGAATAAATGTCTCCGTTTTCAGAATTCAATTTTCAAAATTTTATTTGTACTTGTATTTTTAACGAGTTTAAAATGGAATGTTCATCACAAATGCCATTGAGAAGAGGGAGAAATGCACAAGTCAAAAGAGAATGAATGAATGAATGAGTGAATGAGTGAACAAATGGATGGATGGATGAGTGAATAAGTGAATGGATGAGTGAGTGAATGGATGGATGAATGAGTGAATGGATGGATGAATGAATGAGTGAGTGAATGGATGGATGAGTGAATGGATGGATGAATGAGTGAATGAATGAGTGAATGGATGGATGAATGAGTGAATGGATAGATGGATGAATGAATGAGTGAGTGAACGAATGAATGAGTGAATGAGTGAGCCACAGTGTTATAGGGGAAGACAGACACCTTTACCTTTACATTGGAATCTTCTTTTTCTAACTTTTCTACATTAATTTTTTTTTTAATTTTAAAAGTGACCTTCCCACTGCTAATTACCCCAAGAGGCAATGGTCTGCGTGACAAAGTGGGCAGGTGTGCAGCATATGGACAGGAAAGGAATGTTATTAAAATAGAATAAAATAAAATAGTGTCTTTCTACTCCAGAAAGGACACTCACTACTCATGCAATCAAAAGGTTTCTTTCAAGAACATTGCCACCGGGCTGGGGATTTAGCTCAGTGGTAGAGCGCTTACCTAGGAAGCGCAAGGCCCTGGGTTCGGTCCCCAGCTCCGAAAAAAAAGAACCAAAAAAAAAAAAAAAAGAACATTGCCACCAACAGTACCAAAAGGGGGAGGGGGGACACCCACAGAGTCTTGTGGGGGGAGAGAAAAAGAAGGAGAAAATGAACATAAAAATAGCCATTTGGAAGAGTGGTGGAACGGGGCATCAATCCTTCCTAAAGTCCCATTTTAAAATACCACAGACGGGGTTGGGGATTTAGCTCAGTGGTAGAGCGTTTGCCTAGGAAGCGCAAGGCCCTGGGTTCGGTCCCCAGCTCCGAAAAAAAGAACCAAAAAAAAAAAAAATTACCACAGACATTTGTTCTGTAATGAAGGCTGAGTATCAGCAATACAGACAAGGTTCCTCTTGGTTGTGTCCGAGGACTAACGTGTGGCTACGACTGAGGAGATTGTGTGTGAGGGGCTAGCACAGCGTGAAGGAAATTTGGAAAGTGTGTGTGTAGGGCAGGTGTCTGAGTGTGGATATACGTGAGGAGACGGCATATGACCAGAGTGTGGAGAACGTCCTGTGTAGCAGCTGTGTTGGTGTGCATGGGAGGGCATCTTGGGTGCAGACTCTGCATGGAGAACCTGTGTGAATGGTGTGAGGCACGAGTGTGGAGGATGACATTATGCAACGTGGAGAACTTTTGTGCGTGAGAAGCTGTGTCTGTGAAGAACTCTCTGAAACCTATGTGAAGTGTGACGCTTGTGTGAAGGGGATCCCGTGTGAGCGTGGACACTGGTGTGGGAGACAGTGTGGACATTGTCCTGGGTGCTTATGCGCACAGTGTGTACACGTTTTGTGGGGAGGGGGGTTAAGGGGTTAGGATGTCCGAGTGGAGTGCACGCTGGGTGCAAAGTGTGGAGAATTCTGTGTGAAATGTGACATTGGTGTGGACGGTATCCTAGGCGTGGAGCGTGGAGAACTCTGCGTGGAAGCTGTCTGTAGAGCGTGGCATTGGTGTGTAGAGTCTTCTGGACGCTGAGTCTAGAGAACTCTGTACGTGGAAGCCGTCTGAGGAGCGTGACGTGAGTGTGGAGAGTGGAAGTGCACGCGGAGCTCCGGGCTGTTCTGTGTGCCCGCCGGCTGAGGCGAGTCAGAGAGGGCAGGCGGGGGGGGGGGGGGGGGGGGGTGCGAGCGCCAGCCTGGCCGCCCCTGCGCGTACCCGGGCGCCGCCCTGTCTGTCAGCGACCGCGGGAGCGCGCGGGGCCGCCCCTCTGCGGCGGGCGGGCGGGCAGGCCGAGATTGCGGGGACCGGCGGGCGGTGTCGCCGCGGACATGTGCAGGATGTCCTTCAAGGTGAGCGGCACAGCGCGGGCCGGGAGGGCAGGCTTGGGCGGCTCCACCCCGCGCTTCGCTGCGGCTTTCCGAGCTTTCCGCCAGGTCGTGTGAGCCCCGAGGGGCGGCCGGGACTGTCGCCTTAGTAACAGGCCGCGGCCGGGGAGAAGCGGGTGGAGGTCAGGGCTGCCCTGCAGCATCCCCAGGCAAGCAGGCAAGCCTTCAGGATCCTCCCTCACCTACTGCCTCCTCAGAGCTCTCCATCTACAGGGCGGAAGTACTTTTGATCATCAGGCTTCCGTGGCCAAGGGACTCCTGTCTTTTTAAAGAGTTCACTCATTAAAGTCGTTCCATTTAATCCCCACACTCAGGATGAAAGTTGGATTCATTGATTTGCCCTGGCTGGAAGGTTTTTAATAAAAACAATAGTCAAGTGGATTGAATATTTAAAATGTTTAGTGTTGAACCAGTCTTCAGGGAGGCCTTTGAAATGATACTCTAATGTGCCCTCCTCCTCCTCCCCCTTCTCCTCCTCCTCCCCCTCCTCCCCCCTCCTCCTCCTCCTTTACTTTCTTCTCTATATTTCTCTCTCTCTTAACAATCCTCTCATCATTTGTAGCTATAAAGCTATGGTGTTAAAATCCCTGTGCATCAAACTCCAAAGCCCAGCCTCTTCATTTGAGCAGAGGAATGACTGAATGAGATGTGCATGTCAGAGAGACACTGGCTCCCGCTGGAGAAGAGGCAGGGTAGGGAGACCATGACAGCAGAAGGATGTTATGGTTAGTTAGTGGGTCCGGAGGTCCAGATGGAGGAGTTGGGGTGTATGTAATATAGTCAATAGATTGTGTGAAATCCTTGGAGAATTAATAAGAACATAATTGAAATTTTAAAAAATTGAAAGAAATGGATTTGGGTCAGAGTATAGGCAAGGAGAATGGAAGGAATCAGACTACTAACTTAAGATTTGTCTCAGGTGGCAGAACTTAGTAACTGATGTTACTCGTGAGTAGGCAAGGCAAGAGAGACAGTGGTGAAATGTTTGGTCAGAATACAGCTTGAGCACAAATGGGAGTCTGTGCTGATGAGACAGATATCCGCAGTGGGAATTTAGCCAACGGAGATGAGATTTTGCAATGATCAGAATTATGTACAAGCTGAACTCAGGGCCGTTACCCTGTGAAGATCAAAATTTAAAATGAGGAACCGGGAATGCAGCTCAATGGTTCAATGGCTTGTTCAGGCTGTAACTTCAGTGCTCAGGGTGGGAGGCCAAAGGCAGTAGAGTCCAGCAGCTCACTGGCTAGAGCGTCTCTCCTTGAGAGACCCTGTCTATGAAGAAGTGGGAGAGCAGTAGAAGACATGTGGCATTGATCTATGACCTCTGAAACACACACACTAAGCACGCTGTGTGAACACACGTCTTTTGGGGACCAAACTTAGCTTGTGAGCAGACATGCACCACACATACACACATACCACACATTAGATGACAATGACAATGGCGATGACGGTGGTGATGATTTAGAATGAGCAGAATAAGAGAATCCCGATTCTCAGAAAACTGAGAACGAACAACCAGAGATGGGTGAGAAACAGCAGAAACATGTGTCATTAATCAAGCCAAGGCTCTTGTCTTTCAGTAAAAATGAGGAAGACCTTAGAGTTAAATGCCACCAGGAATGTGAAGTAAGAGTGGGAAGGACCACTAGATCTCATAACAAAGCAGCCACTGGTGGCTTGCCGAGCAAGATCGCATAGCTCGCAAAGGGAAAAGTAGATGGAGCCCACAAGTACAGGAAACTCTCTATTTGCTTTACGATGGTAGAAACATGAGCATCCTTAAATGATAACAGGCAAATCCAGATGTCAGCAGGGCTTGAGGATGTCACTAACCATCAGGGACATGAAAATCAAAACCACATTGCAACCCTGTTTACCACCACTAGGATGACTAATTAGCAAATGTGTTAGTGAGGATGTGCAGAAGTTGGGACCTTTGTACATTGCTGAGAGGGATGTAATATGATGTGTCATGTTTACTTCATTTTCCCATTTTTTTGTATGTGTGCCCGTATCGTGTTTGCTTGTTTGCCTTGGAGGGGTGGGGGGCATGTGTCTGGGTGTGAGTGCAGATGTGTACTGGTGTACGTGGAAGCCCAAGGTCAATGTCAAAAGTCATACCTGATTGCATTGTCCTCTTATCCAATAAGCAAAACCTCTCACGTAGACACGACTCTCATTAGTCTTACTAGCCAGCTTGCTGGGGGACCCCCCTTTCCGAGGCCATAACTGTGTGTGGACAGTCATTCCTCACACCTGCAGAGCAAGCACTTTGACTTCTGAGTCATCTTCCCTGCTCAAATGTGATTTCAAAAAAAGTCTGGTCTGTCTTCTAAAACTTTAAAACGTGGAATCACCACATGATCCAGTGATTTCACTCCTAGATACGTACCCGGTGGGAGTAAAAATCTGTCCACTCAAAGACCAGGTATACCCAGTCATAGCAATGGTGCTTGTAATAGCCAAAACTGGAACCACTGCAGATGTCCATCGACTGATGGTACAGTTTGTGTTGTAAATGACAGACTGGGAGGTTTAAACAACAGACATGTTTTTGCTTAAGTTCTAAGAGACGGGGAAGTCTGGGATCAAGGTGCTGGAGTGCTGGCTGAGATGTGTTCAGTGAGATCTTGTCCTTGCTTGCAGCTTGTCACTCACTCCCTGATGCCTCACGGGACAGCTCTGGTGTCTCTCCTCTTGATTTTCATGCTGTGTAGGGAAGGGTGCACGCATGCTCATGTAGAGTTCAGAGGACAGCCTGCAGTTGGAGCTCTCTCCTTCCACCTTGTGGGTCCTGGGGCCAAGCTCAGGTTATTAGACTTGGCAGGCACCTTTATCTGCTGGCCATCTGGCTGGCCTTCTTCCTTGTCTTAAAAGGTCAGTATAAATCCTCCCTTGAGTTATTTCTATCAGGTGACACCAAATGTAACTGCACAACGCAGATGTTCAATCAAAAGAAGTGAGCTGTTAACGCATGCTGCAATGTAGGAAACTTGGACGCAGGGTAAGCGGAAGAAGCCAGACATACTGTGTGCTTGTGCGTAAATGAAATGTCTAGAATAGGTGAGCCCATAGAGACCCAAGTAGATTAGTGGTTGTAAGGGATAGGAGCAGGGAGGAATACTGCTGTGTAAATGGGTATGATGTTTCCTTGTGGAGAGCGATCAAAGGTTCTGGAATGGATAGTAGTGATGGCTGTGTAACCAACCCCCCCAAAAAAATACTAATGCATTCTTGAGAGGATCATATAGTATGCGAATTGTGTTTTAATCAGAATGGAAGTAAAAGATCACTGCAACGCGGTGATCTCTGCAAGAGACAGAGATGGAGCTGCCAACAGTTCTCAACCTGTGGGTTGTGACCCCTTGGACAAACCTCTGTCTCCGAAACTATTTGCATTATGATTCATGAGAATAGTAAAATTACAGTTATGAAGTAGCAACGAAATAATGTTATGGTTGGTTGTCTGCCCAGCATGAGGAGCTGTAGTAAAGGGTTGCAGCATTAGGAAGGTTGAGAGCTCTCGAGGGATGAAAAATGGGGCCTCTTCCAGGGGGACTAAAGGAAGGGGGAAGTTAAAGCCCAGTTGGAAGGAATCTGAGCATGGCATGACGTTTTCTAAAATAAGTTGTTCTGGACTTGGGGTAAGTGAGAAGGAAACTTCTGGGCTGGGGCGGTGGCTTGTCTTACAAGCATGGGGACCTGAGTTCTATCCCTGAGGGTGGCTGGCCAGTCAGCCAGGTGTCCTGGAGAGCTGCTGGCCAATGAAAGGCTCTGCCTCAAAGAAAAGGATGGATGGCACCTAAGAAATAACAGCCAGGACACACACGCACGAGCACACACACACACATGCATGCAAACACACGCATGCATACACATGTACAGGCATGCACATATGCATGCATGCACACACACACACACATACACACACATGCACACACACATACACACACATACACACACACATACACACACACACACACACACACACACACACACACACTCACACACACGCAGAAGCTGCCTGGCAGATTAGGTGGCAGCTACTGGGTGAGGTGAGGTAGAGGATTATACGTGGGCTGGAGATCCTGTATATCCTCTCCAGCATCCAGCCTGACCTAGACCATTACAGAAAACCAGGCTGTATTATGTATTATGTATTGTACGATTAATGAAAACAGAGGTCATGAATTTGAAAGAGAACAAAGAGCAAGGAGGGGGTGGTGTGGGAGGAAAGGAAACGAGGAAATTACGTGGGAATATTATAATCTCAAAAAAAAGAAATAAATTTTTAAAAGCAGATGCTAGAGTCTTTTTTTTTTTTTTGATGTAAAAGCACGGGGTAGCTTTATTAATGAGATCCCGGGTCTTAGCGGGATCCCGGGTCGACACGTATCTCACACAGGAGACAGAGGAATCGACCCCGAAACTCAAAAGTCGGGGGTTTATATAGGGAAAGCTAGGGGGTTTGGCACGGTTACACACGATTGGCTAATTTCTGGCGCGGCTATAAGTGATTGGCTCATTTAAACATGGCAGTGAGATTACAGCACAGCAGGAGAGTACGTATTGACTGGAGCATACAGGATTTTAGGAGCTAGGGGCGTATCAGGGTTTGAAGGACATCTGGTTAAGGTGTGACTCTGAGTAAGCTGGGGGAGGTGCCCTTCTGCCAGATGGTTTGAGTCAGTCCTGATAACTCGGGCTGGTTCCTGCATTCCTTTTCTTTATCTTTATGGTCTGTTAGTCCTAGCGGCAGGGCAGGGCTGCCTGGACTTGCTTTTCACAGTGTTTAGTCCTGAGTCTGAATTTTCTTTTAACTTCATATTTTTAAACCTTAAATCTGTATAATTTTCCTTTCATTCCCCTCTTCTTCTACTAAGTAATTCTAATCTTAGAATTTTGATATCAAGTCTCGTATTTGGTCTCACCAGTTGTCCTAACTGACTGGTACTGTTGTCTCAGAACCATCAACCGCACAGCACCCACTTGATTTTTAACAAAAGCAATTAACCTGTTTGTCACGCAGGGTCCAAAAACTAAAACCAAGAAAATTACTAGTAATGGCCCAGCTATATAGCAGAAAGTAGGGTAGTCATCCAGGAAGACCGAGTGAACCAAGACTCAAACCAACATTGTTGAGCGTCTCTATCTTTTTGTAGGAGTCAAACCTATTAACTAGTTTCTTTAACACACATGGACCTATAATCAGAAGCAGAAGCAAAACTAAGAAGGGTCCCATAAGGGAAGATATCAGAGTAGTCATCCAAGGAGATCTACTAAACCAGCTCTTGATCCATCCCTGATGTGCTTCTCTGTCTCTCTGTCTTTTGTCTAACCTTTCTCTAAGTTTATTCATGGAGTCTTTAATTACTCCTGAATGGTCTACATAGAAGCAACATTCTTCTTTCAGTGTAGCACACAGACTCCTTTAAGGAATATCAGGTCTAATCTTCTCCTATTCTGAAGGACTAGCTCTGAGAGGGAGGTTAGGTATTCTTGGAGGTCAGCTAAAAAGTCTTTCACTCTTTTTATATCTGAGTCAATGGCAGTTCTGAATTCTCTATAAGCCTTGCATTGCAGGGCAAGGGCAGATGTCTTTGTGCTGCCCTTGTAGCACCTAGATAGCCTTAAGTAATTCTCAACTCTTTTTTTTTTCTTTACTAAGTCTTTAGCATCAGGATTCCAATCTGGACACTATCTAAGCCTACACACCAAGGTCATGACTAGCTTTTAGAACTTCTAAACTCATACAGACTGTGATCCCTGAGGCACAGTCCCAAGAAGTGTTAGGAGTACTAACATATGCAATGTTACATCATTTGTAATGGAAATCAAACCTATCCCACACCTATCTTGATAGAACCCAGGACAAACATGACTGAATTTCCCTCTAGGTCCCAGCTCTCAGCCCCAACAGCTAGTACACGGCTGGTGAGGGCTGAGAATTGACAGCTGTCAGGGTGGTCAGCAGCACCAGGTACAGTCCTTTCCAGCGAGGCTCGAATGTCTGGGCTCAGTGTAGCTGCAGTCTCCGACCTGGAACTCAGGGGTCTCCGGGGCATAGGCTGCTGTCAGCTGTGAGCAGATTTCTTTCTGTATCACCTGTAGGTCTTTTAGCCTAGCACACAAATCATTATTACTATGGCACTATGACATGTTGGTTCAGTAACATCATCTAATACAGTCAGGGGGGCTGAGGCCCCATATAAGATCTCAAAGGGGGTAAGGCTGAATCTGGAAGGGGTATTTCTTGCTCTGAAGAGAGCAAGAGGGAAGGAGTGTCACCCAGTCTGCGCCAGTCTCCATGGTCAATTTAATTTGGTCAGGGTCTCTTTTAAAATTTTATTTATTTACTCTACCTGTCCTGAACTTTGAGGTCTATAAATACAATGTAATTTCCAATCGACCTCTAAATACTTGGCCCTGTATTGTCATCTCTGCCCCCGTTTTACCGGGATCAGGAGACTCTATGACGTCACTTAAGATACAGAGTTGGGAAGTGGCTCAGACGCCAAACTAGCTCCTCCCTGTCCCAGATCACCTGCTCTATCTATCCAACCATCCTCTGCCTCTCAGACAATCAAGCCCTGCAGGGAGTGAAACGTTTATAGCTTTTTACTAATCTCATTGTCTAGCATCTTGGAAACTAGTCTAAACAGCCTAACCAGAGAGGAAAACCACCCTAAAGAGAGAAAGAGGCCCTGGCCCCAAAGCTCGCTCTGACCATAGACATTTGCTGTTTACAGGTGGTTTCTCCAGGTATTCATGGTTCAAGTGAAGCAGCAAAGTCACTCAATAAAATGTTATTCCTGTGTGTGTGTATGTGTGTGTGTGTGTGCCTGTGTGTATGCCTGTGCCTGTGTGTGTGCCTGTATGTGTGTGTGCCTGTGTGTGTGCCTGTGCCTGTGTATGTGCCTTTATGTGTGTGTGTGCCTGTGTATATGTGTGTGTACCTGTATGTGTGTGCATGCCTGTATATGTGTGTGTACCTGTTTGTGTGTATGTGTGTGTGTGTCTGTGTGTGCAGTGTGTGTGCCTGTGTGTGTGTGCCTGTGTGTGTGTGCCTGTGTGTGTGTGTGTGGGTGTGTGGTGTGTGTGTGCCTGTGTGCGTGCCTGTGTGTTCTCATTTTAGGAAAAGCCTGCAGGTACTCCATGATGGCTCTGAAGCATCCACTCAGTTCTCCCGCCCCTGCTTCACCTTGGCCTTGTGCAATCTCTATTAGAAGGGCATTATCTCATGATCTGTTATTCATACCAAACCTGCCTGCTATGGCTTCCCTAGGGTAGCAGCAACTGCAACAACTTAGTCACAACATGGGGCAGATGTAGGAGGCTCTGGTGTGAGCACTGTGGCACAGGTTAGCTTGAACTCTCAGGAGAGTCAAATATATGCCTTCAGGGAAGGCAAATGATTAGCCTGGGATCTGAGCCCCCCCCCAAACCCCGGAGGGAGCCAGGAAACTATTCAAAGCATGTTCGTAATCTGCCTATCACTCTCCACCTCGCCTCTCCATCAGGTTGGCACCGCACTCTGGCTTGTCTGCACTGAAAGGCCTCAAATGAAACCCTTGCACCAGTGGACGTTGTCATCGTCTGTCATCACTGCATGCTCACTGCGTGTGGCTCTCTTGAGGAGCTAGGATAACAGTGCTGTCCTTTTACCTTAGGGAAGCACTGTGTTTAATACAATTTGGTGCCCAGGCCTTTATTCAAGACCTACTACTCCCTCAAGAAATAACCACGGGAAATTATAAACCCTTTATATTCTGTTTTCCTATACATGTTTACGATAAGTTTTAAAACTAGACATAGTGGGGTTGGGGATTTAGCTCAGTGGTAGAGTGCTTGCCTAGGAAGCGCAAGGCCCTGGGTTCGGTCCCCAGCTCCGAAAAAAAAGAAGCAAAAAAACTAGACATAGTAAAGATTAGTGACAAAAATTAATACCGTAGAACAATTACAATGGAATACTGTAATAAAATTCACTACTTTGCTTTTTGGGTGCTGTGGCCAAGTAAAGTAAGAGCCGCCCAGACACAGCACAGTCAGAATCACCAGTGAGGTGGCTAAGTAAACCGAGAGAGGGTGGGAGTGTCTGGCACATGCACTGGACAAAGGAATGAGTGCATCCCAGGCAGGAAAGAGAGTGCGGACTTCGGCTCACTACTGAAAACACTTAACACTTAGGGGTTGCTTGTATCTGGAACTTTCCATGGAATATCTTCATACCAGAGTTGACTGTGGGGTAACTATAACCGCAGACGATCAAATCACAGCTAAGAGGGACAACCACATGGCTGCTAGCCTTCACTTAGTAATAGATTGTAGGGTTATGTGGGGGTCCCGTGTCTGCTCCACCACAGGGCTCAGTTCCTTTCTGTAGAGAAGCCACGGGTGGGGAAGCATGAGATACGGTCAGAGCTGGCTGGGAGGGGTGTGGGGGTGTGGGTAGCGGTGTGGGTGGGAGTGTGGGAGGTGAGATGGTGGGGGTGGTGGGTGGGAGAGTGGGGTTTCCCCGGCTGAAAGGAGGTCGCAGCTGTGGGGTTCCCAGGCTCTTGGGCATCCAGGTGCCCACTGGATGCTGCAAGAATTGCTGAGAACGGAGTGGGGACCTGTGGGGCTGGATCTAGCCCAGGGCCAAGGGGAAAGAAGGGGAACTCTGGCTGGTCCCATGGGGAGAGTCCTTGGCTTCTGTGGTGGGCTTTAGCTTGGTGATGGCCGTGGCTGGGAGTACAGGGAAGTCTTCTACGGGAGATTAGATGGTAGCTCTGTGAGTGAAGAGCGTCCCTGTGGCTCCCCATGGCAGATTCCGATGAAAAGAGGCAGTCCATGGCTTTAAGACATGTATTGTCATGGCGGAAAGTGGATGAGTAAAACCATCCCCACTTCTCAGAGTGGGCCTGAGATTAAATACCTTTTGAGGGGTGCCTGGGAAGGAAAGTTCATTGGCTAAGCCTCCAGGCCTTTGGGTACCTCGTTATAATGGAGATCTGTCTTGTGCCTACGTCATGTCCTCTACCTGTGGAGGGGCTTAGGGCATTGCCCTTACGTGACTGATGGTCACAAATCTGTGGAAGGCTGTGGGCCAGTGACCAGCCTGGTTTCCTGGGAGTCAGGCGAAACACCTATCATCCCTTGAGGGTCACGGGGTTTCAAGCCTTAGCTCAACCGGGAACCAGAATGCCTTTTACAGTCCCAGAATAGATGATTTGAGAAATGGTCTTAGATGGTTCTAAGATGGACACTAAGACAGCTAGTGTCATTCATCAATATAATCCTAGGAGACTGTCATGGTATAAACAGCTTGTCATTGATCAAAATGTTATTCGGCATGTGCCTGTATTTAAAAGATATTTTTAAATGGGCTTTTGCAGTCAGAGTGATGTCTTTACACATTCCCCAAATCATTTTATTAGATAATGTGAATACCATAAAATGTCCTGAGAGCAGCAGCATTCTGTCATAGTACTAAAACTTGGAATATAATTTGTTTTATTACTTTAACTTCATAAAGAAAATGAGCACTATTAGCATTTATGGTATAGTAGTGTTGCATACCTTTCCTGCATATGTTCATCCCACATTGGAGACTGAGGACAAACCAAAGAAAGAGTTCTACCCAGGTCTAGTGTAGTGAACCAATGAATTACGGGGATTACTTATAAGAGCATGAGTGACTGAATAGCAGCTTCATCCTTGAAAAGCCCACCCCAGTATGGGCAACAGTCCTAGAAAGCTGCCTCCCTGGAGCTCCCTGAACAGCAGGACTGGCAGGGGCTCAGCTGGCGAGAGAGCTTCTTCTCCTCAGCAATTAGTATACCTTGAAACCTTGGGGAAGAAGTCATGTGAATCTTGTAAGTTTTAGGAACTTCCTGAGATCTTTAAGTTTGTTTACTTCTTGAGCCTTCTGAGTTTTCTTCCAAGAGTGTTTCAGTTCAGAAGAAAAAAAACAGTAGTACCTATTTATTAGTCTACTTCAATATCTCTTTCCCTCCCCCCCCAACTTGAAGGCATGTATTTTGATCTCTATCTAAAGCAAAAGGAGACAATGACTCCCATGAGCCCAAGTACTTTGGACTCAGATACAAAATAGCATTCTCTGCCCAAAGACCCTAGTTCTCACCCAGCACTTCTGGCAAGTTCCAGTTGAAGGGGGAAAAAATTAGGTGGAAAGAAAGTAAATTGCCTACCCCAATAGCTGGAATTGGCTAGAAAATGTTGTGAACACAAAGAAGGTACCACTAATCTCCTTCTGGGGGTAAGGAAAGGAAGCGATTTTGCTTCACATACAAGGAAAGAGTTATTCTGAATGTTCTGGAAAGGAAATGGCATCTGGGCAGAACTTTGTCCTTCTAGGATGGGAAAAATTCATTTCAAGTTTAAAGGAAACTGTGAACAAAGAACCAACAGAGGCAGGAAGGCAAGACTTTAGGGGAGGTAAGGCGTCGGTTGTGCTGTGTCAGAGCATTGCTCTGCAGACAACTTTGGGCTCAGAGGTCTACAGTAACTAAAATCCCTCTCACAGCCTGGAATTCCACAGCCTCATATATGCAGAGGAGGGCAGCCTTACAGATGATCGTCCTGGAAACCCCTTCCTCAGAACACTGTTATGTGTGTACATGGAAGCAGCCATGATCTCTGACTTCTATTTTAAGATCCTGTTTCTTTCCGATCTTGCAGAAGGAAACTCCGCTTGCCAACGCTGCATTCTGGGCAGCAAAGAGGGGAAACCTGGCCCTGCTGAGACTGCTGTTAAACAGTGGCCGTGTGGACGTGGATTGCAGAGACAGTGTATGGAGGGTGTGGTACCTGCATGCCCAGAGCACGCCTTTGCACTCCTCAGGCATGAGCTCCTTCACTCGCTTGTGCACTTGTTCTTGTGTTTGCTTGTGTTCACCTTTTCCAAGAATCCTAAGGTACAGGATTCTAAAAACCTAAAAACATAATGAGGAAGAGAACAGAAGGCCTCTGACGTTGTGAATGAGACTTCCATTAAGATGCAGTTTGGCGAGTTCCAAGAATAAAAGGGCTGTTTACTACACAACTGTCAAAAAGAAAAGGCTGAGGATAATTCAGAGCACATGTGGGCTCCCATGACTGTAGGAGTTGTGGTTTTAATACATGATACAAAAACTGAGAAATTGAAGCCTCTACCAGCCTTCTGTCCTTTCATTTTGGAAAAAGGGAAGACACCCTTTTTCCAAAAAGTGGTGAGCTAGAAGGGGAAATAAAACAGGGGCCACTACCAAGGTCACATCCCACCAAAAGTCCCTTCCCTTCCCCAGCTACCAGCCAGCAAGTCTCTGTGTTTAGCAAGACTTCACCACATCCCTGGGGACAAGGAGGTCCTCAAATAAGGAGATGGTTTTGTAGTTTGAAACAAAATGTTCTCAAGGAGACTTACCGTTCTCCTTGAGGCAGGGTATGTCATCTTCAGCTCTGACAACAAATTTGCAAGTGAAACCCACAAACAGTCCAAGAAAGAAATGGAAGGATTTGCCCCAGTTTGCTCACTGGGTTATCAGGGACATCCAGATCCATTCCTGTCTCTTCCTCTGTCTGCTCCTGGGTCCAGAATCTGAATCACAAGCAATGCCCCAGAAGCCTCCCTCCCTCTGTCCTTCGGTTTGACTAATAAAGCATCCACTGGAAGCCAAAGGTGGAGGAGAGTGGAGCGGTGGAGGCAAGTGGAAAGGTGGAGAGGCCAACGGGCTCCCCGGTCAGCCTGGCACTGGCTCTCACACTTGTAGGACCTATTTATTACATTACTTTTGTACTTTGTGCCTGGCCAGTCACAGAGCCCCAGAACTACACTGCCAGACCACTTCTTGTTGAATAGTTCCTTTATTAAATTCCCTCAGATTATCCCAATGTGAATATACTTACTATCTGTTCTATATCAGAACCCAGACTTACAGAGGACTCCGGGCATCTGTGAACCGTCATTCTGGTCTCAATGGACCAATTCCTGCCCCACACTGACCAGAATAATGGGGTAGAGGACTAGTTGCTGCCTGTGGTCTTTGCCTCTGACCATGCTGGTGACTGCTTTTCCTCTTTTTCTTTTCTTTCTTTTTTTTTTTTAAGTCATTCCTGTTCAGACACTCCTGTGACACCCTCTGAGTTCCAGCTGAAAGTCACCCTGCTGTGCTCACAGACCCACCTTTCCCGGTACCTGCAGTCAGATTCAGAATAGACGTTTGACTACTAAATGAATATGTTTGTAAATTATCCCTCTTAGATTAATTAGATAAATTAGCCCCTCTAGTGAGATGGCTCAGCAGGTAAGAGTGCTTGCCACCCAAGCCTGATTGTAAGGCTGAGTTTGATTCCGGGTGCCCATAGAAGGCAGAAGGGAAGGACTGACTCCAGGAAGTTGTCATCTGACCTCCACATGTGTGCTCCACGATGTTCTCCCCACAGTACATGCACACCATACACATAGAGCAACAACAATAAATGAGATAAATTGTAAAATGAATGTAGTAGTTACTTAATCAGAAGGTTTCTGGGAAAACATTAAGATAACATTTGGAGCACGTGTGAAGGATGCTGCTTCAGACCGCTTGCTGCTTTGAGAGGCCAGTCAGTGCTTCGGGGGACAAAGACACGTGTCTCCCCGAAGACACTGCAAGCCTTTGTTCCTCTTGGGATGTCCTGGCTAGGCGTCTGCTCTCTTGGGACACCTGGGCCTGGAATCTGCATCCCAGGATTGCTCTGGTGGTGACTGACCGGGGGCTGTCACTACTATTTAACCAAGATTTTAACCTAGCTTACAAGATTCTTGCAATCTTTCTTTAAACTTATTAATGTGTTTATTTTGCTGTCTTTTGGTTTGAGCTTTACTTCTTTTACATGCATTTATACATACTTTGTCCAAAGCAAATCAGTCTTGAAATATACTTTTTAACTTCAGTCAATAAAATAAAATACTCTCAACATTTCAGGATCCAAAAATCAGTTAAGCGTCTATGTTTTAAATATAAGGGAAATGTACATTGTATTATGATACCTTTTAATGCTCCTCTATGGAACCAATCTTTGTTTCAATTGATCATGGTATGGAATTAAACATTATCTATAAAGGCATATTTTTATTATTTATTTTATTCATCTTTTCTTTAAAACAGATCAGACTAAAGCTTTTTTCTTCTCTTTTAAAGATCAATTTTATTTTTAAGGTTATTTTCCTGTTTTGGGTTGTTGTTTTGTTTTGTTTAGTTTTTTGAGATGTCTTTTCTGCACAGCCCTGGTTGTTCTAAACTCCTCCTGTTGATCAGGTTGACCTTGAACTCACAGATATCTACCTGCCTCTGTCTCCACCACGGCTATTTTTCCTTCCATGTACATGACAGCAAATACCCTTGAAGGCCAGAAAAATGGTGGGGTCACGTCCCCTGAAGCTATAGAAACATGGGTCTTCTGTAATAGCAATATACTTTCTTTAAACACTGGGTCATCTCACCAGCCTCTTTTTCCTCTTTTAAATATCCAAAGTACATACTTGGTACTTTCTTCGGCTCATGGTTGACTTTTTTTTTTTTTTTGAGAGCTGTGTGACCTGTGAGATATTTTTTCTTACATCTCATGTAAAAGGGTGCATTTATAGCCTGTTTACACAAATTGGCTCTAACCTGAGAGTCTACTTGACGTGTTATAATAAAGTACTTTGGACTGGGTATTTTATTATACCCAGCAGGAATGTGTTGGTCATAACATGTAGACTGGGAAATCAAGACCAAGGTGCTTGCGGGTTTGGTGTCCACTCTTCATAACTCCTGAGCTCCTCACAGGTACACTAATCCCACTTGGAAGGCAAGTCCCTCATGTCTTAACCACTTTCTATAAGGCCTCTCTCTTAACACCACTTATGATTTCCCTTCCTCAGCCTCCCTACCTGGCTTCAACAAAAAGCAAGAAAACAATTTAAGATGCTTTTAGATTCAAATGCATCTTCTGGACACTGCATTCCTGTGCTCACTGTATCAGTGGTGACCTGCACAGACCTGCACAAAATCAAGCCCACAGAGCCATTCAGCAGGCTGCAGTGCTTGGGTTCAGTGAGTGACAGCACAAGGGATGGCAGAGGGCAGGGGCCCGCAGAGGATGTGTGTGGGGAAGGGAAATGGGACTCTGAAGGGAGAGAGGGAAAGGTCTGGGTGGAAATGATCAACTTACGTTGCAAATGTATAAGACAAAAATAAAACAATTTTCAAAACCATAGAGTAACATAGAGTACTCTAACATCCTGCAGTGGTCTGGATCAGGGATCATTCAGTATGAGTCATAAAATGAGAATGTCGTACCTCTGCTGGCTGAAATGCAACAGTGATGTTTTCCTTGGACAGGTTCTGAAGCTGATGCATGGAAGTGAATTTGTATCCTTCAAATTCCAACCTTGGCCACCTACCCATTTGCTTGCTCCCATCCAATCCCCATCATCACTCACTAGTGATGATGCCATTTGTCACCTGGGCATCTTTTGCGTGAAGCTAAGCATCTCTGCGGTCCCTCTTGGACTCCCTTTCTGCCACGAGGGCATAACTGTTCATCTCTCTCCTCCATGTAGCATGGCACCACACTTCTCATGGTTGCCTCCTATGCTGGCCACATAGACTGTGTGAGGGAGCTGGTTCTGCAGGGAGCAGACATCAACCTCCAGAGAGAGGTAAGTCAGGCTATGCCTGTGGATTAAACATATCTGGGATAAGAGATCTTTGAACTTTACGGTAATAAATTGCTTCTGAGGACAGAAGTCGCAGTTGCTTTGTTCCTATACCAGAGCCCATTGCAGAGTTTGTTTTTTTATTTGTTTGTTTTTATTTGTTTGTTTATAGCCTAAAATAAGCTCTGGGAATGTACCACTGTCAGCTGTATTCATCTGTTTGTGCTGCTATAACAGAATAACTGATGCTGGATATTTTTTTTTTTAAGTAGAGGTTCATTTAACCTATAATTTTGAGGACTGAATATCTAGATTCAGGAGATGCATATGCACCATGTACAGTAGAGACAAGGCACAACGCACTCTTACTTTTTTACAACCCATGCTTGTGAGAACTAACACACTCTAAGAGTTCAGCATGAACACATTCACAGACGTACCCAATGACCTTTGCTCTGTCGCCTATGTCTTAAAGGACCCAAGCCTCAGTATCCCCACACTAGACACTCAGCTCCTAGCACTGACTCTTTGGAAGACACATTCAGACCATATCTGATCCATACCAGGCACCACCCTTATTACCTCCCTTAAACAGTCATACATTTTTGTCTCCGGCATGAATGAGTACTTTTTTTATTCAGTGAATAAATGAATGAAACTTAGAAAAGTTTTTGAGACACAGACTCATTATGTAGCCTATGAGAGCCTTGAACTCATGATTCCCCTTCCTCAGCCTCCCCACCTGGCTTTAACAAAAAGCACTTGCGGTGAGATGCCATGGAATTTATAGGAATTTCCCAGATGTCTTGTATTTTTTTTTTTTGTCTGCCACCTATTCATGAAGATTAAATGAACAGTTTGTAAATGAAACCACATTTACAAAGCTGTTTTCCACCTGGCCACGTATTAAGTAAGTTCTCCAAAAAAGTCCTGAAGGGTGACATTGAAGTAAAATGTGAGCCTCACACAATGTGAGCTCTCATCACAAGCGCGAACCTGGGGGCATGGTCACACCAGAGTCCAGTCGGGGTACTTGAAGCAACAAGATGGCTGGGGCATTTTAACACAGTCATATCTGAGGAGACCATCTATGTTCCCAAGCTGACACAGGACCTGGTCTTACAAAGCTTTGCAGACAAGTGTCCCTGGACACTTGAACCTGGGTATCCTAGGGACAGCTCCTAACCATAGTGGGCTCTTGATCTTGCTTCGTCTGCCCTGATCCAGCAATCTGCCTTACCTCCAATAATCCCTCATCTACCTCTAAGCCTTATGGGCCCTGTCTGTAGACCAGGAAAGAACACCCCACAGGCTGCGGTCCTCAGCCTCGGTGGGGCTGGACTATTGAGACAGCAGTGTGAAGACCTCACAACCGGTCTTCTCACAGTGTTTGGGGCAGTCTGCATAACTAGGTCATTGTTTCAGACCATCTTTTCGCATCAGCAGCTGAAATAAAATTCCCATTTAGAAGAATATTTTAAAATTACCCTCACCTTTTCCTCTCTCTACAGTCCTTGTCTACTGTAACTTTAAAATGAAAAGCAGATTTTCTCTAAGAAAAAAAAAAAAAAACAATTCGGCCCAGATCTGCTTATTGAAAAATCTGATCCCAAAGCATGGGTCCACGGTGTACCGAAACCTTCCTGAGAAAAGCAGAGGAAGAGAAACTGTGGGTTTCTAGCTAGTGTGTGGCTTTGTGGTTTTATATTTATTCATTCATTTAGTGGCTCAACCAAGCCAGCAGATGGAAACCTTTGTGACCTGAGAACAATAGCCCTTGGGGACTTCACATGCAGTCCAGACACAAACTGTGTCTCACATGAGGATGTTACAGAAGCTTCAGCAGTCCCTCCGGTTTTCCCAGCCTGTGCCAGCCTCGGGCAGTGCAAAGACCAAACCAAAGGGAGGCCCCAAAGTATTGCCTGCATCAGGAATCTTTGAAACACTGTGTCCCACTGTTAATCCATTTGAAACATTGTGTCCCACTGTTAATCCATTTGCAGCATCAGAACAGTTCCTTAGAACATGCCTAACCTTGTTTTCTTAAATACATAGAGCTTGCTAGAGAGACCAGCTGGAGGCCAACGGTTCTGAACAGCAAACACCGTAGACACCCAGGAACCGTGCCTGATGGAGACCACCAGGAAGTTAGCCTGAAGCACTGGGCTTCAGGAGAGAAAGAGTGTTCACTGAAGACTGATTTCACATTTCAGAGTAAAGTTTAAATCCTACTAGGTAGGGATTACTATATTCATGTTCATGACTGATCTATATAAAAATTAGCTCAAATCACAGTGATAGTCATTTTTTAGTTAATGTATCAAAAACGACCGAAAAATAAGTATTTTTTCTTAATAAAGAAAACACCAGAAAGAATCCTGGGTGTTTTCTAGATTTCTTTTTTGGAAGCAAGTCTTGGACTCTGCCCAGGTTTCTTCATCAAAACCTCTTTACACATGTTCTAGAAGTTAGCAGCCTTCAGAGAGCAGTGCACGGGGCACTGCAGATTCACATCTGTGAGAATTACGGGAGGGAACCACCCATGGCTCCAGGCAGGCTCTGGCAGTGGCCAGGTGGTGTTACACAGCTGGAGATAGAGGATTAACTCTGCAAAGGTGTTAGCTCTCTGTGGGCATTGTTTCCCCATCCCACATGCTCCTGCCTTAGAATGATCTGTACGGTCCACAGGACCTGCTGTCTACCCTTAGCCCCTCATGCCGGAGTCAGAATCTATTACCATAGGTTCCAGGTGAGCTGTGGAAACAGGGGGTTCTCACAGTGCCTGGAGAAGTGTCTTGATTTCACCCAAAGCTCAGACTGTGGAAGTCATGGGCTGTGTCCTCCTTCCTCCTCCTCCTCCTTTCTGTAATCCCTCAGTGTATCATTATGACATTCACTCCCTGTCTCGTCCCCTCCCATCCCTGCTGCTGACTCCCTTTTCCCAGCTAGCTCCCATAATGACCATCTTCATATAAATGACAGACATTGCCCACTGCTGAGCAAGGATAATTTAATTCACGTGACCCTATGATTCGGCACCAGTCTTTGAGTGGGCTTATAAAAGTCACTTTGAAGTGCTGCCTTCATTGGGGTTTTACTGCTGTGAAGAGACACCATGACCAAGGCAACTCTTATAAAGGACAATATTTAATTAGAGCTGGCTTACAGGTTCAGAGGTTCAGTCCATTATCATCAAGATGGGAGCATGGCGGTGTCCAGGTGGACATGATGCAGGAAGAACTGAGAGTTCTACATCTTCTTCTGAAGGCTAGCAGGAGAAGGCTGGCTTCCATGGAGCTAGGATGAGGGTCTTAAAACACACACTCACGGTGATACACTTCCAACAAGGTCATACCTCCAAATAGTGCTGCTCCGTGGGCCAAGCATATACAAACCATCACACAGGGTAAAAATACTATGTTTGGGATGGCTGAAAATGTGAATTTAGACAGTTACTGATTAATATTTCCACTTTTGAGAAATATTTTATACCCACTTCTGCTCTGACCTCCAGTTAGATAATTTATAGGAGAATTATTTCCATTCCTTTCCTTTCTTTTCTTTTCTTTTTTTTTTCTCCTCATTAATTGCTTTCTACTCTGGAGACTAAGTTCTGGAACCACAGTTCTCCAGAATTCTTCCATGTTTTGATTTATAATTTTCCCAAACACCGTTCCGAGTGTATTTGTTGCCTATGCCCATTATAGATCATCATGAACTGAACAGCTTAAAAACAACAGGAATGGGGGTTGGGGATTTAGCTCAGTGGTAGAGCGCTTGCCTAGCAAGCGCAAGGCCCTGGGTTCGGTCCCCAGCTCCAAAAAAAAAAAGAAAAAAGAAAAGAAAAAAAAAGCAGGAATTCATTACCTTGAAGATATGGAGGCCGGAAATCTATTTTCAGACTGTAGGCAGGCCTTATTCCCCTGCAGGCACATCTGAGCCACACGTACCCCAGGATAACCTCTCCCATGCATGGATTCTGTAGATGATGGTGTTGAGGTATCAAGGGTGGACATGCCTGCTAGAGCCCACAGGGTGGCTGTCTTTCTCTGCCGCCTTGAGAGATGGTGCTACCACATTCCATGGCTGTGGCTACAGCTCTCCATCACTGCGTCCGAGGTCTCTTTGCCTCTCCTGTCAAATATTCTCGGTCATCAGTCTTCTTTTAACTATTTTACTGGAATAAATATACATGAAGTTTACTGTCTAAACCATTTTCATCTTAACCACTTTTAAATGCATAGATAGGGTGGTGTGCACTCAATTTCAGGGCTGCGTGCGCAACCACTGGGCGGCCATCTTGCTCAGTAACTCTTGCTGAGAGTCTGTGCTCACTACACAATGACTCTCTCTTCCTCCCTCCCCAGCTGCTAGCAACTGGCTCCCTACTGTCGGTAGCCATGAGTCTGAGTTCTTCAGACACCATCGTAGAAGCTAGCAGTGTTTGTCCTTGTGGAACAGGCTGATGTCAAGCAACTAATCTTTTATGTTCCATCCATTTACATTTCACACCCCTGTGGTATGTCTTTCTTTCCTTCCTTTTAAAGCTAAATAATCAAAACAATCTTCCATTGTAGACAATGCCACTTACTCCTCCATTTATCTGCAGGAAGACATTTCCACTGTGGTGTTTCGTTGTTTTGTTTTGGCTTGGTTTGAATTTCTGAGATAGGGCATGCTATTGTAGCCAAGGCTGGCCTCCAACTTTCACTCCTGCTGCTTCAGCCTCCTGCCTCCTGGGGCTAGAGATGTACCTCAGTGGAAAGGGTACTGGCTGCTCTTCCACAGGACCCCGGTTCAATTCCCAGCACCCACATGGCAGCTCACAATGGTCCGTAACTCCAATTTCAGAATATGTACTATTCTGCCTTCCATAAACACTGTACACATGTGGTGCACGGACAGATGCGCAGACAAAACACCACACATACAAATAAAAAGTTTTTAAAAAGAAAGAAAATTACAGCAAATCAAATGTGGCCCTCTTGGAGCTAGGAAGCATCTGTTTTATTTGAAAATTAATTTTGCTAGATGTCTTTTTAAAGCAATCCTCTCCCCGCCTCTCTCTCTCTCTCTCTCTCTCTCTCTCTCTCTCTCTCTGTCTCTCAGTCAGGTACAACTGCCCTGTTCTTCGCTGCCCAACAAGGCCACAATGACGTTGTGAGATTTCTCTTTGGCTTCGGAGCATCCACGGAATGTCGGACTAAAGTAAGAGAATCTGGGTCTTGAGTTGAATCACAAACATTGGGGACCTCGGAGGTCTTGAGTCCACACCCCGTTGGGGACCTCCGACAATCATGCCATTCATTTTCACCTTATCTGTCACACAGACGTGTGCTTCTCCTGCTGGAAGATTCAGAAGCCTACGGGAGTGGCTTTCCTGGGGTTTTTGTAGTGGTTCAGGGTTAGTCAGTCTTTGAGTCCTTCTGAGCTTTGCGCTGGGAGAGTTTCAAGGGCAATGCCTGAAGTTCTCCCCTGCACCATCCAATTTCTCTTCAGGGATGCCAAGCTTGGTGTCTCCAACCAGGTGTTTAACCAGGACACTAACCAGGATGTTCACTGGGTGTCTCTCTAGCAGTCCCTATTTCTGTGTTCTACTCTGTCTGCGTTCCTTCCAATGCAGTGATGGGAGTTACCAGAGGGATGGCCTGGTCCTAGCCAGCCTGGGTACTCTGAGATGGCATCTGGCAGGCAGCCTGCACTCATGGGCTATCCTCGGAAAGACATGAAGTCAGACTGTAGGGCTCAGAGTCAGGCAGCTCTGGGCAGGGACTATGGTTCTTCCTTTAAAGCGGTTTTCATCCTCACTTTTCATGTTCAGATAAGAAAGCATGGTTCAAAACAGGATGAGTGCTGTGTTTACATGATTTTTTTCATGGTTTATGACAGGAAATTTTGAGCTGATATAAGATTCTTGTCACTTTCAGCTCATTTTAGGTCTATTTGTTATATTAATTCCTGGACTTTATTCCATGAACTTTAGCCCATGTTAAAAAATCTTAGATTTTCTTAATTGATTTTATATAATAATTAGATGCCAAGGGAGTTCCCACTGGGTCTTTCCCTAATGAAACACTATCAAATGGTCCAGATGTTACATAGAGTTCCACCTTTTCAAAAACCCATTAGTACATTTGTGTGCATTCCTTAAAACATACTGGATATGATATAATATAGTACAGTATAGAATAGCATAATATAACATAATACAAAGCACACATAAGTTTACTAATTATCTTTTTCATTGTAAAACTGAAATAGCAGGGCCCGGGCTGCTCAGTGGAGTAGAATGCTTGCTGCATAAGCACGAAGACCAAAGTTCACATCCACTCATGGAAGCCAGGGGCCATGGCATGCTTTGTTCATAACTTTTTCTGAGGGTGAGGGGCAGGAGAGATATGAGGATCCTGAAGGCAGCCATTGTAGTTAAAATGATAGGCTCCTTTAAAGGGGGAACAAGAATACCCTTGGGAGGGAATAGGGAGGCAAAGTTTAGAACAGAAGCAGAAGGAACACCCATTCAGAGCCTGCCCCACATGTGGCCCATACATATACAGCCACCAAACTAGATAAGATGGATGAAGCAAAGAAGTGCAGACCGACAGGAGCCGGATGTAGATCTCTCCTGAGAGACACAGCCAGAATACAGCAAATACATAGGCGAATGCCAGCAGCAAACCACTGAACTGAGAACGGGATCCCCATTGAAGGGATCAGAGAAAGGACTGAAAGAATTTGAAGCGGCTTGAGACCCCATATGAACAACAATGCCAAGCAACCAGAGTTTCCAGGGACTAAGCCACTACCTAAAGACTATACATGGACTGACCCTGGACGCTGACCTCATAGGTAGCAATGAATAGCCTAGTAAGAGCACCAGTGGAAGGGGAAGCCCTGGGTCCTGCCAAGACTGAACCCCCCCAGTGAACGTGATTGTTGGAGGGAGGGCGGTAAAGGGGGAGGATGGGGAGGGGAACAGCCGTATAGAAGGGGAGGGGAGGGATTAGGGGGATGTTGGCCTGGAAACAAATACCCAAGTTAATAAAGATGGAGGGAAAAAATTATAAGCTCCAGGTTCAGTAACAGACTGTCTCAAAGACTACAGTGAGGCAACAATAGAGGGTGATGTCCTGGTATTGACCTCTGGCCTCCACATGGGTGAGTCGGTGTACAAGCTGTGCTATCCAAACAAGCACATGCACATGTGTGTGTACACACACACACACACACACACACACACACATCGTGTACATCACAACTAAGGTAGCAAGTGCACTGAACTTCAACCTCAACACCGTAGAACTAAATCAGCCTCCTTCTTGCTTAATTTATGACTGAATCAAAGCCTTTATGCAAGCAGCTGCTTGTGTTCCCACAGCTCCATAGAGCACAGAGCCCGGGATGAGTAAGTCTGTGACTCCAGGAGGTCAACTGCAGGGGTCTTAAGAGCTTTCCATGGGAAGAAAGGACTATCAGGAGGTTGTGAGTTTTAATGTGAATCTGCCACCAAAACTGACTAGGTTTTAATAATCACCTTCTTGTTATTAAGTTATGGAATTTGTAGCCTGAGGATGTTTTTAATAAAAGAGACTGGTCCTTCTGTCATGGCCAGTATATTTATTATTCTCTTACCTCATCGGGCAGAGAGAGCAGAAAGTTGACAGGACAGAGCCTCAAAAGGGCAATAGTGATTACCGCAGTTGAGCAAGGTCTTGCAACTACCAGCCTCAGCCTCTCCTCTCCATTCCCCACTCTTCAAAGCTGGCTCAGCCTTTTTCCTTACCACAAAGTCCCCTTCCCCCACCCCTTCCTCCCTCCCTCCCTCCCTCCCCCCTCCCTCAGCGTGCATTCTCGAGCTCCTGCCATACATGTGATGTCACTTTGACTATGAACACAGAGCTTTGTGGCAGAGATTTTACAGGTAAGGCTACCTGTCACTTGCCTGTCACACCCACTCAACTAGTTCAAGGCTTGTTTTCCAGGCCTCATCAGTATCTTCTGAACCAGACCCTCTAAAGGTAGAATTTGCTTTGAATTAAAAAAAAAATCACTCCAACAAACAACAAAAAGAAACCTAAGCCCAAATTAGAAGCTACACTATCGCTGGGGATTTAGCTCAGTGGTAGAGCACTTACCTAGGAAGCGCAAGGCCCTGGGTTCGGTCCCCAGCTCCGAAAAAAAGAACCCAAAAAAAAAAAAAAAGAAGCTACACTATCATATTCATAATTAATATTTTCAGTTGTTACGTGTCATTGAATTACTCATAATTAGCTTAAATCTCCCCATCCCAGTTCACAGCACCGAACACCAAACATAAATCCAAGGTGGGAAGAGATGCTTACTAGTAGGCAGTCTTGCCTAGTGCTCGAGGAAGCCATCGATGGCTCGGTGAGTGAGGGGCGCAGTGTGCTTGGCATCAGTGCTTGGTCTGATTTCAACCGCAAGGATAAAAGTGGGGTTGGCGGAACAAAGGGGTGCCCCATTCCACATTAGAGCACGATTACTTTACGGTGCTCTGCTTAGTCTTAGGGCCCGTGCTTTAAAAGAGACCCAGACAAACTGGCACATGTTCAAAGGGAAACCCTGAGCCAGACAGTGAGACGTCATCATCTGCTCTTTTAATGGGGGCATAACCTGTCCCATGAAAACTATGGCTGTAGATGGGTAAGCACCCTTAACTCAGTGGCTTATAGCCAAAGAGCTCCAAAGCAGAAGCCGATGTTTGCCAAAGGGGCCTCTGGGCAGAAGCCGTGCTTCTGAGACAGAGCCGCCATACTTGGACGTGCACTGCACTTCCCCTATTGAGAGGCGAATGGATGATGTCTCCTTTGGTACAGGCAGGTTTGTGGTGATAATAACTGGTGAGATGGCTTCATTATGTCCCTGGCAGGTTATCCAAGTGTACAGCATGCTCATGTCCTCAAGATGGTCATAAGGAAAAGGTGAGAGCTGGATGGATGCCTCCATCGCTAAGAGCACTTGCTGCTCTTCAGAGGGCCAGAGGTTAGTGTCCAGCACCCATGCTCGGTGCCTCACAGCCTCCTGGAACTGTGGGAATCCAACACTCTCTTCTGACCTCTGTGGGCACCCCCACGTACACATGGCATATACACTCGCAGAGAGACAAAGACATACATGTACAAACAAGGAATAAAATAAGTCTTTTAAAAAAATAAAGACAAGGAAAAGGACGGAAGGAAAATGAGTTTATTATCTCTGGGACTATTCTCTTCCAATTCTATGTGGAAAATGTTCTTGATAAAATACACATTGTGCCATATCTAATGTATATGTCCTTTCCTTCCATAGGATGGGGGCACTGCCCTGTTGGCTGCTAGTCAATATGGGCACATGCCAGTGGTGGAGACCTTGCTGAAACACGGAGCCAACATCCATGACCAACTTTATGTGAGTGTTTCGAGAGGGCCCAAGCTTATCCCTTGAACACAGCTAACATTTGATCTAAATTCCAGTGTCAGAAACCACAGCTTAAAGTATGTCTTAAAGCGCTAAAAGAAAGTGCACATCTTTTTTGAATATGTATTTTTATTATTTTAATTATACCTATGGGGGTGTGTACATGAATCCAAATGCCACAGAGGTCAGAGGTGTCAGATCCCCTGGATCTGGGGTTACAGGCACTTACTTGTAAGCCGCTTGATCTGGGTGCTGGGAATCAAACTCAGGTCCTCAGGAAGAGCAGTATGTGCTCTTAATCACTGAGCTGTCTCCCCAGCCCTACATAGTGGGGTTTTCACTGGAGAAATCAGCTGACGGATGAGCTCTCCTTGTCATAGAAACCATGTATTTCCTACCTCTGTTCTCCCTTTTAAATCTGTTGTACATCTACAAACATTCCATGCATGCTGTCAAACTGCCCCAGAGTCCTCTGGTGCGTGCTCACTCACACATGACAAGCCATGTGGTCCAGCCTATGCCATGTGGTCCAGCCTATGCATTTTCCCCTCCTGTTGTAAAAATAGTGGTGTGGCTCGGTACCAAGAAAGCAAGTCAGTCAAGAGAACTGATAGGTAAAAAACATGGAGCTGTGATCATGAGGTAGGACTGGGAAGGGCTCCGTCGCCACTGTGAATCCATTCGCAGCTAATTGGCAATTAGTACATAGCCCAAGGGCCCTTTTAATTGTCACTGAAATTCCATAGGCTTTGCAACAAGTGTTATTATCCTGGTCTTGTAAGAAAAGTCAAATATGGGAGATAAGGTGACTTGGCAGTCCCACCTTGGAAGGGAGGGAGGGAGGGAGGGAGGGAGTCCTGCTTCCAATTATCCAGGAACTAGATTTTAGGCCATTCCTCAAGTAGCTGTGAGCCCTTAGGCCAAAGGCACTAGGTTTGCATAGCCACCTATTGGGTTGTGTAGGTGTGCGGGTTTCCATTTGAATGTCCTTTCCAGAGCTTACCACACTAACTCTGACAGATCACAGGCCTCTTTGAAGTCCATAGCAACTAACCCTACCCTCTGGCACTTCAAAGTCTGTAAGGCTCTGAGCCTGCAGTAAGACTCTAAGATCCTTGAAGTACCTCTCCCCTGGCTGCCTAGACACCCCCTCAGAGTAGCAGAGTCAGTCTCTGTGTTCACAGCTGCAGTGTGAGGAGGTCCTGTGTGTGTTCTGAGAAACACGGGCAGGGCTGAGTGGTGGCTCTGTAGGTAGGACGGTTGCTGTGAAACTTGAGTACCTGAGCTTGGATCCCCAGCACACACATACAAAGCTGGGATCTGCGGTGTGCACTTGTAATCCCAGTACTGGGAAAGTGGAGGGGACAGGAGGATTCTGGGGCTTGCTGGCCAGACCATCTACCCAAATTAATGGTGAGTTGTGGGTCCAGTGAGACCCTATGTGCCAGGGGTAAGCACACTTGAGGACAGCACCTACTGACCTCAAGCATATACACTTGAGTGCCCATGCATGCACACTTGTATCCACACGTGTGCACTCACGTGAACACATACTTATACCACACACACACAAAGAAAAGAAAGAAAAACAAATGCATCTCTAAAGCTTTGGCTGTCTCTTGGTTGATCTACACAAGTAAAGAATAGCTGAGAGTCTAGATTATGTGTGGGTGTGAGGGCCCAGAGATTTTGGAGAAGAAAGCTAATTTTTGTTTTCACAGCATGACCCACAGTTAGCAGTATGAATCAAGGGTGGATATAAAGTTTGCACTCGGGGTTGGGGATTTAGCTCAGTGGTAGAGCGCTTGCCTAGGAAGCGCAAGGCCCTGGGTTCGGTCCCAGCTCCGAAAAAAAAAAAAAAAGTTTGCACTCACTAGACAATTATCCTTCTAGAATGCTCTCAGAAATAAAGACTTCAGCAGAGTCCCCAGTCACAGTAGATCCTCCTCAATTAATCCGTGAATTAAGAAAGTGGCATGTGCTGTAAATTCCTGATTACTTTCAGTAAAGTGGAATATTTCTATAAAATATTCCATAAATAATATAAATATTTCTATAAAAACAATTGACCTGGTATATACTTTTGATCCCTGTACTAAGGGAAGCAGAGACAGGTGGATCTCTGTGAGTCTACCTAGTGAGTTCCAGGCCAGCCAGGGCTGCAGAGTGGAAACCCTGTATCA
The DNA here is from genome assembly GCF_021556685.1 of Rattus norvegicus. NCBI lineage: Eukaryota > Metazoa > Chordata > Mammalia > Rodentia > Muridae > Rattus > Rattus norvegicus. The sequence goes on along the minus strand of NC_141551.1, from coordinate 3,691,888 downwards.
AAAAATAAAATAAAACAAAACAGGATAGGATAGGGTAGGGTAGAGGAACTAAACTTTGAGACAGTGAGAGACTCAACCTGAATTCTATCTCAGAAAAGTCTACAGGGTTAGTGGCAGCTAAGAGTGTGGGGAATGTTCTGTGCTGATACATTAAGAAGCAGCTAAAATTTGTAACCACAATCAAACATCTGCCTAAAGGTGTGTTCCGGCTACTTTGTTTCAAGGATTGTTTCCAGCATAGTCTGGTAGCTTAGCAGACACCCTGCGCAAATCCAGTGTCCTCCAGTAGGGTATCCAATGCCTACTTCTGGTCTCTGAGGGTGTGACATACCTGCTGGACTTGCACAGAAAATGTTTGGGGTTTCAGCTTACCATTAGCATTCTCAGAACAAGGTGTTACCACTAGCTAAGCGTTAACTCCATGGGGGCACATCCAGCTTGTCTGCGATGGAGTAGAAACAACAGAGCTTGCTATGCATGCACATATTCTGAAGTGAGCAACTAGACAAATACAACCTGAATTTGCTGAATAATCTTGCTGAAATAAGAAAAACCTATTTCGGAGAAAGAAGACAAAAGAAGCCCCCAGCCTCAACATAGAAAGGACAGCAAGACTGGAATCCTTGCGTTGAGCTCTGTGCAGATTGCCCTTTGTGTTTATAGGTGTCATGGCATCTGCTGGGCTGGCAAGGAGCAGCAAGGAAAGAGCCTTTTGAAGACAGTTTTTCTCAAATCTTTTTTTTGTCATGCTAGGCTAGGTTACCACTGAACTACCAAACCCCTTAATACACAGAGACACTGCATGTTGAGGGGACATAGATAAAGGAGCAAGAAAATCGACAAGGAAACAATATTAACTCCCAGTTCGTAAAGTCACAGAAAGTGGAGTCTGGGGAGATGGCTCAGAAGTACTCGCTTCCAGACATGAAGACCTGAAGTTGATGCCCAGAACTCATGCTAAAAAATAATTAGTTTAAAAAAACAAGCAAACAAACAAAAACTTGGCTCCTGCCAGAAAGATGAAGAGATAGCTCGGCAGTGGAAATCATGTGTTGCTTTTTAAACCTTTCAATCGAAGGACCCAAGTACTGTTCTGAGCACGCACATGGTGGCTCACAACCACCTGTAACTTGAATTTTAGGGTATCCGATGTCTACTTCTGGTCTCTGGGGGTGTAAGACTCAAAGGGAGCCTTAGCTACCGGGAGACCCCTAAATGAGACTCGAGAATGGAGTTCGATGCAAAAGCAAGAGGTTTATTTTGCAGCACACTGGGGTCATCCTGCACCCAGAGGAGAGGCAACCCTTTCTCTCTCTTTCATAAGCTTTTTATACAATTTTTGAGGGCAGATTATAGCCACAGCAACTAGACACATAATGATTGGTGGTTCTGGTGACCTTTACATTAATTGACTGGGAAGGGAGGGGGACTCAGGGACCCTCCCTAAGGCCCGGTGGGAAGTTCCTAGTTGGGGCTCTCTCAAAGGTACCAGGCATGCATGTCATGCACACATGTAGGTATAGACAAAACATTCATACACATATAATAAAATAAACCTTTAAAAAATGTTTTGAAAATCTGGATGTGATGGCTCATGCATGCAATCTCAGCCCTGGGATACAAAAACAGGCAGATCCCTCAGGATCCATGGCCAGGCAGGCTAATCCACTTGGTGGCTCAGGCCAGTGAGAGGCCCTATAGCAATAAAGTGGACAGAACCTTCCTGAGGAAAGACACTGGAAGTTGTTCTCTGCCTCTGGTTCTCTGGGGTGTGTGTGTGCAAGTGAGCACACATATCTCTCTCTCTCTCTCCCTGTCTCTCTTCCTCTCTCTTCCTCTCTCTTCCCCCCCCACTCTCTCTCTCTCACACACACACACACACACACACTTCTGTATAATTTGTTTACCTAATAGCTATTACTTGGCAAAAGAATAGAAACAGAAAAAAAGAATGCAAATGAGGAACGTTTGTCATGAACTTTTACTTTTCTTCTGAAATAAACATGAAAGCTGAATCTAAACCCCTGTTATCTCAGGATGGAGCCACTGCCCTCTTCCTGGCTGCCCAAGGTGGTTACTTGGATGTCATCCGACTTCTGCTGTCTTCAGGAGCAAAAGTCAACCAGCCAAGGCAGGTAATGTCCTTTGGAGCGAAAGGCTGGGAATGGCAGGGATTCTAAGCAGCACAGGCCTGGAACAGCCGTCACCATGGGCAGTCTTCAATCCTGCCTCAGTAATGAGACATTAACTTTGATTAAGACGTCTCCTAGTCTGTGCTTTGAGGTCATCTGGGTGTCTCTGAACTCAAACTGACATCACGGGTCAGTACTTTGAAAAACATAAGTATTCGGTGTCTGAGGTCAAGTGCATACTCTGCCACCTTTTCTTCAAATAATTTATGACTGTGCTGAAATAAAGAGAGTTGGCTGACCTGCGACATAGGTAAACAGAGGCAAGTCCTACCTGGTCTCTCTCCTGATGTGCTGCCATAGCTCCCGTCTAACACTTTCCCAGAAACCCAAGAGGAACCTTGAAATCAGGAAAATATAAGTGGGTTCTATACCTTCATCGCTCACAATCACACTGCCATCGGGGTTTCATTTGCCAGTATCTGATATCTGGCAATCAATCAGCTGATACTTAAGTTCAGGAATTCAACACTGGGGCATTTTATATATGATAAATGTGAGGTAGCATAACTCACTTTTCTGCAGGAGCCATCTGTGCTCTGATTAATTCATTGCATTTGAGGTTAGGAAGGCTTTGCTCTGAGGGTTGCTGTTGTTGTCTTTTAGAAAAGTCAAAGTTTCCTAAGCAGGGTTCTGTTTTAACTGACCTGGTGTGGACCCTCAGGCTGGTCTGTGTTCCTGGCCAAAAGCTTCTTGGGTCTTCATTAACCTAAGTGTATAAGGAATGAGAATGGAGTCTGGGTATAGTAGGCTTGCTGTCAGCAATCTAGACTTCTACACCAGCACTGCCAGTGGCTGCGGTTCAGTTGTTGGGGATTGGTTTTGTCTTTGAGACAAGGTCTCACTCAGTTGCCTAGGCTTGCCTCACACTCATATGCGGGGGTTGCAAGCATGCACCACCACACCTGCTTCGCTCTGTGAAGTTTTAAGTTTAATTAAGTGTGTTATTTGTGAGCGTGTGTGCTACAGAATACATTGGAAACCTTTGATGGTCTGCTCTTCTCCACCTTGGATTCTAGGGGTTGACTTCAGGTCATCAGGCTTGTGCCGTAAGTGCCTTTGCCCACCCAGCCATCTTGTGGGCCCAGCTGTGTAATTCTGACAAGCAAACCAAGGTCCCTGGGCCTTCACCTGTACATCAGGAGGCTGGGAAGGATGTGCCTGACAATCCCCTCGCACTCGCAGAGCATCAGTATCTCTAGAGCAGTCATCATTACACCAGGGTTAGCTACAAGTGGAAACTTGCATTTTAGACTTTTAAAGATTCCCTTAGCTTTAGATGGCTCTAGAAATACAGGTTAGAAAAGGTTGGGGCTGGGGATTTAGCTCAGTGGTAGAGCGCTTACCTAGGAAGCGCAAGGCCCTGGGTTCGGTCCCCAGCTCCGAAAAAAAGAACCAAAAAAAAAAAAAAAAAGAAAAAAAAGAAAAGGTCGCACATCAAGGATGAAGAGCTGGCTTCAGTAAAGCAAGCATGACCTGTACTGAGGAACTACACCCGTAGGGAACTCTTGGCACACACACTCACACACACACACACACACACACACACACACACACCCTCAGCCACACACACACTCACCCACACACTCACACACACACTCACACACACTCACACACACACCCTCACACACATACTCACACACACACACTCACACACATACACACACACTCACACACACATACCCTCAGACACACACACACTCACACTCTCACACACACACACACACCCTCAGCCACACACACACATACTCACCCACACACCCTCACACACACACTCACACACACTCACACACTCACACACACACACTCACACACACTCACACACACCATCACACACACTCTCACCCCACACTCACACACACCCTCAGCCACACACACACATACTCACCCACACACCCTCACACACACACTCACACACACTCACACACACACTCACACACACTCACACACTCACACACACACTCACACACACACCCTCACCCACACACACAATCACAAACCCACACCCACACACCCACACACACCTCTATACAAGAACACATACACACACAAAGAAAAAGAAAAACATTGCACATCAGGCCTGCTGAGGCTGTCGTTTGGAAGTCGGAGTTTAGTATTTCATTAGCCCTTCTTATTTTGATTCAGAAGCTTCCTTCTGTCATATTGAATGACAGGAGTTGGTGGGCTTGGAGTGGCATGGATTCGATGTGGAGGTCCTATGACCAAAAGTTCCCTGTGACCTTGGAAGCCAGAGATTATTAAGATTGCCAGGTTTCTTTCATTATACTTTTGCAAAATAATTTGTCACTTTAACCGGTCTGTTTGTAAAATATATTTTATTATTCCATTCCTACTGTCTTCTTTGCTTAAAAACAACCCCCAAGTTGATATGAATTGATATTTCAAAGGCTGCATGGGTGCATGTGCACTTGGGCGTGAACTGAGTCACCTGCTGTCATTGAAACCAGGAAGTTATTAAGTAGGGCAGCAAGGCAGCAGTAACCACAACACACCAGCTGTTTGCATTCCTCAAGAGTGAGGCTCACCTGGATGGCCGGTGGGTAACCTGGCCCAGGAGGTCAAGGACCCTCCCTGTGGTGAAAAAACCAGGGACACACCCTTCCAAAGACCGTTTCTAACAACGCTTTGGAACGGCGAGAGCCCAGGTCTGAAAAGATTGTTATTCAGGAAACCTGTTTTATAAAAACAGGAATTACTTAAGGTGAGGGAGCAATGAAAAGTTTCCTCTTTGTTGTAAGCAAGCTGTGGTGTTCTCGGCTCAGCAGTACGTGCCAGGAGCCTACGGCTCTCTAGTTAGAGACTCACTTATTTAGGTCAGTCATTCCACGTCTGCCATCTCTGAAGATAGGGCCTCTGCTGACTTCAGTCTAGGAAAACAAATATCACAAACAGGACAAAAGGCAGCAAGCATGGCTGGCTGGGTTATGAGTTATTCAGAGGTTTAAAGTTCTCGTTAAAATGGCTTACACAGGGTACAACGTTACAAGCTAGGTGTCTGGAGCTGGTGTCTTGTTCTGAAATCCCCAATAGCTCGTTAAGTCTTTATCAGAAAATTCCTGAATTTGTGGAGTATGGAGTAAGGACAAGGATGTGTGCCTGTTCTTAATGTTTCCATAAATTTGATGTGTGTGTGTGTGTGTGTGTGTGTGTGTGTGTGTGTGTGTGTACAGCTGTAATGAGTACAGAAGCCAGAGGTCAATCTCAGGTGTCCTTCCTCAGGAGCCACCCACCTTCTCTTTTGAGACAGAGTCTCTCCCTGGAGCCTGGAACTTTCTATTAGAGGATCTGGTCAGTGAGTCACAGGGATTCCCTCCTTTCCCTCCCCAGCTCTGGGGTTAGAAGCACATGACACCACACCCAGCTTTTATGCAATGCTGAAGTTCAAACTCAGGCTATCATACTAGTCCACATACGTGCACACTTGCACACATACCCATTCTGACCTCTATGACACCCATCTTCGCACACACACACACACACACACAGAGCACATAACACACACCACACAAAACACACACATACACAATACACACCTCACACAAGACACAACACACATACTACACAACACACAACCATACGCTATACAACACACAATATACATAACACACATGTACAATACACACACAACACACATATACAGCACACACATGCACACACAAATCACATACACCACACATATACAATATATAACACACACAACACACATACACCATTCTGCGGAGTCCTTCCATTAACATCTTTGACAAGACGCTAATGGAGTAGCTGAGAATCCCTCCTATGACATTTGATGTGATGTCATGGAGTCAGCACTATAGAAAGAATGGCTTCTCCTAATAACTTTCCCTCCTGAGAACTAAACAGACCTTTTTAGTGCTTTGTGCTGAGGAACTGTGATCACAGAGCAAGCCACAGTCAGAACAGTGTCAGCTTGAGATGTTCCTTCCTGCTCCATAGGTCAAGAGTTGCAGGGATCATGGAAGTCCATGGTCACCTGGGAAACTCGTTTGTGTTTCTTCCTCCACACGTCCTTCTCAAGGAGAACATTTTTAATCAGTGGTGAATATGTCCACTTAGCCATTGTTCTCTTAACCACATACTTGACATACTTCTCCCAGCTCAACTCACCCACATCACCAAAGCAGTATTTTCTTGAGCAGCCAAGCCTGGCCTTGTTTTCCCAGCATTAGGCTGACTCTGATTCACTTGTCTACCTAGGCCTCCTCCTTTGCTTGTCGGTATTTCTACAGCATTTGATAGAAAGACCAGCTAGTGAGTGTATGCCTTAATGCAGTGGTTCTCAACCTGTGTCTCACAGCCCCTCTGGGGAGAGATCAAACAACCTTTTCACAGAGGATACCTAAGACCATTGGCAAACACAGATGTTTATATTACAATTCCTAACAGTAGGGCTGGAGAGTTGGCTCAGCGGTTAAGAGCACTGAATGCTCTTCCAGAGGTCCTGAGTTCAAATCCCAGCAACCACACGGTGACTCACAGCCATCTGTAATGAGATCTGATGCCCTTTTCTGGTGTGTCTGAAGACAGCTACGGTGTACTTAATAAATAAATAAATCTTTAAAACAAAGACACAAACCCTTTATATTTAAAAAAAAAACACGGGGCTGGGGATTTAGCTCAGTGGTAGAGTGCTTGCCTAGGAAGCACAAGGCCCTGGGTTCGGTCCCCAGCTCCGAAAAAAAGACCAAAAAAAAAAAAAAAACACAATTTATAACAGTAGCAAAATTTCAGTTATGAAGTAGCAATGAAAATAATTTCTGCTTGGGGGCGGGGAGTCACCAGAACCTAAGAAACTGTATTAAGGGGTCTCAGCATTAGGAAGGTTGAGAACCACTGTCCCAACAGAAGCCTTCATCTGGACACAGAATTGCTGGAACCCAGAAAGTAGCTATTCTCTCGGGTTCCAAGCTTGGGGGCATGTGTGAAGAGGGGGAGACAAGAGCTTCCAGACTGGTATAGGATTCCAAGCACGTGGATACTGGAGCAGAGCCCAGAAGAACACTGGTGGAGGGCACTGGCCATCTTAGTCCCTCTGAACACGGTGGGCACTTGGAAAAGCCTGTTGACTACCAGAAAATACATTGTGACTTGGGCAAAGCACCAGGGAGGTCTGGAGGTCTGTGGCCCCCAATGGCCCATGACTGGAAACTAGAAGGGAGATGGAGAGTGGCTGTGGAGCCAGCTCAAGTCTTCAGGCAGAGGTGCTGAAGTCAAAAGGCTACACAGGGAGTGAGAGTCTAGTTTTACATGATAGCGATTCCCTTTCCCTGGGCCTCAGCTGCTTTTCATCTGTAAACTCAAGATAGCAATGGTGACATCCCTCCAGAATTGCTATGAAAATGATATAAAATATTCCCAGTAAGTGTTTTATCACAGTGCCTGTGGGTTGGACTAACACTGGTAGCAAAGTTGTCTTGTTACCGTAGTTACTTCTGTCTGAAACTGGCCACCCCTCTAATAACAGAATTGGTCCCCGAGACTATGAGGGTGAAAACCTACAGAGGAAAATGGTCATGCCTACGGACTGGAATGCCATAGAAGCAGGGAGAACAGAGCATTTCGTGTATGTGTTCAGATCCTTGGGAACCGAGTGGGTTGCTGTCTTTTTCTAAGCAGGTTTTAGAAACCTCTTTAAGATTATAGATTGGTCTCTAACATGAATGGTGTATATAACCCTCCACCTGTAAAATGTATTAGATGTAGCCCAAACAGCAATAGATTTGGTAGGAAATGCAAAAGCTACCCTATTAGCTATCTGGTTGGCCCTTGAGTTTGTTCTGTAATTATCAGCCAGTGTTAAAACCTTCAGGTACAGGCAACACATCATGATTTATTGGGTTGATGTCTTATGCAGCCCTCGTACTTCCTGCTCTTTCCTTGGCCTCCAGTCCCCACGTGCCTATCATCTGTTTGTCCTCTTCCCTGTGATTACGGCCTAAGTCTAAATCTTCTTTCACTGGGCGTGGACACAATGCTAAACGTCAGCCACTGCCTCTGACTTTTCTTTCATTTTTCTTCTTTAAACCTCCATATGCACATGTACATGAGCCCTCATGTGTATTATAAGCATACACCTGCCCATTCTCACACACACACACACACACACAGAGAGAGAGAGAGAGAGAGAGAGAGAGAGAGAGAGAGAGAGTGGAGTGCATAACTTCCACTTCACACTGATTTGTTCCACTTAAAACATTTTTAAACACTTTTTTTTTGTCTAGAAGTAGTCACAAGTATTTAAATATCTTTTTGCCCATTCCAATTCACTCCAAAAAAGAGAAACAAATTGACTTGTATTCCACCATTTTTATCATGAAAAGGAAGGCACTGGGAGTGGTGATACCTTTAATCCCAGCACTCAAGAGGCAGGAGCAAGTGGACCTCTGTGAGCTCATAGCAAGGTCCAGGACAGACAAAGAGAGGACTTTCTTAGTCACCTAGACAGCAAATGGTTGGACTTGACAGTATGATCGGACACATACTCTCTGGGTTTCCATGTCAAATCTGGAGAAGTGGTCATTAGTACTGAGATACACGAGAGACCCCACATGTCCTTAGCCAGTCGGTAGGGCCTGGCTACTCCCTATCCAGTTTTGGTACGGGGTCTCCAGGAGACTTGGTAAATGAAATCCAGAGGAAGAGCTCCAGAAACCGGAAGTCTAAGTCAAGGGTTTGCGCTGTTCATGGTAAACAGTGCTCAGCTCCAGCAGCCTTTTCTAAGCATCTGGGATCGTCGTGTTCACCGCCTTTGCATGTGCTTGGTCCCCAGTAGTGTCTGCAAGGTCACTCGTTTCCAGAAGATACTGAGGCTGAGGGGCACAGTCTCACAAGCTAGAAATGCTGACTGGGTGTTTGCTGCTGTTCTTTCCAGTCAAGGCAATAGATCCGAGCATTGCCGTGACTGTTATAAATTGACAGTGGTGATAATTGTTCTCAATGGGAATGTCTCAGCGCTTTTCTATGGGCAATTTTACTAAAAAAACAACCTTTGACAAGCACACTCACAAGGCAGCCCATCTCCCTTCCCTGGCTGCCCTCTGGTGGAGACATCCACAAAGGACAAAACAGACCCAGAGCAGGCAGGAACTCAGACCTCATCTGTTGTCTCTGGGGATCCTGTCTAGAACCATATGCCAAGCCACCCTCACTCTGCGTGATACACCACACCTGTCCATGACACTGAAATGCATGTGTGTCCTGCTACCTGGCAAAATCCTGGTCTTCCTTCAAGACCCAACTGAGCTATGACCCCATCTATGAGCTTGACCAAAGTTGGTCCCTTCTCCTAGGCCATGGGCACACTTCTCATTCACTCTCACGTGCAATTGTACAGAAATCTCAACCTTATCTCTTCCTCTAGACTTTCCTTTGAAAACAGAGACAAAATGAATTTGAGAAATCAAAGGAAAATTGTGGAAGTTCTTTTATAAATAATAAGCAACATTTTAGTTTGTACTTTTAATGTGTGTTTTTAATACAAATTGCGCCTTGTTAATGATAACATCCACCCTCAAGAGTGGATCCAGGGGCTGGAGAGATGGCTCAGCAGTTAAGAACACTGACTACTCTTTCAGAGGTCCTGAGTTCAAATCCCAGCAACCACATGGTGGCTCACAACCATTCGATCAATGCCCTCTTCTGGTGTGTCTGAAGATAGCGACAGTGTACCTACATACATGAAATAAGTAAATATATATATATATATATATATATATATATATATATATTTAAAGAGTATATCCAGGAGACCAAGAGCAGTGTAAAGGAAGCATGAAGCAGGCTCAGTGTCTTTAGCTCTCTGTTCTTTGTTTGAGGTCCTCCTTCCCCACCTCTACCAAGACATAGACATCAACATTCTCTTTACCTCAGATCCTCCTGGCCTTTCAGTTTGCTGTTTTCAACTACCCAGCTCGAAAGTCCACCCTCTGATCTTTGCCAGAATGGCAATCTACGGAGACTGTGTTCCAACATCCGCTGGTATGCTTGGATTGAAACTCCTCCTCCCTACGACAGAAGATGTGACTTAGTTTATCGTTGTATCATCTCACTCTTTTGTCCTCATTACCATCGGTAGATGGTAATCCAGAGTCTCGGGATATATTACCATGATGGCTTCAGTTTTTCCAGTTCTGGATCCTCCACCCTCTTCCTGCTCTTCTTTCCAAAAGGGAACTCATTCTCAGAGACCAGGCTACCAGTCAGGTGTGGGGGAGGGGGCGCCTTTCTGAATCCGTGTGGCCTTTCTGGTCCTCGAGATTCCCCGTGGACCCGGCGTATAGGGATGTAAGTAACAGAGTGCTTGCTTACACGCAGGAAGCCTTGGGTTCAATATAGTGCTGCATAACATAGTATGGTGGTGTAATTCCAGCACTCCCTAGGTAGAGGCAGGGGATGCGAGGATTCTAGTCATCCTCTGGTCATCGGCTATATATTGGGTTTGCATCCAATCTAAAGTACTTGAGATTCTGTCTCTAAAGAGAAGTGGGGAAAGACTGCTTGTATAAGACAAGTTAGGCATGAACGGTGTGAGGTCGCCCAGGCACGAACGCCATCCCGTGGTCCCAGGTTCACCGCTCAGCCTCGTCTCTACCCCTATTGGGTACGCAGATCAGCTGGAGAGTGGATCTTTCGGACTCAGAGATCTGGTGTTCCGAGTGCGTAGATGGTAGATGTGTGACTGGACCCCTGTTACATCGGCCACCTTCTTTTCCCCACAGGATGGCACCGCGCCGCTGTGGATCGCATCCCAGATGGGTCACAGCGAGGTGGTGCGCGTGATGCTGCTGCGGGGAGCTGACCGTGATGCCGCTCGCAACGTGAGTAGACAGCGCCCCCCACCTCCCACCTGCAGACTGGTCTTCCAACTCTGCTCTTGAGCAGGAAAACAAAGTTCAACTGAGCAGAAAGTTTGCAGGTGTGGTCAGCTTCTCCCTCCTCCATCTGATACGATTTCTGGAGGAGCTGGGAAGGGGTACGGATTACTTAACCTAGGGCATGAAAGGAACATGCAGGACCTATGAAGTGGATTCAGGCAGAGCCCCTGGTGCACCTCGCTGCTCTCGCTGCTGCAAATCCCTGGGCATCATCCCTCAGGCATCTGCCCTTAACCCTGCCGGCTTGTACCAGGCTGCCCTGAGGAGGGAGATTCGACGGATACTAGGTTATGAGCCAGGTGGCTCCTTGTGTCTGACATCTGTCCTTGGCACCTTTACAAAGGTGCCTATGAAGCCTAAGCTCAGGAAGGGGAAATATGAAGGCGCTGTTCCTGTTCCTGTCACCTCTGAGATCAGAAAACTCCCCTATCACACCCTTCTCCTTCCCATTCCAGCGGCTCCTCTCCTGGCTGACTGAAGACAGCTCAGAAGCCGGCCTCCCAGCACCGCCATTGATATGTTAAAGCAAACAGGAAACTGATGATTTAGAAAGTCTCTTTTGAGCCAAATAATTAATAATCACTAAAGATGGATTTTTTTTTAAAGTTATCTATGCATTTTCTAAAAGAGTAATCAAATTGGTAGCCTATTCTTCCCGGGTTACCACCACCATACACAGGCAAATAAATACGCTAGGCAGGTGAAGTCAAGACAGAATACGGTTCCAAGGCTGTAACAATAGCACACATAAATTATTAAAGACAGGTAAACAATCTCTGCTGAGTCATGAAGAGCAGAGGAGGCCTTTTGGGTCAATCAATAGCTTACATATGGTCCTGAAGTCACCCTGTCCCTGACAGTGTTCTCCAGGCCTAGAGGTATGTCTGACTTAGCAGATAGCAGTCCCCCACTGTGGATGGTGCCCTCATGCAGAATCACTGCCCCTGTGCTTTAATCTGCCCTAGACTGAGACATGCTGATTTGTCAACTGACCTTAGTCCTCAGCCAGCACAAACATGTTAACAATAGTCCCTGTGTCCCCTCTGCTTCAGGATGGCACGACAGCATTGCTGAAGGCGGCCAACAAAGGGTATAACGATGTCATCAAGGAGCTCCTCAAATTCTCCCCTACTCTCGGTATTTTGAAGGTACGACCTAAAAAGAAGTTATGCCATTCTGTCAAAATAAGATAGAGACTAGACAAGACATACTGGAACTGAGAGAGAACTGGGTTGTCATCAGATGGGGGTCCATGGGTCCAGGTGGAATGGGGAGATGGTAAATAGAACAGTCTCCTCATACCTAGTCTTCCTGGAACAAATAGTATAGTTGACGATAAAGACAGGAAAGTGCACTATTGATATCGCTTGGAAGATTTGGGACATCAAAGGATACCCCGTGTCTCCATCATCCTCAGGAGAGACCCGCTCTGCTTGGTTAATTTAAGTATTAAATTAGCCACAAACATCTGGGAACCTCAGTAAACGTGTATCCGGAGACTAGAACTGCTTCGTTAGGTTTGAGTCATTTTGGATGGAAGTATTTCTGTGCTGCTGTGTACCCAGCACAGAGTCAGCAACTGCCCCCGTGAGTCACCAGGCGCACTGGCTCTGTGAACCTGCAGTTCCTGTTGCAGCAGGCCAGTTCTGCCATCCCCAGGTATCCAGAGAAGCTGACAGCAAACAAATGTGGCTGCCATCCATAGTGGTAATTCATGGGTAATATTGATAACATTTTATATCTGGGTGTGTGCAATATAAAATGTGCAAAATAGTCTTCGCCTTCGGGACATAAGAGAAAAGTGGCAGTGGGTTAAGCTAACCCACGGACAGCCAGCCGATTGTTGATTTGAAGCATTTACCCTGCTTTGTTAAATAGAGGGCACTGATTCTCTTCTAAGTTGACACTGTGGCATGGCTGTGCCCTTGGGATACATCAGGACATACAAACCTTTTCCCTGGGATGACAGTGTATTATATCCACGCTGGAAACATTCCTTCGTTTCCACTTTTAGACCCCCTTCTTGCTAACATCTAATAAAGATCTGCTGGGCTCAGTATCGGTCCCCACCCCTAATTGTGCTGATGAGACTTTAGGAAGTACGGGGAAGACACCGGGAGTAAGACTGTGCTGCTCTTGTCACTCACACAGTGTGATGAAAGCCAGGCAAAGCCACTGAGGGCTGGGCTCAGCTCCTGACACATGCTCTCATTCTCTCTTAGAACGGGACCTCGGCTCTCCACGCAGCAGTGCTCAGTGGGAATGTTAAAACAGTTGCCCTGCTCCTGGAAGCAGGGGCAGATCCAGCCTTGAGAAACAAGGTACTCACTCAACCTGTCCTGTAATCGCATGGGCATCTGTGTAAAGACCCCACCTCCTCACAAGGCGAGACAAGCATCTCGCAGACGCCTGCCTCGATTTTCATAGTTAACACACAATAAGGGCACGCCGGGTTACAGTTACGAGTCATTCCTAGCCAGCACATTTAGACCCAGAGAATTGTGCTAAAACCCTTATTACCCATTTACTCATATGAAATGTGCAGACGTTGGGGGTGGAGACGTAGCTCAATTGGCAGAGTGCGTGCATAACATGTAGGATCCCCCTGTCAGACATAAACCAGTAGTGGTAGTTCATAGTTTTAAGGCCAGTACTCAGGAGCCGGGGGCAAGGGATCAGAAGCTTACAATGGTGTGGCCTCCTGCTAGAGAGAAGGCGGTGGTCATTGGTGTTAGTAAGTATATACTCTAGGAATGTCAGTGTCCTGGAAGCCTACAGCCTTCCTGTCAGTCCCACCACACACACACACACACACACACACACACACACACACACACACACACACACACACCGCACTGAGGGAGGTGGGGTAGGGGAATTACATCTTATGATTTACTAATGTATGCTTAGCGACTTGATCAGGGGAACGTGCTATCAGTAGGATCGCATATCACCTCTTACATCACCAATCCATGTTTTTAATTATCCTAAATCCTTAGAATTGAACCAAATTTGGAAGTCAGAGAATTTTTAATCACAGTAGAAAGGTTTGTCCTTGTATGTCCTCTTACTTGATGTCTGTCTTGTGTGCAGACTGGAAAGTTAAAGAGAAGCCCATTGTTGTATTCGGACTGCCGTCACTGTGATAAAAATTAGTCATATAGGGAAGGAAGGGTTTATTTCAGCTCACAGCTCACAATTCCAGGTTACAGTTCACCATAGCTCAGAAGTCAAGACAGCAGGACTTTAAAGCATCCAGTGGCATCACACCCACAGTTGAGAACACATAACAATGAGTGCATTCGTATGTCACGTTCAGATCCTCTTCTTACTCAGTCCAGGTCCCAAGCCCAGAGAATGCCACTGCCCACTGTGGCATGGGTCTTTCCACCACAGTTAATCCAATTAAAGAGAAGTCTGTGACAGGCATGCCCACGGTCCAGCAGGATTTAGCAATCTTTCACTGAAACTCTCTTCATAGGTGATTCTAGGTTTGTAAGGTTGGCAATTGGAACTAGCCATGGAGGGCAGAGAGCATGTCATGTGCTCCCTTTGCCTGTACGCCAGTGCTGAGGGGGGTGGGGCAGGTGTCTTAGTCAGGGTTTCTATTCCTGCACAAACATCAGGACCAAGGAGCAACTGGGGAGGAAAGGGTTTATTCAGCTTACTTCCATGTGCTGTTCATCACCAAAGGAAGTCAGGACTGGAACTCAAACAGGTCAGGAAGCAGGAGCTGATGCAGAGGCCATGGAGGGATGTTACTTACTGGCTTGCTCAGCTTGCTCTCTTATAGAACCCAGGACCACCAGCCCAGGGATGGCATCACCCACAATAGGTCCTCCCGCCTTGAACACTAATTGAGAAAATGCCTTATAGCTGCATCTCATGAAGGCATTTCTGAAATTGAGGCTCCTTTCTCTGTGAAAGCTCCAGCTTGTGTCAAGTTGACACACAAAACCAGCCAGTACAGCAGGATTGCTGGGGTTTGCTGTACCCCCAGCACTGAGGGGGGTGGGGCAGGATTGCTGGGGTTTGCTGTACCGCCCCCAGCACTGAGTGGGGTGGGGCAGGATTGCTGGGGTTTGCTGTACCCTCAGCACTGAGTGGGGTGGGGCAGGATTGCTGGGGTTTGCTGTACCCCCAGCACTGAGTGGGGTGGGGCAGGATTGCTGGGGTTTGCTGTCTGCCAGCTTAGCTCCCATCTCAGGGAGAGGCTCTGCCTTAAATCAGTAAGACAAAAAGGGATAAAGGAGGGCTCCTTTCTCTGACCTCCATGTACATACCAGTGCATGTATCAGTGCATACAGCACACACACACACACACACACACACACACACACACACACACACACACACACACAGTACGCACACACATGAAGCCCGTTAAGAAGGGCCAAAGGAATAATATGCAAGGCCAAGGCCCCCGTCTTCATTGTACCCAGCACACAGAAGGACCATTTCCCCATTCCTGGGGAAATGAACTGCTTGCAGAAAGCTTTTCTGTTATCATTTCTGCCTATCTTTCCCCTGATAGCTAAGTTTATTTTCCTGAGATGGCCTGGCTGGGTGATAAGCCAGCTGAAGTCACAATTGCCTTTCTTTGGAATCTTATCTCCAGACTCAGACCCGGAACTCTTGGAGAAATCAAACCTTGCTGGTGAGCTATCCATGACTAAGACTAGGAACACCGTTAATGCCTTGGTACAGAAACAGAAAACGTGCACGTCCTGCCTTGTCCCTTAGTGGACTAGCTTCTGAGGGATGGTCATGGGTAGTTTCCGGGGCACAGAATGCTGAGCTTTCATCCTCCCTAGAGGAACTGAACTTAGGTATGGAGGCTCATACTGCAGAAAGCCTTAGAGTCCTGGGACCTCATCTGCCCACCAGACCCAAGAGAAGTTGGTGGTGGTGGTAATAATGTTGTTGTTGATGATGGTGGTGATGTCTCTAATCACAGCTTCAGAAGCAAGGTAACTAGAGCAGCAACCTAGAATTCTTGAAAGAGATTTTTTTTCTGGTTTTTCTTTAGTTTAGTTTTTTTATTTTTGTTGTTGTTGTTGTTGTTGTTGGTGGTGGTGGTGGTAGTAGTATTGTTGTTGGTGGTGGTAGTGGTGTTGGTGGTGGTGGTGCTGGTGGTTGTGGTGGTGGTGGTAGTGGTGTTGGTGGTGGTGGTGGTAGTGGTGTTGGTGTTGGTGGTGGTGGTGGTAGTGGTGTTGGTGTTGGTGGTGGTGGTGGTGGTTTCCTACATCCAGGGATGCCCTTGAATACCTGATCCTCCTGTCTTTACCCCCTAAGTCCTAGGATCACAGACATACAACAGCTCTCAATTATTCATGCAACAAATCTCTATTGACTACCTACTGGATACTGTGTACTGTGCTCTACCTTGGGGACATAATTTACAGTTTCTGCTTTCGTTGGGCTGAGGATTCCGAGCAGGAATAGGGCAAGGAAGGAGACACAGTACAGAATGGTATGAGCTAAGCGCAGGGACACGGGAGACCTGCCCAAGCTTCCCAGGGCGAGCGATGGTTAAACTGGTTGCTTTATACCCTTTGCTATTTTTTTTTTTTGCTAGATGGCAGTGAAAAGAGTAAATTTATTAAAATTTGACTCTTAATACATGCTTTGTATATTTCTGTGAAACGGTGAAAAGTAAGTCCAGTCACCATGCACAGGAGCTCAGCTGTCTCAAGAAAGACTCTTGTGCAGATGCTGGAATTGCAGGGGGAAGTGGCCACTTTTTAAATCAATCATCATTTTTATTTGAGTTATTTATTTTGTGCATATGTGTGACACCCATGTGTCACAGTGTGTGTGGAGATCAGAGGCCACTCTTGGCTACTGTGTGGGGCCCAGCGATTGGGCAGGGGATTGAATTCAATGGGTAAGGCCTGAACCCAAGTTCTACCTGCTGAGCCACTCCCTGGCCCCAGTTTTATTTGGAAGAACAACACTTGGGCTTAATAGCTTGTCAGTCCAGAGAGTCTTTTCTGATGAATTAATAGTAATTTTACTAAACGTGACTTTTTGATACAACAACAACAACAAAAAAAAAAAAAACCAAAAAAACAACTTGCCAATATTTGTGCAGCCTACATGGCTTAGTAAGCTAATGTGTTCCTAATGTTGTATCTAATGCTAAAACCTGTAGATTTCCATGCAACGAAGTACAAAGTGGTTCATGATATGCTTCCAGATCCCATGTTAATTCGAAACTATGTCTTAATTTGACATGGTGGCACAGGCCTGTAATCTCAGCACTCAGAAAACTAAGGAATTCTGTCCCATCCTGGACTATGTAGCAAAAAAAAAAAAAAAAAAAAAACCAACCCACATATACAGGAAGAGAGAGAGGAAGAGAGGAGAAAAGGGGAAAGGAAAGGAGGAGAGGGGAAGAGGGGAGTTTGACCCTAGTCCTGGAGAGCCTGAAAAATGTGTACTCATCCTCAGATAAGGAACTGACAACAGTTCAGAGGATGAAG
Source organism: Rattus norvegicus (assembly GCF_021556685.1). Lineage (NCBI taxonomy): Eukaryota > Metazoa > Chordata > Mammalia > Rodentia > Muridae > Rattus > Rattus norvegicus. The sequence goes on along the minus strand of NC_141551.1, from coordinate 3,674,302 downwards.
CCACCGAAGTCCAACCTGGGAAGCAAAGAGTGTGAGCTCAGGTTAGCTAGGAGCACAGCAAAGGGTTGCTTACAGGTTAGTTAGGAGCACAGGGGAGCTCAGGTTAGCTAGGAGCATGGCGAAGGGTTGCTTACAGTTTAGTTAGGAGCATGGCGAAGGGTTGCTTACAGGTTAGTTAGGAACACGGGTGAAGGGCTGCTTACAGGTTAGTTAGGAGCACGGAGGAGCTCAGGTTAGTTAGGAGCATGGGTGAAGGGCTGCTTACAGGTTAGTTAGGAGCACGGGAGAGCTCAGGTTAGCTAGGAGCATGGGTGAAGGGCTGCTTACAGGTTAGTTAGGAGCACGGGGGAGCTCAGGTTAGCTTGGAGCACGGGTGAAGGGCTGCTTACAGGTTAGTTAGGAGCACGGGAGAGCTCAGGTTAGCTAGGAGCATGGGTGAAGGGCTGCTTACAGGTTAGTTAAGAGCACGGGGGAGCTCAGGTTAGTTAGGAGCACAGGTCAAGGGCTGCTTACAGGTTAGTTAGGAGCACGGGGGAGCTCACATTAGTTAGGAGCACGGGTGAAGGGTTGCCTATAGGAGCAGAGAAGGCTCCAAGGCAGCTGTATTATTACCACCCCACGCCAGCATGGGGTGAAGGCTCATGAAAGCCAGCGTCCTGGAGCTCTCTGCTTGACTTGCAGGCAGCTCTGCAGATTGGAGAGTCCCTCCTGTCAGTAGTCCTGGTGTTTAAACAGCCTTGGTGGGGGTGGTGAGTTTGTCCTGTAAGCTTCAGGACCAAGACTGTGCTTACTTCCCCAGTTTAAGGAGCTTCCTTTTAGAAAGAAGTTCATAGTCTCAGGATGGCAACTGCTACACAATAGGGAGCTGGGGAGAAAGGGAAGGGCAGGGAGGGAGAGATGGAGAGCTGAGGGGAGGGGAGGAGAAGAAAAGGAAGCAGCTCTTGAAAGCCTTGGTGCCTCATCAAAGAAGGCTGCCTGCAGGCAGGGACCTGTGTAGACACTAGGTCCTCCTCTCCCAGGTACCAATCTGTGGCCACCAAAGACATCGCCACAGCTTTCGCGAGGAGCTATATATTAATATATTTAATAAATTATATATTTAATAAATATTATTTAAATATATTTAATATATCAAATATTAAATATATTTAATATAATAAATATTAAATAAATATATTTAATATATTTAATAAATTATATATTTAAAAGAAGCATTTATTTATTTTATGTATGTGAGCGCACTGTAGCTGTCTTGAGACACACCAGAAGAGGGCATCGGATCTCATCACAGATGGCTGTGAGCCACCATGTGGTTCCTGGGAATTGAACTCAGGACCCCTGTGAAGAGCAGTCAGTGCTCTTAACAGCTGAGCCATCTCTCCAGCCCCCAGAGTATATTTTGTATGGCCAAACTTAGTGGATTTATTATTTTTCATTGACAAAGAAATACATTTTTTCAGATTTCATCTCTAAGTTAAAAACATATTTGAGTGCTCCATAATATTTAAGAGTGCACAGCGGTCCTGAAATCGTGGAAGTTCAAGAATTACTCCCCTTATAACACACCTGTGGGAGGAGCTAGCTCCCTCGGTGGCTTGCTGTGGGAGGAGCTAGCTCCCTCGGTGCCTCAAGCCGTGCCTCCGTGGGCAGCACAGTGATCAGTTCGGTGGTGATTTGCGGGGCCCTGTGGGAAGCTGCAGCCACAGACACTATTCCTTCCTGGGTACTCTGCATGCTGCCTGACTCTGCTCTCCCGTCAGACCACGCCTGCCTTACTGCAACATGCCCCTCCTTACATCTGGAAACTAGAACAGTTGCTTTTATTGAGTCGGAGAATAAAGAGCAAAGCTCAGAGCAGGGAGGAGGGTGAACAAAGTACAGAGAGTACTTCCGGAATAAACTCTAGTCACACGACAGGTGATGTGGTTTTCAACAATGTGTTCTGTGTTTCATAAAGAACTAAAAGATGTTTGAAGCATCCCCAACAGAGTAACAGTGAATATTTAGGGAAGTGGAGATGCCAAGCCTCCGGATTCATCCATTACACTTTATATCTCTAAATCAGTTACCACACTGTACCCTATAATCTGAACAAATGAAAATAATAAATGTGGGGCCAGCGAGACGGCTCAGCAGGCAAAGGTGCTTGCCAACGAGCCTGATGACCTAGTTCAAGGTCTGGACCCAATGTGGTAGGTCAGAACTGACTCCTTCCCGTAAATTAGAAAATGTGTCTCAAAAATAATAAAAAGTTGGAATGTGGGCAGAACAAAATCCTGTCCTGAGTGCTCCCTGCTGTACAAATCACCTAATATAATAAACTACATATTGTTTACAATTCACTGAACAGCTATTAGATGTAACCTGCTGGACGTGGTGCTGAGAAGCAGTGATTTACAAGACAAAGGCCCTGCCCTCTCTGAGCCTCCAGGACAGTAAAGATCTGGCTAAATATAAAGCCATCTCAAGCTGAGAGAACAGCAAGTGCTACTCTCATTAGGAGACCCAACGCCTGGAGTGGCCCACCCCCTTTGAGTCCCCAGAATTACACCAGTGGGGGACTTCCCTAATGGCCATCTCATCTTTTTTCAGGCCAATGAGCTGCCAGCAGAACTAACCAAGAATGAACATATACTGCACCTCCTGAGGCAGAAAGAAGGACCTGGGAAGAATGAACTCGGATCCGTCTTAGATAGATAGGAGCTTGGGCCACAGTGTCCAGAAAGAAATGGTTCCTAACCACGTTGGAAATGAAGAACAAATGTGTGCCCTGTGGGATTGCACATTGTGCGCTAACCCAGGAAGGGCTCAGGGTCCACCTCCCTTTATTTACAGTGGGTTTCTCGCACTGCCCTGTAACTTGGCCCTCAGGGACGTGGATAGTCACAGATTCCACAGAAACTTTACAAGTATGCTATGGTGAGTCCCTAAGTTCAGTTCCAGGTTGGACATGGTTTTAGTGCTAAAAAAGGAAACAAAAGCTTCATTCTTTAAGAGTCAGAGGCCATCCTTTCAATGAATCAGTGCATATTTACTTTGTGCTTAGTGTGGCTCTGCTAAAATACAATGCCTCCCTAATAGTTGCATTTGTCCATTCACTCACTGTATTTTCTACCACTCAAGGATCAGTTGTGATTGTTGTGAACCAGTGGCTACATAAGCATCCGCTATTTAAGATCCACTTCTGACATTCCACTATGTGCTATGCAAAGATGGGCCGTTAACATACAAAAAAGATAAACCGCTTGATGGTAGAACCTCCTCTTTTTCCTAACGTGTAAAGTCACTGTCACACATTGTCAGTGTGTGAAGACGCCAGTGGGAAATTGAAAACCCCAACAGCTGCAAACCACAAGTCTCTTTGAGTGTTGACTCCGGTTGCATGATCTGGAGTCCAATTCCCAAGGCACAAGTGAGGGCACAGTACATTGGGGAATATGGAGTTTCCCACAGCCCAGTCTCTGACACTGACTGTGTGCTCACTGGGTGAACTGGGTATGCGTGAGTACTGCTGCTGTCACTGTTACTTCTGGGGACTATCCGTAGCAAAGGCAGTTGTTATTATTCACCGGTGCTCATTTATGCATGCTCATGGGTGAACTGGTTCCAACAAAGAACCACAAGTTCACCAAACTGTTTGAGGAGGGTCTAAAGTCGATGCTCAATGCACTTTCAATGGTGTCTAACTGCCTCTGTCGGTGCCTAACTGCATATACAGAAATCAAGCACTCTTCTATAACGCACCATATGAAACACTAACAGCCCTTCTCACGCTTAAACACGTAGCCACTGTTCTTGCTCATACTGTGCTCCAGGTTCCAACCCATGGTCCCTATGTAAAGTCATAAAGTCATTAAGATGGAGAGAAAAGTATTCCTAAGAAGGTTTTACTTAACTAACATGCAGTGGGATGAGAAACACTACCTATAAGTGTGTAGATGCCAAAATGGAACTTTTGAAATCAGAAGACGGCCTCTTAAAAATTGTTTATGATAACTGCAATCAGACTGATAAGCACTGCTAACAAGGCCAGTGTCAAACTGCACACAGCCCTCAGAGAAGGATGAAGTCTGATGGGCTCTGCAGAAATCCCCAGTCTAATTTCAATAACTGTTTGAAAGCTGTGCGTTGCCACAACACCAGACACAAATATTTTAGTAACTGAAGATCAGTGCCAGTATCCCCATTGGCAGCCTTTTACTCAGCAAAGTTATGCAAATACACATTTCCTCCATGGGAATTTTGAAATGCTACATTCCCCTTGAAGGAGAAATTAAAGTGGACTTAAATGTTTTGCAATTTCCCCCTTTATTTAGCCCTACACCAGAACCAGTTGTTTATCACAGGTCTGAAAGAAAACAGTATTGCAAATACCACCACCACCAACAACAACAGCAGCAACAACAACAACCAAAAAAAGCCAAAAGATAGTATCAGAAATGTCATGTTTTTCACTAAAACCTCTTGATATTGACTTGTTCCTCCTATGAACCATTTTAGGGCCATGAAATCAGTTCAGTATCTTTAGCAATACCTAATAAAGACCTTTGTACTGTGTGAAACAGAAGTCTGGATTAGCTCGTGATCTAGAGGCAATGATGATGCTATCCACGACAGGCAAGTTGGTTTAGAAGCTACCAAAGACTGAACAAGATGTCTGTTGTTTCAGAAACCGTGTTTCCATTTGCACACATGTAAAGGACTCTTTACCTTAGACTCGTTGGCAATCCAGTCAGCCTTTATCCAAAGGCTTAACATGAGCAGTTCCTCAAACAATCTGTTTAGCTGAACTACAAAAGTTTGCCACTAAATCTGTCTGTTTGACAACTCATTCCATGTTATACTTAAAATAAAGTTAATACAACCCCCAGGTTGCCTTTGTTGCCTTTTTATTAGCAGGTGTCATTTCTGTGGCTTTTAAAGCCTCTTTTCATATTTATTGTTTGTGGGCACTGCGGTACTCTTGAAAGTCAGAAAACAATACAGGGGCTTCTCTCTTCCACCGCAGTTTCTGGGAATGGAACTTGGGTCCTCAAGCTTGGCAGAAGGTGTCTTTACCGCTGAGCTATTTCACTGGCCCCTGTGTGATTTGGAATAGAATAAAATTTCAGAGTGAGTAATTCAACTCTATTGATAAACAGGCTGGAGTTTAGGATCCCAAACTTAGAGCTTCACGTCACTAAAGAATTAATCAACTATTGTTTCATTTGCTACAAGTACCTGAGCAATTCCCAAGGTTTTCCACCGAGACAAAACTTCCTGGGGTAGCCTGGGGTAGCCACTAAAGACATTCAAGAGAAGCTCCCAGCTTTTGCTGTTATTGCTGGGGCCACTCCTGGCCCCTCAGCGCTTTGCAAACTTTCCCTTGTGAAATAGCTGACCAGTTTGCAGAACCTGGGGACCAGTTTTATAGCAGAGACATTAGGAATCCACAGAAGACCACCGTGGTGGCTCTGGATTCCCTCTGTCCCACCCTCCATGACAAGAAGCTGCATGCCATCTTACCCTGATGTGGGAGGAATGGCGAGGAGGGAGGGAAGAATAACCCAAATACAGGCTGCTCGGAGGGATGGGGATGCTGCAAACTTGACACGGGCCTGCATTTGACGGAAGACACTGAGTTCCTCACTGCTTAGCAAGGTGGTCATGGTGCAGGAACTGGCCGAATGCCCTAAGTGGTTCCTGGGAGAGGGCCTGGGTCACAGGTTAATAAAAAGCAGATGTTTGTTACAGGATACTTGGGTGGTAAGGACTTGGTGTAGACAATCTCACTTGCCTACTGACATATGCAGTCAGCGCTGTAGAAACTGATGGGAGTTTGGAAGACAGAACCTGGGCTCTGGCAGCCCAGACTCAGCCATCCATCTTCAAGGAGCCAACTAAAGAAGCAAGGGATAGTGAAAAAGTAAGAGAGGAAGAGTCCCTGTGATCCCCTCCGCTGCCCCAGCACATTTGGGGAGTACTGGCATGAGGCTGAGGTTTAAATAGAGACCAAGAGACTAAGGTCAGTCAGCTCCTGCCCACCACTGCCTGAGCTCCAGTCTGTACTGATAAGTGCTTGGGCAATTAGAGTTGTGTGAATCACTTCCTGGACAGGAGTTTCTCCTCTGTCTGGCATCAGAGCTGCTCCCAGTATGAGGTTCTGAGGAAATTCCAGTTTGTCTGGGACCATTGTGTTAATAGTTTGTTCACCAAAGTGGGAGATACAAGCTTCTCTCTTAAGAACGTCTTCCAATCCTGCCCTGATAGTGGCGGATGTCATACAGGAAGAGCTGCAATGGGCAGCTGAGCTTCTGGAGATGACCCACTGTTTCGTTTTGTTTGTGTTTGTGTTCGTGGTCTTTGTTTGTTTGTTTGTTTGTTTTGCTCAGCTGTGATGGGTGCGCCCTGGAGAGGCACGGCCCCAGGGCTTCGTCCCAGGGATGCTTCTGGCTACTACCTCTGCCTTCCCATGTTTGTCATTGCTGTATTCATCATATATCTGGCCTGGTGTGATTAGCCACAGGGAGACACTCGCTGCCTGTAGCCTGGTGTGATTACCTCCTGGGTGATAGCCCACTTTGCTGGACAAGTTTCCTGTGGATCAATATGAAGATGGATTTTCATAAAATAATATTGTTTAGATGGTTTGATAATTTTATGAAACTCCTGATTTGATTTAAATAGTTTAGGTAGTTGATAGAAAGTTTAAGATGGTTTAGGTTGTTTTCCCAGAAAGATATAATAAAGTTAGAATCAAGACCAGAATGAGCTCCCTCCTTGTAGAATAGGAAACAAAGGCTGCATAGGTGAGGAAGGAGCAGAGATCCTCATGTTTTACAAGCATAGAACTGTGCCAGTGAGAAACACAGGCTTGGAGCAGTTAATGATCAAAGAAAGCATTTCATTCTAGGTTGGGTCTGAGTTCCTAGATCTTGTGATCTAGGGATGTAGCCACAAGTTTCAGTGTTCGCCATGAGAAGACGGGATTATGAATAAAGAGTAAATAACTCTATTACAAATATAAGAATGGAGAATGGATGATTGATCAATTTAGCTGAAGAAGATTTCAGAAATAAGACATAAGATAGATGATGTTCTATTTCTTGGTAAATACAAATCATTGTCAGCGAAGCATCAGAAAAAAATTTGCTACTTTAGACTGGCTTCATAAACTTCGTTAATCAATAACAAAAGAATTATTGCTTTGGGCATACGCTGAACTTGTGGAGAGAAAGATAGATGGGAAATGTTTAGTTTCGAAAGAAGAATACATAATCAATAATCCTGTTGTAATTTCCTTTTGTGTAATGACTTTAATCTGTTTTTGAAGAATATGTTTCAAAGAGTATGTAACTTATGGCTATGAGGTAATCTTTTTCTTACATAGAGAACCTTGTCTTAGATGGTATAAAACAGCTAAGAGAAAAAATAAAGTTGTTGGAGTCAACTCTTTGGAGTCTGCTCCATCAATCAAACCTGTATCTGTGTATATGTGAGTATGTGTGAAGTTTGTTGGAGCCTGCTCATTGGTGATTTGTTCTGTCTATCCATAAAGTGCATGTAAAGTTGGTTGGAGCTTTTCTTCACCCACCCAAAGTGTGAAAATGTGTGTGTGTGTGTGTGTGTGTGTGTGTGTGTGTGTGTGTGTGTGTGTGTTTGATTTTCCCCCCTTTTTGCTGGCCTCAGAGAATTAAGTTTTATTCCCTCAGAAGTCTACTGAGTGACCACTCACTGACTCCACACTCTGCCCTCCTCCGTTTACCTGTGGTATGGAAGCTGGCTTTCGCAGGATAGTTACATCATCAGCGTATTACGACTGAGAGCATTTACATAATGGGAGAATTTTCTTACCATGATTTTCCATGTCGGTTTCACACACCGGCTCATGTCCTTCTGTCTGCTTACACCTCAACATATTGTCAAACACAGCAAAAGTAAAGAGGTACATGGTTCTGAGTTTAGAGTGTGGTCTGCTGCGGTACAACTCATGTTGGGGTTAATTCCTCAACAGAACAGTATTGAATTGCTGGGACCCTTTAGGAGATAGGGACTACTATGAGGTGACTGGTCCGTGACAACCCTCATGAAGGGTTTAGTGTTGGTCTCACGTGTGGGTTGGATCTCCATGGACTAGATTAATTTTCAAGAAAAAAAGTTGTTGGAGAGAAGGTGCCTCCTTCCCAGGAAGAAAGCTTCCCCTCTTGTAAGCTCTTCATCACATATTGAGAAACACTTACATGCGTTCCCTCTATGTGATGCCGCCTGCCATGTTTGGTAGAACTGGAAAGCTCGCACCATGACTTACACAGGCAAGAATGCCAATCTTGGATTTTGAGCTTCCAAACAGTGACCTCCTTTCTTTATAAAATCCAGCATAGGCTGGTCTCAAACTTGGATGACCCTGAGTTCCTAATCTTCCTGAGATTAGTGCTGGTGTTACAAACATAAACCATGATGCCCACATACCATGAACATGCTTGACCATATCTATGCTCAACATACATCCTCAATTCTTTGAAGTTCTGCAATAAGACTTCTTCTATTTTTAGATTTTAAAATATTGTTATATATGTTTTAGTATTTCGCCAACAGAAAGGTATCTGCATCACATGCATGACTGGTGTACGCAGAGACCAGAAGAAGTTGTTGGATCCCCTGAGACTGGAATTAGCCATGCTGATGCTGGTAGCTGAACCAATGTACTCTGCAAGAACAAGTGCTCTTAACTGCCAGGCCATCTCTGTAGCCACTGCTTCTTCAATATGACTTTTAAAACATTCCACTTAAAACGGCTTATAGCTACAACACGTGACTTCGGTGTCAGAAGCTATGACTGACTTAGAAATGGGGCATTGCAGCTCAGACAGTTTTTACTCACCCCATTATGGGTACTGAAGTCTGTTTAAACCGGTCATGGGCTATGGTGTACTCCACTCAGATAGGACACTCTCAGTGTTGGGAAAGCTCACAATTTAGCGGTTGGACTTGCAAACGGATGCAACGAAGTTCCACCACTCACACAACACATTTTCCTTTGATTAGGGTGGAAGCAAGCACAAGGAGAGGTTTAGTCGCCTGGAACTGGACTTAGTTTGTGTTATGGGCATGTGCACACACACACACACACACACACACACACACACACACACACACACCTCTTAATAAAAGCATTTGGCGGGGCTGGGGATTTAGCTCAGTGGTAGAGCGCTTGCCTAGCAACCGCAAGGCCCTGGGTTCGGTCCCCAGCTCCGAAAAAAAGAAAAATGAAAAAAAAAAAAAAGAAAGAAAAAGCATTTGGCATGATTCTAGTATCATTCATCTGATGATTGATCAAGTTAGTGGCATGTTAGAGGGTGCAGGAGCCTAATTATGGTAACCACTAGAAATAATATTGGAAAGCCAAGAAGGGTAGAGCCATCTTAGTCATAGACACCAGTCAAAGTTTGTTGGAGAAATTTTGTCTATTTCTCTATGTGCATCATCAGTATGATCGTCAATAGTATGAGAGAAAACAGATATTAGAACAATACACTTCGGTAAATTGCTAACAGCTTCTAAGATTGTGCTTATATAATAGGTAGTCAATAGTTGCTCTGCTTTGTAGAAGCTTTGTTCTCAGTTCTCCCATTTCGTGGTTAATTTCTGCTCATTTTTTTTTTTTGCTGTAATATTAGTAGTTTTTAAATTACACTGACTATTTTTAGAAACATCTGTTTGTAGTTCAACAACAACTCCTGCAGCAGGTAACAGAGAGGCCATGGTGGCAAAGGAATCATGGCAATTCTCAGAAAAAGTTCTTGTAACTCTGTTCACCGATTGTAGAGATTTGTTGAGTAAAAGGGGTGTAATGTGTCCTAGCCCAGATAAACTCTTATACACAGCAGGGTGTTTAGAATAAGTATCATGCTCACAGAAAAAGTCTATCCTAAGGACAACTGTTTACTGATGGGGAGGGTGGGGTGACAAGTGGAATTACACTAAGAAAGAACCTTAGTGCAATCAAAACATAGATGGTAGAGAAAAAAAGACATTGTTAATGAGAACATTAGTCACAGCTTTGAAAACATCAGTGGGGGCATGGTCCATTTTGTCCCTTGTTATCCTTGTGTAACTTGCATATGAAACCTCGATTTCATACAAATTTCTTTTTAAGAGCCCAGGAATAGAAGGATCTCCTCTGACATAGAAGAAGTTCTCTTCTTGGGTTTTTAGTGCTAGATGGGGCCAGAGTTCAACTCCATGTTATGAGTTATAGACAGGGTTCCTCTAGGAATGTTAAGCTTAATCACTTTTCCTTCTTATTTTAACACATCTATAATTTCTGCTCTCAGAACCTTTTAAAGAATATTTTATTATGTTGAAGTCTGCATTATTATGTCTGGATTGGTCAGTTAGATCAGTCCATCCCAATGCTGTTCAGTCCCCTTCTTTTGTCTAAACTATGACCCTATTACATAAAAACAATCTTTTGCATGGCAAGACAATATCAGAGTGTTGCCTATGAGAGTGGTGACTTTTATTTCCCCTGTCAGGATACATTTAGGTTCTGTTTGCCTGGGTTGAAAATAAGACAGTAAAACTGTTAGCCACAGGACAATCACGGTCCTATGATTGACAGCAAGAGCATAATATTTAGTGTTATGTTAGACAGTTAAAACTTAGAAAGTTTTTATGGACAGGAAACCGGGAAGGGGAATAACATTTGAAATGTAAGTAAAGAAATATATCTAATAAAAAATAAAAAAAAAGAACTCTGTGAAAACACTAACTGTGGAAGGAAATGAATAAAGAAAACCTAAACAGAGGGAAAAAACTTAGAAGGTTTGATTTTTGGTGGTCTTTTTCAGTTACTTTCCTCTTCTGTGGCTTTCTCGGGTGCCTGCCTTCTTGAGATGTAAGTGATGAGTCCAGGCAGGAACACCAGCAATCTGGATAATCAAGATGTAAGGTCCTGGGGTTGGGGATTTAGCTCAGTGGTAGAGCGCTTGCCTAGGAAGCGCAAGGCCCTGGGTTCGGTCCCCAGCTCCGAAAAAAAAAGAACCAAAAAAAAAAAAAAAAAAAAGATGTAAGGTCCTTTCCATCTAGGTCCAAGATGGTCAGTCTTGAAGTTGCTGACCAATACAGCTGTGGCTGAAATGGGTGGTCAGGAGGGTGAAACCCAACAGGTTGAGAATCCTGGACATGAGGGAAACCTTATCCAAGGTTAATTGCAATCCTTTTAAGGATTAAGAGATTGGAGCAATCCGATAACAGCCGAGCTTGTACCCGAGGGGTCATGGGAGGTGGTTGCCCATGTAGTATTTTGTTATAGAGTGAACTTTTCTTGGTAAGGGGTACAGTAAACCCCGAGAAGGGCTTGATGAATGGGGTCAACACAGTTACCACCAGTCTCAAGAGTACATTTAGCTAAAATCACCTTTAAAGTTCTAGTCATCCTCTCTACTGTCCCTGAGCTGAGGATGATTCAACAAAGTGTAGTCATAGATGGGTTACTCAGGGTCATCGTCCAGCAGCAGGACTGATGGGAAAGCATTTATCAAAGGTCAGTCTGCTCTTAGCTAACAGGAGGGCTGAACACCGAGAGTCATTTGACACCCATCAGTTGTTGACTTCTCTTAGCAGGGTTTCCACAGAGAGAGTGTGGACCTGTTCCTGTTAAAGTTGGGTCCCCTGTGAGCTTGTCAGCTTCTTCTACAAGGATTTTGGTAGCTGCAATGGCTCTTGAGATGGGGGCATCTCAGGGCTGCAGGGTCTGGTCTCTTTGAAACATAAGCTATTGGCCTTTTCTGGGGACACAGAGTCTGAGTAAGGACTCCCTTTCTTTTTGGACATAAAAATGAAAGGGCTTGGAGACATCGGGGAGAGCTTGAGCTGGGGCCTCTGTAAGGTTCTCTTTTAAGTTCAAAAAGGAATGTTCATGTTCCTCAGTCCATTCCCTTAGAGTGTTACCCCAGCCATAGCAGAGTACAAGGGTTGGCAATTTCAGCAAACTCAGGTATCCAAAGATGATGATACCCAACAGCTCCCAGAAACTCTCCCACTCATCTCCTAGTGGTTGGAGCTAGAATGTGCATTACAGCCACCATGTGGGCCTGGAACAGCAGTCTTTCCCCTTCCTCAGTTCATATCCCAAAGCAAGTAACTTGGAATGGGAAAACTTGAGCTTTTTTTTTTTTTTAACTCTGTAGCCTAACTGGGCTAGAGTTTCCAAAAGGCCTCTGGTGGCTCTCAATCAGTTCTCATTGTTAGTGACCAATAGTAAATCATCCATGTACTGAAGCAAGCTCACCTCACAGTACTTAGTGAAGAAGAGACCTAAATACTGGTTGAATGCTTCATCAAAGAAGCACTTTAGAAACCTTGTGACAGTCTGGCCCCGGTGAGTTGTCCTGATGTCCCAGTTCAGGGTTGACCAATTCAAATGACCAAGCATCCTGGTTCCCTACTCTCCTAATGCCTCTGAGACAGATGTTTACAGCAAGTCAGCAGGCTGAAGCCCTCAAGCCAGTATTCTACCCAAAAGTGCTGCACTCTGGAGTCTGTTCTCTACACCCTTCTTCACGGCCTAACCCAGGTACAGCTGAAACTACCAACTCCAAACTACTACACAGTACTCATTTCTCTCTGTTCTGTTGGTTTAAGTAAATACAACTTACCTCTAACATATTTGGAAAAACACTTAAGCCTCAAGGTCCCCAATAATTTGGAGTACTGACCTAGCTCCACCCTGACACTTCCAACAGAAGTAACGCTTTATTAATGAGAGGTCTCCGTGAGCTGCTGTGAGAACCTTCGCACACACAACACTGATAGCCAGTCACTGTCCACGTGGTTTACTCTTCAGGCCGTCCTTTGCCATCAGTCAGCTTTAACTAGGCAGAGTCCAGCAGGAAAGTGCATGGTGCCCCAGACCCACCATCTCTTAGGCTGCTATTGTTTCCTTTCCTTTACTGAAAGGTTGCACTGAGCCAGGCTTTACCCATGACAGGCCAGCAACATGAACACCTTTATTGTGCTGTTTGGCAGGCTTCTTCTGAGCCAGCATCTTCCTCATCAGGTACAGAAGGGTTCCATGGAGAAAAGCTAATGGCATACAGGTCTTCCATCGTCAGCTGGTCAAACAGACGAGCAGTGCACACTTTAACACTGTCAACCACTTTACATAGTGTCTTTTTCATACAGTACTGCAGCCTCTGGGTTTAGGGGGCTTGTTGTGTAGATTGTGTAGAAGACTCTCCTCGCATACATTAACACCTGCCATATATGAGTATGGTTCCGCCTCCACTTTGCAGGTGGGGATGTCAAACAGCAAGAGTGGATGGTTGCCATCTGGATAGTCACCAGGAATATACACCGTAAACTTGAATACGCCCTCCTGATACGGTCCGGGCCCTATGATTATTACTCCAAACCACACTAATGCCGAGCGATAAGATGGCTATACGTAGATTCCTAGCAGCTTCTGCTTCACTACCAATGTAAATTCTGCAAGAAGCGAACATTCCAGGTAGAAGGGTCTGTAAGGGTGTGGGTGCCATTTGCTGACTGCACTGCTGGGGCAGGTGATGTAAGCTTCGCTATGGGCAGAACATTTTTGGGAATAAAAGGAGCTGGTTTTGGGGTGCACTTCGTGGAGGACTGGTTTTCACATCTCCTGCTAATGTCTTCACCTTCAGTTCTTTTGCACCCAGAGTCCGCAGACATGCTCCACAAAGGATTCGTAACATGTACTACAAGCAAAGAACTTCAGTGCTGTGCCATCAAACTCTTCTGTCTTCAGCATTCACGCTGCTATGTGGTCCAGGTTAGTCAGGAATTCAGGATACAGCCCAGATTGGCCTCAAACTCCTAATCTTCCTACCTCTGCCTTAAACTGTGGAGGAATACAGGTAACAGGCATTTCTATCCTGAGGAGGTGCAAGGCTGGCACCTGGCCCAGAAGGTAGTTGGAGGCCGGTGGGCCCGTGAGTCTGAAGCTGAGGTCGAGAGCCTGGGGCTTCATGGCAGCCCCTCACACAGTGACGGGACCCAGCATGGACAGACCCCCATTGTACATTTCAGAAGGACTTACCTAACAGTCAGAAGGACATTAGCCAAACACAGAGGTGGGTGATACAGTTAGGGAGCCTGAAACAATTTGACTATGGACCTGCAACTTTCAAGTGCTCCATAAACACAGAAGTTTGTTTTTTAAACTATTTATTGATTCTTTGTGAGTTTCACATCGTGTACCCCAGTCCTGCTCATCTCCCCGTCCCCTCATATCTGCCCTTCGTCCTTGCAACCTCCCTCCACACTGAATAAAACACACACAAACACACAACAACAACAGCAAAGCCTAGAAAACATCTCACCGTGGAAGCTGTGGTGTCAGAGTGGGTCCACAGTGTAACCCCTCGGTCCACACAGCTTCACTTGCACATGTTCCTTGCAACAAGTCATTGGTCTAGTTCTGAGAGCGCTGGCTTCTGTGACTCCATCAACATTGGATCCTCATGGGGCCTCCTCCCTGTTTTCCTGTTGTTGTCCTGTGTCATGGAGATCCTGCAGTATTGGATCAGCAGGACTGGCCCCTTCACACGTCCCAACCATTCAAGGATGATATAGATTTTGCGAGGGCCGACTCAGAGCACTGGATCTGGGCCTGGCTGGTAGCTGAGCTGGTCAGTGCACTGGCTTTCCTTACCTGCACCACCAGGATGAACTCCCCAGCGACGCCACCCAATGCCACCATCAAAAGGAGGCAGGGTCAGCCCTCATGCCCTTGGGCCCAGCTCACCCACACCTACAGAGCCAACTTCACTGTGCTGCCCAGGGACAGCTCTCCCAAGAGCTACAGCCATGGAGGACGAAGGGGTAGCTCTCCTACTCTCCTGCCCTCTGGACCAGCTCTCCAGAAAACACAAAAGTTTTTTATCTGTCAATCAGCCTTGCAGAGTGTTTTACATGGGTGAAGTTTCTTTCTGGGAACTTCTTTTGTTCATGCCTTTCTCCTTCTTCATAAGGAAAATGATCAATAGCTTTTAGACATTTGTAATGCAGTACCAAGAGGAGACAGAGCGTACCAGAAGAGTCAAGGATTTGCAAATCTAGGCAAGTTCGGGAATATAAGGACATCTAGGAAAGAAAAAGTGGTGGTGGTATTGTGAGAGCAAAAAGCTTCTGTTTTGGGACTCAACCATATTAAAATAATTTCCACCAAGAGAAAAAAGTCTTAAGAAAAGAAAATACAGAATAGTGATTTCCGTCATGGTGGAATTATAAGTAATTTTTAAAAATTTAAGTGATTTTTAAAAAATTCTTACTAAATCTGTGCATTTTCTATTTCTACCATAAGCATAGGTTCACTGCTATACGCGTCGCGGCCGGTAGGTGGTGTAGTTTTGCGCTTTCTCAAACCTGATTTGTTAGCAGTAAACAGATCCTGTATCTGAAGCGCCCCCACAGTGCGCTATCAGATCACAACAAGGTCAGGCCACCGCTGGTCACTGCCTGGGGCCTTGGCTAGAAAACACTCCAACACCGATCCCTTTTAGGTAACTGGGTTTGGGAGCAGTTGATCAGAGTACTTATTGGAGCCTAAACAAACAGAGATTAAAATGTCCGAGTGATCCGAGGAACGGGTTCTTAATTATGAAAATTGCCTCAAAATACTTCGTGCTAAAACCTTCTCGCCTAACCTCTCCAACCCAGCAGGAAAAAAAAAGGAGGGGAACAGTAAGTTAAAACACGAAAGTCGAACGTTGTTGGAATGAGTCCAGAATATTCATCCCAGGTGGATTTTAAAAGTGCAGCTTCCCAGGTGTGAAAGATGCCAGCACCGCACCAAGGGGTGCGCAGGAACAGCGCGGCACAAAAGAGCGGAAGGAACTACTTCCCGGGGAGGTCGCCTGCCTGCTTGGCTTTGGCTGGGGGTCCTAATACCTGCATCTAAGACACGCCCACACGGGGCGGGGCTACGCAGACCACCGAGAAGGGGCGGGTGAGCAGGTCGGTAGAGGGCGCTGGCAGACGTGGCTCGCCAAAGGGATCGGCCCAGCTATGCGCTCTAATCCCCGCCCCTGAGCATTCAGTCCCGCCCCCGGGAGAGTCTGAGAGGCAGCAGCCCTGACAGCGCCTCCGTTCTTCCTGCCTTGCGCGCGCAGCCCGCCTGCTCCTACCCTCTCCTTGGTCAGGCGCCGGTCCCGAAACCACTCGGCCAGTGCTGTGGCGCTCGGGTCGCGGTGCACTGCGAGCCGTACCGAGAGCTGTAGCCCCGCGCGGCGACAGCATGGGCGCGCACCACCCGGCCCTCGGCCTCCTGCTGCTGCTGCTGCTGTGCCCT
Source organism: Rattus norvegicus (assembly GCF_021556685.1). Lineage (NCBI taxonomy): Eukaryota > Metazoa > Chordata > Mammalia > Rodentia > Muridae > Rattus > Rattus norvegicus. Next base: position 3,657,996 of record NC_141551.1, on the reverse strand, counting down.
GCGCAGGTGAGCGGCTTCCAAAGACCCCGGCGGGCTGGGCGGGACGCGGCGGGGCAGTGCGGCGGCTCCGGAGACCCCCGGCGCGGGAGCTGCGGGCGTGGGGAAGTTGGTCTTCCGGTGAAGCTCTGGAGGTCGCCTTCTCTGCTCCTATGTCTGTCCACGCTCACGCTGTGCTGTGTTCTGGGAGAGGGTGACAGCTGGGGCCTCTGTTTGGCTAGCTTTGAGCTATTCCAGCGGTGGTCACCTGATTGAGGATGTGGAATTGGAGGGACAATGAGCTTAGATAGGGACTTTGCTGGTTGTTAGCCATTTTAACAAAACAGATTCTACATGCACACGAACTCTTAAGTTTTCTTAGCTCCGACTGTATTATTGCTCCATGTCTCCAGATGATGGAGGTGGGGGAGAACAAAACTCGGGTACCAAATTGAAGCAGTCTTCAGTACTTTAAAGAATGCGGGTTGCCTCTTACCACGTTCATTTTAATGTTTCAGGAAACTGAGGCTCACAAATCCAGTTGTTTAATTTCCCGTTCCCACAATTAGCCAGGGGCAGGATGACACTTGGCACAGCTACTCACTTCCTTCCTCTGGCTTTTCCTTGCTGTGGCCAACTTGGGTATGGGTGTGTCACTACTGTTTGTGTGTCTACAGTTTTCTCATTGGAAAGTGGGTGTGTGTTTGGGGGATGCCTACGGAGGGGTGCTAATTAACCCCCTTAGTCATGAGAATGACTCAGTCAGTGGAAACCCTGCCCTTGTGGCCACTAACGCCCCTCTAATGGACTCGGGTTATGACAGTGTCATGAATTAGAAGTCAGAGCAGATGAAGGGGTTCCCTGGTCTAGGAAGCTTACCCTTTGCTCTTTAAATCTGGCTTAAACTTATCTCTGCTTCTCTTTTACCTCAAGGCAACCTTCAGAATAGATATGCAATGATCTCCCCTTCTAAAGCGTTTGAAGGGGGTTGGGGATTTAGCTCAGTGGTAGAGCGCTTGCCTAGCAAGCGCAAGGCCCTGGGTTCGGTCCCCAGCTCCGGAAAAAAAAAAGAAAGAAAAAGAAAAGTATACTAAAGCGTTTGAAGTAGACCAGAGCTGATTCTCTTGCAAAATGCCTGAATGTCTTCCCACGTCGTAATTAAAGCACGCCCATTGTTTTACTGTGCTATCTAGAGGCTCGGGGCAGCTGAACAGGTGGGGGTGGGGCATGTGGTTTTGGAACCAGCAGTCATGGCTGCAGCTGGTCAGGTTTCAATCTGCGCACCAACCAGTAAAGCTAAGTTTGGAGATTAGAGGCAGCTGTCCTTTGGAAGATCAAAAATGCCTTAGGAGAGATTTTTGGTTTTCTTAAAATTTTCTACTTACAGGTGACGGACTAGTATTGCCAAGTTGAATGTTCTGTTTCTCTGTTTCGTTTTGGCTCTTTTGTGTGTCTTGCAGTAGGACACAGGTTCTGGCTGTCACTATGTTGCCCAGGTGTCCCTGAGTCCTGCTTCAGCCCCCAAAGTGCTGGAATTACGGGTATGAGCCAGTGCACCCAGCTCAGACAGCTTGTTTTTAATAGCCGTGTTTGCAGTCATCATGGTGTGCATGCCTCTAATCGGAGCCCTGGGGAGGCAGAGTCAGGGGGATCACTTAAGTTTGAGGCCAACTTGTTCTGCCTAGCAAGTCCTAAGCCAGTCAGGTCATAGACCCTGTGTACACTAAACCGCCCACCTGTGTCCATCCAAGTAATGCGTGGCAGTTTGGGGAAATAGTCCTGTCTTTCCTGGGTGTCTTTGTCCCCCCCCCCCCCCCCCCCCCTTGAGGAGGAACTTGGAATTTGTTGAGGTCAGAACTCATTAAACACTTTTTCAGAGGTAATCTGGCATGGGTTAATCTTTTGGCCTCAGGGGAGTGGAGTGGGTACCTGTAATCTTTTCCAGCCTTGGTCCACCAGTCGGAATGATAGCGGAAGATTTGATAACAGATTATTAACTGAAAAGGGAAGGGGATCTTTTTTTCTTTTTCTTTTTCTTTTTCACAAGTGGGTAAAGAGTAAAGGGACTTGCTGAATAGAACTTTGTATTTCTCCCATTTATATTACCCAGAACAAAGAGTCCCTCTGTGGAGAGAGGCATAGGCACCCTGTCCTGGGCAGTCCAGCTCACCCCACTGTTAGTGTAAGACTCAAAGTGAGCCTTAGTTACCACCCCCAAATGAGACTTGAGAACGTGAGTTTGATGCAAAAGCCAGCATGCTGGGGTCATCCTGCACCCAGAGGAGAGGCGACCCCTTCTCTTTCTTTCATAAACTTTTTATACAATTTTTGACGGCAGATTATAGCAGCAGCAACGAGGCATGTAATGATTGGTGGTCCTGGTGAGCTTTACATTAATTGGCTGGGCCGGGACTGGGACTCAGGGACCTTCTCTATCTCCAGGTAGGAATTTCCAAATCAGGACTCTCTCATTAGAGATGCAATGCTTCAAACATGGCTCTTCACCTACTGGGAAGTCTGGACTACCCCATCAGGGGTCCTTTCACCCTGTCACCTGTGACTCTGCAAGCAAATCAGACCATTTGATATCAAAACCACACCAGGTCTTGGCCAGACAGCTGGAGATTTATTGGTGTCACCGTGCTGGTCCCCAGCCAGGATACCTTCCCACTCAAGTTCTTGGTTGTTGCTTAAACTTCTGCAATGGCATTTTCTGTTAACAAGAGTCTTTGAACTCAGACGCCGGGGTGTGGGCTGTGTTGGGGTGTATTTAGAGGAACTCTCTGCATCTCTCTGCACTGCAACTCCAGTTTCCCCTGTATAGAGTCAGAGTAACTGTGCCTGCTTTGCAAGGTGTTTGTAAACGTCGTTTGCTTGCCTTGTAACTGAGTCTCCTTGAGAGCAAGAACTATATATCTCCCAATGGGGCCAGGACTCTTGATGTGTGGCTCTTTTTAAACACTAAGTCTTCTGGCCCCAAGGTGGATCTTGAAGGGGGGACTTAAAAGTTAGTTGGGATCACAATGTATTTGCGGTTGATTCTGGCAATGACAGTGATTGACTGACCAGCCAGGCTTTCTTCTGGCTTACGTCTGTGCGTGTAGTTGGGGAGGTGGTGGTGGTGGTGGTGGTGGTGGTGGTGGTGGTGGTGGTGGTAGTGGGGTGTGTGTGTGTGTGTGTGTGTGTGTGTGTGTGTGTGTGTGTATGTATGCCTCAGTCATTCTTCTGTTCTTTTGAGTCAGGTCTCTCACTAGTCAGCAAGCCCTAGAGCTCCATCCTCCTGTGTCTGCCTCCTTGACTCTGGGATTCTAAGTGTATACCACCGTGCCTGATTTTCGATGTCGGTGCTGTGGTTCAGACTCTGATCCTCGTGCTTATTTGGTAAGCACTCATTCACCAGCTGAGCTGCCTCCCGCAACGTCCAGCCTGTGTCTCTCTATTTTAGTCTTTAAAGGTAATCTGGTTTTAAGAAATAAGCACCTTCTGAGGTCTGTTGCTGCTGCCTGAAGCCACATTGGTGTCCCAGAGGCCACGTTGATGTGGCCTGTTCTGCCCCTGGAGACTGCTGATGCCAGAGCATTATAGCCGACCACGGTCCATGCTCCCGCTGACTGTAAAGTGTAAGGAAGCTGCTTCTGCAGTGATGTCAGTGACTGTAAACACAGTTGTGAAAGACGCCCAGTAGAAGACTCCTGTGACAACCTCTACCCCACCTCCCAAAATAACAATCTAGACAGGCAGCCATTGGAGAGAACTCTAAAATCTGTGTTAAGGATGCTAGGATGCAAGTATAACTCTCCCCAGGCCATGGCTTCTGCCAGGGGTGCTTTTAAGGAATGGCTTATCTTTCTTTAAGGGCAGCAGATGGGCAGCACACACTGGGATTGTGACCGTGGTCCTTCTTTTCTTTTTTGGGGGAGTGGGGAAATGGAATCATAAAGACAGGTTTGGAAGGACAGGGAAGTAAGAGTGATCAGAGTACATGATAAGAAATTCCCAAATAATCAATAAAGATAATTATGTTAGTAAAAAATAAGTACTTGTTTTTAAAATCTCTCGATGCAGTGAATGAGCTTCTGGAAGGATTTGGGATACACCTGGACACTTCCTTTCTCCTTGATCTCTTTTAGTCTCCTGAGGTTGTGAGATACAGTGACCTAAGGCACTGTGTAGGATGCAGAGATCGGAAGACCTAAAACCTTGGGATAAAGAGCTGTGCAGTGTTAGCTGCTGCCCGTGTCTCGTGCACACATGATGGTAGCAGAGTGGGTGAGAATGACAATATGGTGAGACATAATAAATATAAGGACAGATTGTCACATTTTTGAGCTAAGCTCTGAGGGTGAATTGTGTGACCGGTGAGGTGACCAAGGGGAATCTGGGAAGATGGAGACCAGCCATAGAAATGCTCAATCGTTGAGACGAAAACACTCCTTCCCCCAATTTAGTCATATCCTTATATTGAATTATACTGTATCCTATAAACACATAGAAATATTTATCAATAAAAATTATTTGTAGCAAGGCAGCAAATACGTTTTCAGTACAAGCCTGACGACCCGCTGTGAAAGGGGAGAAGCAACTCTTAGAAATTGTCTCCTGACTCCCACATGTGCTAGGCTGCACGCTTGCACACAGTATAATAAGAAATTAAATGCTAGAAAGTAATCTGTTTGCTAACAAACTGTTCCTTGCATTTACTGTAATAACAGTGAACTTCAGTATGAAACTGTCTTTGTAATATCCTTAGGATGGCAGGGATTGGTTTCCTTCTTGAGTCACACTTGCTGTGTAAACAAAGCTAGCCTCTAACTGGGAGGTTCTCCCCTCAGCCTAGGGAGAGCTGGCATTGTAGGTATTGTGTAGCCATACCTACTAGCAGGATCACAGATGATTAAAGACAAAAAGGTAGCTACATTGTTTTTGCAGAGTGTGTCATTGTGATCATGCAGCTAACCAAATTTAATGGATCTTTGTCTGCACACTAGAAGAGAGCATTGGATCCCATAGGACTATAGACATGGACAGTTCTGAGCCTCAGTGTGGGTTCTGAGAATTGAACTCCCGAATGGGCAGCCAGGGCTCTTAGCCACTGAGCCATCTCCCCAGCCCCATATTGTCTTTATCTCAAGGTCACATAGTTAGTAAATGGTAGACCAGAAGCCTGAACTGCTCTCTTCTGATTTCTGCCCTCTATTCAAGTTCAAATGTTGCTACCTGGTCCCTAAAATGGCTGCCCAGCAATTATTCCATTTGGCTAGTAAGGCTTCTCATTTGACACCTGGTCCTATCTCCACTGTGGCTTGGTAATCCAGGGGATTGATTAGTCTGCTGACCATGGCCCTCTGCAGGTACACGCCAACACTCACCTCAAGGTTTTGTTGTAGAGCTATGGCTTTGGGGAGGTTCTTCTGACGCTGTGCATGCTGAAGCTCATAAATGTCTAACAGTAACTAGTAGTGTGGCCTTGAGTGAGTTACTTATACTACAAGGTAAAGGGTTTTCTCACTGCAAGGTAAAGAGTTATCCGCGAAATGAATAGCTGGAGTGGTTGAGCCCATCTCACTCAGAAATATTTGACTTAAACACCTATATAAAGGAAGTCTGTTGTGCACACAAATTTGTCGTTGGGGGGTGTGTATCTGTGTGCGTGCGCTTGTCAAACTGGCTTTTTTTTTTTTTCCTATTTTTTCGGAGCTGGGGACCGAACCCAGGGCCTTGTGCTTGCTAGGCAAGCGCTCTACCACTGAGCTAAATCCCCAACCCCCAAACTGGCTTCAAAATAGAACCAGAGGCTTCTACCCTAGAAGTCAGATCAAACTAAGCCTCTACCTTCATGTATGTTTAATCTGTCTCCCAAAATCCAAAGGAGCAGCAGGCAGTGTAATCTCTGGGCAGGATTCCTTCCAGCCCATCCTGCCTTGTTCTGACTGGACAGGCCTGTATTCATGCTCCCTAGAGAGGCAGCAGGTAGTAGCATTAACCAGGGTTCCACAGGCCTCTCCTGTTGGAGCTGTAGCTGTGTCTCCAGGTCCCTCTATTTCCGTTACCCACAATGCAGAAGAAGTGGCAATGCCAACTATAGCATGTTTGGGCTCAGTCACGGAGCTGCTGGACTGCCAGTCACACCTGACAGCCACCTAGAGCTGTGAGTGACATCTGTAGTTTGTGGAACATTGCAGTTGGTGGGGGCAGCCTGCCTTCTGTGGCCTCCTCTGCTGAGGCTGTCAGTACCCAAACTGGGCTGGAGTTTGAACTGTGCAGGCACTCCGGGCTTGTGGGAAGAGACAGAAGATGGGCTGGTGGACATTCATCTTGTTTTTCAGAACTGTGTCACCTAGGAGCTCTGCCATGGACTGTCGTTTCTGAGCCTTTCTTCCCGTACCTGTAAATTCTCACGTTCTGTGATGATGGAATGTTAGAAACTAATGAGGTGAATGAGAAATGACACAGCGTGTGCCTGGCACACCATTGGCTTCCTTCTGGATTTATGGGTTTAGACCTTGGTAGGATTCACTAGAGGTTACCAGGAGGATATGTTGCTGTTTGGAATGTCTTCTGTGTAGTGTGGGAACCCTCACTTCATCTGTTTTTATGGACAGTAGAGAGGAGCTCAGATTATAGGTTCTGGTAGATGGCTGAGGGGTTAATTTTTCTTAAATCTTCCTGTACTGACCCTGTAACTGTTGAAAGCACCTTTCTGACTCAGTGAGATTTCTAGTAATTAAATCCCACCTGACCTGTCTTTTCGAAAGTAGAGCCTCCCTAGCCTTGTAACTACTAGGCCTGGGCTGAAGCCAGGTCCTGAGTTCTCATCTCTGAGCTCATGAAACCAGTGAGATTCCCTCAACTCACTGTGAGTCTTGCTGGTTTCTGAACCGATGAAGGTCGGATGCCTTGCTCAGGGTATTTCGAAGGAAGACTTAACACCTGGGCCCAGCTGTTGAGGTCTTAATGAGGGCATCGAGACAAACACAAGAAAATATTCTTTCAGACCTCATAAATTTTTTACTTGATCCTAGAGCGACAACCAGCAAACTGTGGCCTAGCCCACACGTTTGGGACATGCACACCTGCTTACTTCTTGTTATGGCTGCATTTGAACTTTTACAGGTATAGGGTTGAGTATCTGCCACAGAGACCTGAAGTCTTAAAAGCTTTCATTATTTAATGTTTGGCCCTCAGAGGCAGAATTTATCAGTTCCTAGCCCTAGTGGATCCACCGGGGAGCTCTCAGGGTGTGACTAAAACAGGTCACCATGGCAAGCAAGAGACGTGGCCTCCGTGACTGTGAGGAAGGGTTGGTCTCCTGTGCCGAGCCCGCTGCTGCTGCTCTGTGAATGCAGCTCACCTACTTGGGAAACCTCACACCAGACCAGTGTGGAAGGAGCCAGTCAGGGTGCAGCTTATGAGGAAATGAGTCTTGGGAGGGGCACTTAAGCAAAGATCATTAGAGATGTGGATGATACTAGAGTCTGGAAGAAACAATGCGGCTTGGTTTTCTGTGACTGGAGTTTGGCCTTAAGGTCTTAGATAAAAATAGTAGAGGGTAGTTAAGAGCCAAGGAACGCTCTGTGGAAGGGAGTTGACACCATACAAGTGTATGGTTCTGCATATGTGACCGTTGGTTTTTTACTCGTGGGGGAAGTTAGAGAGCTAGGAAGATCTGGGTGTGATAAATTATACTGGTTCAATCTGAAAAACGGGTAGGGTAAAGATCTAAGAGAGGCCTTTTGGTTTAAAGTCAGTATGGTGTGCAAACTCTGGATATCTGTGATTAGGCATGTGTTGATTTGCAATTAAAGAAAACTCTACAGTCTAAAATATTTTAGAAATGGACAAAAATGTAATAATTAATGTTGTCTTTTCCTTAAGAGTGTCACTGTAAGAATAGAACCTGTAAAGAGTAACTAGTGTGTCTGTCGGCTTGACTGTGCCAACAGAGTTCATTGCTGGAGCTCCCTCCTAACATTGCTGGAGCTCCCTCTGAACACTCACACCCCCGCAACAGCGTCGACGATTAAGCCATGAGTGTTCTGTCTGGGCAGATTGATCGGTGCACCTTGTGGAAGTGAGGAGATCTTAATAAATGGTGAGGCGGTCCTTTCCTGTCTGAGTTCTGCCCCTCTGCTTTCTTTCCACCACAAAGTGTGGGGGCAAGAACATCAGATGAAGTCCCTCCAGCCCCACACCTGTGAGCCAGAGAACTTTCTGCTTATTATTAATCACTAGTCTCAGGTGTCCTGACATAGCAACATCTCACTGCCTAAGTCAGCAGGATGTACGGTGAGGGATTTGGCTGTGTGGCGTGGCACTAGGATTTGTGGTCCTTGGTCCTGTTTGACCCCACAGTGGCGACAGGGATCTGAAGCTCTTGACAACTGAGCTTTCATTTTGTCTGGTGAGGGACATACGACACAGTGTGCGGTGGCCTCGGTATCTCACTTGTGCAGCCCTCGCTCCTATCCCTCTCTAGAACACAGCTTGCTGTGGTTAGGCTCACTTTGTGGTGACGACCCCAAACACGGGTGAGTTTCATTTTAATACTGCACATAATGCTTCCTTTCCTAAGAGAATGTTTCTGAGTTTAAAACCGGGGAATGTTTGCCGTCTGGTTTCCTTTCGGCTGGATTGGGTTGGGTTGGTGACAGTCTGTAGCCTGGGTTGACCTTGTGGTTTGAATGTGCTTGACCCATGAGAAGTGGCACTCGTGGGTGGTGTGGCCTTGTTGGAGGAAGTAAAGGGCTTTGAGGTGTCTCGTCTCCTCCTGCCTGCCTGCCTTTGGATCCAGATGTAGAACCCTCAGCTCCTCAAGCACCTTCATGCTGTCACACTTCCCACCATGATGATAATGCACTGAACATCTGAACTGTAAGCCACCCCAGTGAGGTGATGTCCTGTATAGGAGTTGCCTTGGTCATGGTGTCTCTTCATGTGATGAAACCCCAGCTAAGACAGCCTCCAGTCACAATCCAGGCGCAGGGCTTAGGGGTGTGTGTTACCACGCTTATCTTATACTCAGGGTTCTCGTATCACAGTGCAGGCAGCTTTAAGTTCGGATGTCGGGTTCTTTGTCTAAAAGGGAAGTATATGGCTCACGTGAGTTCCACTTGCCCCCAGAGCATGGTTGCGCCAGTGTGGCAATGACTTCATGACACATCCATCCTCTTTGTCAGAGAAGCCCTGACCGCCCACTGCCCGTGCTGATTTTGAGATTGTGGATCCTGACTCTGAGGCGCCAGTGAGACCCTCCATAGGTTGCAGAGCTGAGCATGGCCCAGCCCTGTCTCTCTTAAGTCTGTGGTCCCTTGGCTATATGTAGGTGCGGTCTAGCTCTGCCGTGACTCAGTCCTCCAGATGAGGCACTTTACCTGCTCATCTGGATCACACGAGTCACAGGTCTTTTCTGGGTGGCGATTGTGACAGTAGGGACACTCTTAGCAAGAGCCCATAAACTAAGAGTGGGAGATGTGCTATGTCCTTATGGGACTAGAACATCTGGCAGGAGCTCTGGAGGGACACATCAGCAGGTACCTCAAGGGAGGTGGAGACCGGGGAATGGCTTTAGCCATAGGTAGTAAAGAAGGCAGGGACAAGTGGACGCAGATGGGTCTCTTAGGGGACAGAAGAGAAGAGCCAGGCCGCAGTGTGTCAGGCCGCACCTGGAAACTGCAGACTGCAGAGATGGCTGAGTGAGGGAGCCCTACCAGGGGAAGCTGTGGAGGCACTGAGAAAGCTTAGTGTCCCCTTGAGCACTAGCCCTGGCAGGCAGAGAGCAGACATGTGCAGAGATTGTCTGAAGCAGGGGCATCTGGGAAATTAGTGTCCATGGGCAAGTGCAGATACCAAGAACAGGGAAGTTAGCATGCTGATAAGAAAGAGACCAGATGGTAAGGCTCCCTGAACAGGCTCGGGGAGGAATCTAGCTCTCCCTGCTGTAGATATGAAGAGGGGCTGGGGACATTTAAGGTGGAAAATAAAGCCTCTCACCTCAGCTCTCCTAGGTGAGGTGCATGGGCAGGCCCGAGGTGGGAGTGAGCAGATACAGCACCTGAGATGGCTCTAATTGTAGCCTAATTATCTTTTATGGAGAGTCAGTGCCTGGAGCCAAAAGCTTCAGTTTCCACCCTGGCTTAGCCAGTGCCCTCGTGACCTTGGATGCATTAGTGGGGTACCTGAGAGATACCTGTCTGGCTGAGTTGACACATGAGGCCTGTGAACCATTGAGTACTCTTAGGAGCACTTGGGCCACTCTGGCTAGGACCACTGAAGACTTGTGAACTGACTGCCTTTGAACGGCCAGGAAACCCCAAATATTTTCTGTTCTACTTAAAAAGGTTAAGCAACTTCTCAGAGTGTAGTGGGCTCAAGTTACTGACTTCAGTATTGACTTCTTGGGATCAAAGAGCTCTGACCTTTCCTTCCTTTCAAAGGGGCAGAAACACTTGGCTTTACCATCGGTGACAGCAGCTTAGAAGGAGGTCTTTGTGGAACCACATGAGGTCATGTTCTCTGGCCTTTTGGCTGGGTTTCTGTTGTTTGTTTGGGTTCTGTTGTTGGGGCCTTGGGTTTGGAGCTGATGCTTGCCCTGGACCAGTATAGATTTAATCAAAGTCAAAGAACTGCTGTTGATCTGGGACCACTTAACTGGCACCATCAGAGGCTCAACGATGTGTTTATAAGAAGATAAAGGCGGGGAGGATATGTTCTATGGAGGTGTGGGGAAGGGGTGCCTTGGGCCCTTGCTGAAGCACCCCTCCCCCCTGAGGGACCAGCCGCAAGATGCCATAGTATAGGATAGTTTATTCAGGGCATGGGGAGGGGAGTAAGAGGTTAATAAAGCTCAGCTATCAAAAACAATGACTTTATGAAATTCATAGGCAAATGGATGGAACTGGAAAATATCATCCTGAGTGAGGTAACCCAATCACAGAAAAACACACATGGTATGCACTCACTGATAAGTGGATATTAGCTCAAATGCTCGAATTACCCTAGATGCACAGAACACATGAAACTCAGAAAGGATGACCAAAATGCGGATGCTTCACTCCTTCTTTAAAAGGGGAACAAGAATAACCTTGGGAGGGAATAGGGAGGCAAAGTTTAGAACAGAGGCAGAAGGAACACCCATTCAGAGCCTGCCCCACATGTGGCCCATACATATACAGCCACCCAATTAGACAAGATGGATGAAGCAAAGAAGTGCAGGCCGACAGGAGCCGGATGTAGATCTCTCCTGAGAGACACAGCCAGAATACAGCAAATACAGAGGCGAATACCAGCAGCAAACCACTGAACTGAGAATAGGACCCCCGTTGAAGGAATCAGAGAAAGGACTGAAAGAGTTTGAAGGGGCTCGAGACCCCATATGAACAACAATGCCAACCAACCAGAGCTTCCAGGGACTAAGCCACTACCTAAAGACTATACATGGACTGACCATGGACTATGACCTCATAGGTAGCAATGAATATCCTAGTAAGAGCACCAGTGGAAGGCGAAGCCCTTGGTCCTGCCAAGACTAAACCCCCAGTGAATGGGATTGTTGGGGGGAGGGCGATAATGGGGGGAGGATGGGGAGGGGAACACCCATAGAGAAGGGGAGAGGGAGGGGTAAGGGGGATGTTGGCCTGGAAACCGGGAAAGGGAATAACAATCGAAATGTAAATAAGAAATACTCAAGTTAATAAAGATGGAGAGAAAGAAAAAGAGGTTAATAAAGGTAGAGAAAGGCACGGGGTAGAGGGTGGGGGGAGGTAGAGGCCAGCCATGAGCATGTGGAGCGAGGTGGATAAAGAAATGGGGAGAGAGCAAGAGCAGGAGGGAAAGAGCAGGAATGAGAGAGGAGCAGGAGAGGGTGAGGAGGGGGCAAGCAGCCCTTTCATAGTGAGTCAGGCACCTGGCTGTTGCCAGGTAACTGTGGGGTGGAGCTTAAGACAGTCAGTCACCTCATTTTATCTATCTCACCCTTTGTTGTGGTCAGCGCCATCTGGTCACACTATTGGAATGCCCAGCTCAGAACCTGCTGGCCATGGCCTATGGAACTCCCTCAGTTTGACCTTGTTCAAATAAACTAACTGGCCTCTGGAATTTTCCTTTGAATTCTGTTGTGAGACTGGCCTGGCAGCTGGTAGAGTTCTGAAGGAGGAGTGAAGGCTCCCTATGTTTAAATTGTACTTAACTGTCTGTTAGCATTCTGAGTGCTGCCCCACAGTTACCTGGCAACAGCCAGGTATGCCTGACGCTATAAAGGGGGCTGCTTGCCCCCTCCTCGCTCTTGCTCTCTTACCTTCTTGCCCCTTTGTCCCTTCCCTCCCCATTCCCCTCACCCTTCTCTCCACATGCTCATGGCCCACCTCTATTTCTCTGTCCCTCTCTCTCTCCCTTCTCTCTCCTTCCCTCTCCCTCTCCTTCTCTTTCTCTGCCCCTGTTATCCTCTTAACTCCCCTCCCCATGCCCTGAATAAACTGTATCCTCTACTATACTGTCCTGTGGCTGGTCCCTCAAGGGGAAGGGACGTCTCAGCATGGGCCCGCTGAGGCACCCCTTTTACCCATACTTCACCACACCTCCATAGGACATATCCCCTCCTTTTATAAACACATCAGTCAGCTCCACCCGCGCCTCTAATCAGCTTTGACCTTTTAAAACTTGAGTTACATCAGTGTGCACTGGCCTGCTGAAAGGCCAGAGTGCAGTTCTCTGCTAGAGTTGCTGGGTTTAGTTTAAAATATCAATACTTCCCCATTTGGATAATTCCTCTCCTAAACATAGAGCTTGCAGTGAGTCCAGAAGGGGGTGGGGCTGTAGGCCTGTAGCCAGCATAGAAGCAGCTTGTTGCTCTTGACCTGCACAGTTAGACCCTGTCCCCTGCCTCAAAATAACACACGCACACGCACAGGCACATGCACACACACACACAGAGGCATAGATGCAGGCAGACACTTGTGTCTCATGCAGTTTGGGAGCGTCTGTTTTTGTTTCTGCTGTTTTGAACCCAGGGCTTTTCGAATGTTGAACAACTGGTCTACCACTAGCTCCGCCCCCTGTCTGTTAAGGCGGGGCTCCAAGTTGCCCCGGACGGTCTCACAGTCTGCTTTTCTCTCCTCCTTCCAGTTTCACCCCTCCTGTGTGGTAGAGGAGGTTTGCGGCATGCACCACTAAATCCAGCAACCTGTAATGTTTATTTTACTACCCAAAGGATGGATTTGAAACAAGTCACATTGATTCTGGATCCCTCAACAGTCGCGCGCCCTGGTCTAGTTTATGATTGTCCCACGGTCTCCCCTCCCACCATGTTTTATATTCTGGACCTGCATCTTGGTGAGAACTAAAGAACACTGACTTAGGTCTGGAGAGATGGCTCAGAGGTTAAGAGCACTGACTGTTCTTCCAGAGGTCCTGAGTTCAAATCCCAGCAACCACATGGTGGCTCACAACCATCTGCAGTGAGATCCGATGCCTTCTTCTGGTGTCATGAAGACAGCTGCAGTGTACTCACATATATAAAATAAATCAATCAATTAATAATTCTTTAAAAAAAAAAAAAGAACACTGACTTAGCTGCCTGCCGGTGTGGACTGGCCCTCTTGTCCCTGTTCAGTGTGTTTAAGGCTTGGCACAGGTATCTTAGGATCCAGCTTGCTCCTTGGTTTATGTTTGTGTTTCCTAAGCCAGTGTCCCTGGGCTGCTGGGTCATCTGTGCCGAGTCAGTTGTGAAGCATAGTATGGCTACCTCTGGGCAGCACCCTTGACAGGGTGGTGACTCACAGGAACCCTTCCTTCTCTAGTTCCAGGCAGCCTTGTGACTGTCACGTGGGGAATATGAGCAGCTCTTGAGACATTTTCATAAGAAATGCTAGGTTGACGTTGCCTTGCTGACGGTCCTTAAATTTAGCACGTGCATTCCTTGACGGTCACATTGTCTATTCTTGTGCCTCCTTTTAGGTAAGGTTAGTAATATTTATGGGTTTTGTTCTCTGATTACTTATGAAGTACCAATAGTATTAACCTAAACATATGGAGAAATTTCCTTTTGGTTGTTTAATATTTTTTTGTGCAGTTCCCCCAAAAACAGCGTCTTAATGATCACTGACTTGCCAAGTACAATATTGCTTTTACCTAACTTGCTGGAACCGGACCCTCTCTTAAGTGGGAAATCTGGTTCCGGTAAATAGTTTCCATTCCTGGACCACTGACCCATCTGGGGTTTTAGGCCTGGGTGCTTTTTAAAAGATGTGTGTGTGTGTGTGTGTGAGAGAGAGAGAGAAAGAGAGAGAGAGAGAGGGGGGGGGGGGGGAAGAGAGGGAAGAGAGGGAGAGAGAGAGTGTGTGTGTTATGTAGGTGTCAGACACCAGTAGCTGGGTTACAGGCGAGTGCATTTTGTTTTTGAGACAGTTTTTTGTTTTTTGTTTTTTTTACTGGCTAGTGCAAATCTGTTGTAACTGTGCAGCCCAGGCTGGCCTTGAACTCATGCTTTTTCTGTCTCAGCCTCACGAGTGCTGGGATTGCTGACATAAGACACACACACACACACACACACACACACACCAGGCTTGCTCCATCTTTATTAACCTTTCTTGACAGGTTTAGCAAGAACCTTTGTTACTTTATTCGCTAGGTAGCGTGAAAGGTTGGTTGCCTGAGCACCTTCTCTTGCTAAGATCTGTTTTCCGTGTTCCCGTAGGTGTTCTCACAGTCCTGTGTCTGGTACGGAGAGTGTGGAGTCGCCTTTGGAGATAAGAGGTACAACTGTGAATATTCGGGCCCACCAAAACCCCTCCCAAAGGACGGCTATGACTTAGTGCAGGTAAGTGTGCCGCTCTGAGAGTGCCAAGCATATGCCGTGCCTTACATGACGGTACCAGGATGCCGGAGGTGAGAGTAAAGGCTTACAACTTTAGAGGTGTGTGTGTGTGTGTGTGTGTGTGTGTGTGTGTGTGTGTGTGTGCGCACACCTTTATAAACAGGAGGTCAGTTGGGTCTCCTGGGTTGTGAACCACCGTGTGGGTGGCGGGAACTGAACATGATTTCTCCACAGATCAGTCCTCACTGCTGAACCATTGCCTCAGCTCTTCGGGCTTAAATCTTAACCTAGACTCCAACCTGAACCCCATAACAGAGCTGATAAAAGGCTCCTGGCCTAATCCTCCAGGTGCTGACTCTGTGTCTCCCGGAATTTCCCAGTATGGAGTCTCTGTTTAGAGGTGACCTTGGTCCCCAGATGTTGTCACTTCTGCAGAATGCATTAGCAGTTAGCTTTGTTGTTGTTCCTAGATTTCAAGACTTTGCTTCCTCTTAGACTCTGCCACTGAAAAGCTGGCGGTCTCTTCCTCTTTTAGTGATTTCTCTGATCCCCGCGAGCCTGCGATTCCTGGCTGCCTCCCAGGATGCTGCTTTCCGTTAGTGTGATTCTTGGGGCTGTTAGAAAAAGAAATACTGGGAAAAATCAAGCTGAAAAGGCTGGCTTTGGGGCTTCAGTAGCCCAGTGAGGGTGTCAGTAACCCAGTGTGGCGCGCCAGGTTGCTTCAACATCCTGTGCCTTTCTTCAGAGTCACGTACAGGTCTTGACTGTCCCAGGAGTGATGAGTGGGTATAGTGTTGTGGCTGAGCTCGAATAGGCTGACTTAGGAAGCCAGGCAGTAAAGGAAAAATATAGAGTTCTCTCTGCTACTTCTTGTGAGTCCCCACTTCCTTTCCGGGGGTAGGGGAGTGTTCTGAGGCAGGGCTTCTCTCCATAGCCTTGGCTATCCTGGAAGTCTGTGTAGACTACAGTGGTCCTAAACTCAGAGATCGGGCCTGCCTCAGCCTCCGGAGTGCTGGGATTAAGGACGTGCCCCACCACCGCCTGGCTGAGTCCCCACTTTCCGAATGGCAGACTTCATGCGACTCAGATATAACCTCCGTGCCTGAGAATAATGGGTGAAGCACTCACGTCCCGGAAGCGACTGAGCTTGTCTCGTAACCGCTCTCTCCTCACAGGAACTCTGTCCAGGATTCTTCTTCGGCAATGTCAGTCTTTGCTGTGACGTTCAGCAGCTTCAGACACTGAAGAACAACCTGCAGCTGCCCCTGCAGTTTCTGTCCAGGTAGGCTGACCACCAGCAAACAGTGGGTCACTCTGGTGTATTCTTGTAGACCAGGTTTGGCTCTGTTGTACTCTGAGAAGGTACTCGTGTGTTAGAAGGCAAGAGGAAGTCACATGACCAACTCCTAGTTGCTTCCAGAGTGAAGACTTGGTTTCCTTTGAGGTCTCCTGGGCGGCAAAGAGAATTGCACAGTGGCCTAGGGCCTCTCAGACCAGAGCCTCTGTGCACTTGGTGAGGAGTGGCCCCTGCTGTGCTGCTCAGAGCCCAGGTCCTCCATCTGTGTGGTTCCCTCAGTCCTTCTCACTCCTTCATTCTTTTCTAAGTATTTATTATAGTTGCTTATATGCGTACGCAGTGTGCACGTAACAAATGGGAATCAGTTATTTGCTTCCTGTGAGTGTATGCACCATTGTGTACACACCGTGTGCGTATGCACATGGAAATCAGAGGACAAGTTGGGGGTCGGTTCTCTCCTTCCACCATGTAGGTCCAAGGATCAAACTCAGGTCGTCGGCTCTTAGATCTGTCTGTGCTGAATTGCTGTGATAGCATTAGTTCCTAGATGCTACACTTATTCTGGCATAGTTGCCAGTGCAAAACGATTGTATAACGGATGTTCTTTAAGCCTAT
Organism: Rattus norvegicus; assembly: GCF_021556685.1. NCBI lineage: Eukaryota > Metazoa > Chordata > Mammalia > Rodentia > Muridae > Rattus > Rattus norvegicus. Next base: position 3,641,299 of record NC_141551.1, on the reverse strand, counting down.
CTAGCAGTTTTCAAATGTGCAAAGAACAAGTCAGTGGTTTTCTTCAGAGCAGCAGATTTTGGTGTCTGTAAATTATCCAGACTTTAGCACACTCGTAAAGGTGGATGAGGAAGGAGGTGAAGAGGGAAGACGCCCTCTCTAGCTATCAATCACTGTAGGCAGCAGGCCCCTTCCCTGCCTCTGAGAAGTGGGCAGTGCCGAGTGGGAAGCCATTGCTAAGTCGTGCTTTCAGCTGTCACAGGGTGTAGTAATGGGCCAAGAGCTAAGGATCTACTCAGGCCGCCCTAGGCTCCTGGCACTGGTCAGATCACATTTATTTACAACTCACTCTAAATGACGGATTATGGATATAAACATTTACCATAGCTAGCCCCCTTCCCATGTTAGCAGTGGGTAAAGCTCGAGTTATAATAGCAAGAGAAGCTCCTGTTTCTAGAACTCCACGGAGCAGTGAGGTAATGTGGACCAAAGAGAGCGAGAACCCTTTTGCCACATGCACAAGTCAACATTAGGAGCTTAAACTTTGAACCCAAAGGACAGCTGTCAGCTATGGTCTTCATGGACACCTGTGTGTTGCTGCAATGCACAGAGAAAGCACTGCTGTGGCCGCTCTGCTTTTTACCTTTTCCTGTGATCCAAGGCTTCACGGGTGACGGCTCTTCAATCTTCAGGACTCTCAGGGGAGTCGAGTCCTCCTGTGTTCCAGGAGCGGCTAGCCTTATCTGGCTCTCAGGTGGAAGCTGATGTATAAATCCTGTAATAGTCCTTATCACATGAACACACACACACACACCTACCCCTTATTCTCTTAATCAGAACTGTGACGGTTTTGGGAATAAAGTTAGAAATCTCTAGTTACAAAGCCCAGAATTCAGAAAAGCTTTCGTGTTTTTTTTTTAATTATTTCTGAATAAATTAAATGTAATATTAGCACAGTTTTAAAAGCTATTTCTTTATGTTACAATAAGGTTTTAAGAATTTATGAGTCTAAGGATTAGAAAGGTGGCTCAATGGTTAAGAATGCTGATCTTCCAGAGGACCTGGGTTCAATTCCATATTCACTGTGGTCTATAACTGCAGTTCTGTAGCTGTATATGTCTGACGCCCTCACACAGACATACACGCAAGTAAAACATCGATGCACATAAAATAAAAAGAAAATCAAAAGAATGTGTGGATCTGGGAGAGGTAGGATTAAACATCTTCTGAGTCTGCTATGTTTTCATGGTAACTCATCTCTTTTCAGTGAATTTTGAATACTATTGAAGGTGAATTTGTAGCTATTTCACCTTTTATGTTTACTGATATACATAAAATCATAAAATATAATTTACTTTTTCTTTAGGTGTCCGTCATGTTTTTATAACCTGATGACCCTGTTTTGTGAGCTAACATGTAGCCCGCACCAGAGTCAGTTTCTGAATGTGACAGCAACTGAAGATTATTTCGACCCTGAGACTCGGGAAAATAAAACAAATGTAAAGGAATTAGAGTACTACGTCGGACGGAGCTTTGCGAATGGTGAGTGGGCAGAGCTACTCTTCCTTGTGATGAGCTGGGTCAGGGCTCTGGGTTGGTGTGCACCTCTGTTATCCTAGCCGCTGTGTACAGAGTCACAGTCTCAGGACATTCGGTGGTCATTGTTTGCCTGTATCTGGGATTTGTGCTACAACAATTAAAATTGTCTCTTTAAAGTATCTGTTTTAAATTCTTCTAACGTGGGGGCTGGAGTGGTCGCTCAGTAGTTACGTGTATTCACTGCTCTATCAGAGGACTCTAGTTCAGGTCTCAGCACCCACGCCTGGTGGTTTATAACACAGTTGTAACCTTGTTAACTTAAAGGGGGTCTGTTACCTCTGCTCTCTGGAGGCACCTGCCCTCCATACAGAGACCCACATACAGACCCACACTCAAATGAAACTACCTGCAATCCTCAGCCCAGGAACCAAAGCCCCGCCCACCTCTGTTCTCCCCGGTAATTGGCTGTCAGCCACTTTTATCTAACCAATCAGAGAACACAGGCGAGCATAGTTTACACAACATCATTTGGTGTGGGCGAGATCGTCCTCAAGACTGCAACCAGATCTTAGGGGCCAGGATTTAATACACGGCAGCACCAGGCCAACCCCTAACAAACAGCCAACTTAAAAAGTAACTCAGCCAGCTACGGTCACACACACCTTTACTGTTAGCATTTGAAGGTCAGTCTGAAGTTCATTCATTGTATCTCCAAACAACTAAAAACAAACAGAATCTTTAAATCACTTCATTGGAAATAAGTTCCATTCGCAAAAGGAACACACATGGCAGAATCTTCCAGAAGATATGATGCAGCAGCCCAAGGAGGGAGAGTGTCCCGGCCAGCGCTGGCCCTGCGTGGAACCAATATCAAGCTATGTATTCATCTGTGTTTCAGTATGTTTACTAAAAGTTGTACAGAGTAAAAATACTTGGAAATTTGTACAAATAAACAGAGTTTTTTTTTTTAAATGACTTTAAGGTAAAATATTTCTTGACAAGAAAATAAAGGCAGAAACCAAAAGCGGTTAGAGTCCAGAACAATCCACAGAATACAGACACACCGGTGTATCTTTCCCTGTGCCGCATCAGATTGGCACAGAGTAAGTTTGCCGGCTCCGGCTCTTTGTAAGGGCATGAAGCAATAGTGAGTCAATAGACTGACTGCCCCTTATGACTGCTGTAAATGTTTGAAACCGTCCGAAAAACGATTTCGCAATGCCTGGTGCAGCTGAAGATGAGTACGCCACTATCTCAAATATTCAGTGTCTCCTTTCACCGAACATACTCGGGCGGAGAGACCCAGAGACCATGAGCACTTGTGGGCAGGGAGCCTGTACAGGAGCCATGAATGTGGGTATGTGTGTGGGGGTGTATCTCTACAACCCCCGGCACACAAACTGTGAACACATACCAGCAGGGAGACCTATGGAGACCATGTACATGTGCATGGCAAAGAAGACTCCACACACAGAAACCATGAGGGTGTGTGAGCAGGGAGACCCAGCTGAGGTCACTGTAGAAGAGTGCTAACGGCTAGAGGAGGAGAGCAGGACCAGGACTGGGGGTGTTTACGCCGCTGATCAGCTGTGAACAGTTACCTGAGCGTACAGGGAACTGACCAAACTTTACAAAAGTAAAGTGTCAGTTCAAAAATGGCCAGGAAGTCTGAACACACACTTCACCAAAGAATGTATGAAAATGTATGGAAAAGTACACAAGGACGGAGGAGTTAAATCAAAGTAACTGCAGGAGATGCTGGGGATAGGGGACCCGGGAGCTCCATCCATCAGAGAGAATCTTTTTTAAAGATTTATTTATATTTATATATTATATTTTATATATTGTATTTATATGTATACACTGCATCTGTCTTTGGACATAACAGATGGTTGTGAGCCACCATGTGGTTGCTAGGATTTGAACTCAGGACCTCTGGAAGAGCAGTCAGTGCTCTTAACCACTGAGCCATCTCTCCAGACCCCTGAGAGAATCTTCCTTCAGCAGCAGATTGACAGTACTTTGGTGGTCTTGTGAGACTGTCACGTGGTCCAGCATGCCTCAGGTGGATATATTGTGGGATGCGTAGTTACATCCCCAGCATTCAGTAAAGATTTTATTTGGGAGTTTTTTTGTGTGTGGGTTGTGGGTTTTGTTGTTTTTTGAGACAGCCTCAGAATTGGCTCCAAACTCAGTATATCACAAAGGTTGAACTCCTTGAACTCCTGATACTATCTCCACCTTCCACATGCTAGAATCAAAGGTATGCACTCACAAGCCCGACTCACAGTCGTTTTGTGATTTTGTGTTTTTAAAGGTAGAACTTCAGTATGGCTTTTTGGCTCGGGCGTTTTAAAACAGCACGCAGAATATGAGCTACATTGTAGTACTTTCTTGTTCTTACGTACATACAATATACTTTGTTCATGTTTGTGTCCTTACTTCAAAACCCTATTAAGCTCCATGGCACATCTGGAAACAAAGGAAAGCATGGAGCCTCACGTAATCCTCATACACTAGGAACTGAGGCAGGAGCATTGAGGGCTCCAAACAGCACCTCAGTGCTCACACAGTCAAGAGTGTCCTTTCCAGACAGGCTAGAGGCCAAGTGGAATCGATCCCAACCCCTGTCACACTGGCCGATCTGCCTGTCTAGGGTGGGTAAAACAGCGACTGCAGCTGTCTCCTTGGAGTTCAGGGGAAGATGACCCCAGGAAGTCTGTCCCAAGTAGGGACCCACAAGTCATAACTAAGTTGACTCATGTGTGATCCCTTTAAGTCCTCAGTCTTCCCACTTCCTGGTCTCCACTGCAGAGTGGCTGAAATGAGGTTCTTTCTCCTGACCCTAACTGAGGGCCTCTTTATAATGTGGGTAGGATTTCTGGAAGTTGTTGGGAGAACAGTTGGTCCTGGTTCCCTTTCCTGTTCTGCGTCTCCTTCCCTCCCTGCCTTGCAGCGCCCCAGGTTCTAACCTGCTGACTCCTGTGTGCCAGCACAGAGGCCTTCAGTAGGATCCGAGTGGTGAATTCGAGCAAGCATAACATCTCCGTCTTTCCCTTGGGATTGCTCTTCTAGCAATGTACAATGCCTGCCGAGATGTGGAGGCGCCTTCCAGTAATGAGAAGGCCTTAGGACTCCTGTGCGGAAGGGATGCCCGTGCCTGCAATGCCACCAACTGGATTGAGTACATGTTCAACAAAGACAACGGGCAAGCACCGTTTACCATCATCCCCGTATTTTCAGGTGTGGACGGCAGCTGAAGCTGAGTTTATTATTTTGCTTTAAAACTCAAGAATGGGGATTGGGGATTTAGTTCAGTGGTAGAGCACTTGCCTAGCAAGTGCAAGGCCCTGGGTTCGGTCCTCAGCTCTGGAAAAAACAAAAAAAAAACCAAAAACTCAAGAATCAGGGCTGGAGAGATGGCTCAGTGGTTAAGAACACTGACTGCTCTTCCAGAGGTGCTGAGTTCAATTCCCAGCAACCACATGGTGGCTCACAACCATCTGAGATCTCATGCCCTCTTCTGGTGTGTCTGAAAACAGCTATAGTGTACTTATATATAATAAATAAATTAAAAAAAAACTCAAGAATCATAATCAGCTATAGAAACATAAATTCAGAGAGAGAAGTTGGACATTTGTCCTACCTGGTTTAACTTGGGAGGAGGGCTGGGTGAGAAAGGAATCGCTCTTAGGAATCGATAACGTTACTAAAACACTGAACTGTGTGCGTGCATGTGTGTGTTCTAAAAGCTGAGTCGTGTCTACCCTGGTGTTAGGCCAGCCGTTCAGAATGGAAGCCAGACACGTTGAGGATCCACCTTACATGGTTGGTGGAAGATCAGGGCCCACGCTGTACACAGAATTGTTGGCATCAGAACAGATCAGGGATGGGGAACTTAGCTGAGAGTGCTTGCCTGCGAGCCTTCAGGCTTGCACTGCGCAAAACCAGGTACACACACCTGCACTCAAGAGGTACAGGGGGACGAGTCAGAAGCCCAGTTACACGCAGCTATGAATATTCTAGGCCAGCTTGGCCTGTGTAAGACACTCTCAGTACCTCCCCACCCCCAAACCCTAAGAGACAGCACCAAAGCCTAATGCGTGCTTACCCAGCAGTGCTCTGTCCTTGGTGTTCAGCTGCACCCCACTGTACCCTGTGTGCTCTCCATGGGGTTTAAATGTAAGCAGGTGCAAAACTTGGAACGGATTCTCGTGAGGTCCTGATTCAGCATGATTTCTTCTTGTAGATCTTTCGGTTCTTGGAATGGAACCCATGAGGAATGCCACCAAAGGCTGCAACGAGTCTGTAGATGAGGTCACAGGGCCATGTAGCTGCCAGGACTGCTCTGCCGTCTGCGGTCCCAAACCCCAGCCCCCACCGCCCCCTGTGCCCTGGAGGATCTTAGGCTTGGACGCCATGTATGTCATCATGTGGGTCGCCTACATGGCGTTCCTGGTCCTGTTCTTTGGAGGACTGCTGGCAGTGTGGTGCCACAGGTAAGCTAGCTGGCTGCCTGGTTCGTTTCCTTCAAGACGAGAAGAGCAAAGTTGCCTCCCTCACCAGTAGCTTTAAACCAGACAGGAAGTAAGTTTCTTAGGGACACCATTCCCTGGATGGCTTTTGCCCTGCAGCTGGTAAGTCAGGTTTTGTTTATATATTTAACCACTTTAAATTATACTGATTTATTCAAAATGGTGTGTGATTTAAAGCACCTGTCTGTGACACAGGCAGTCTGTGTAAACCATGTCTGATCAAAATCTAGTTACATGTGGTACTGCAGTCCTGTATTCATGTCTTGTTTTAAGGCAGTATGTATTTGTATGTGTTCGTATGTGTACATGCATGTGCACACAAAGGCCAGTTTAGATCAGTTGTCCTCCATTTTGACTGCTAACACTGTTCCTCATCAGGCTCACCCCTGCTGTCCACTAATGGGTCCTTTAAATTGTGCCGTTTGCCCCAGGGTGGTTGTGAGCTGGGGGTGCTCCTCCCCCCGCTCTGTCCCTTGTCATTTGCTAAGAGGACCCTTCCTCTGCTCAGTCAGCAGTGTGCTTTTACATTTACTCGTTCTGTGGGCTGTATACTGGGGCATTGGAGTTCCTTCCCATTGGCTCCTGTGTTCTTTGTGCTCCCTCTCAGCTCACTGGATACTTCCCTACCCTAGGCCTGGCATCATCCTGCTCAAGCAGTTTCTGGTCCCTTTCGTTAGACAATGGCATCGAGGGGCCATGGTCTGGGCACTGGGGTGCTCATTGCCATTGGAAATATGTTTTCAAAGGATCTAAAGGTGACTTGTGTGGATTCCAATATGAAGTTACCTATCGGTGCTTTGTCGTTTTAATACCTTCCTCAACCTTTCCAAGGCTGGTGGCCCAGACAGGGACGGACAGCAAGGAACAGGGGACAGGGCGAGGAAGCGAGCTGCTCTCTAGCACTGCACAAAGTCTGCTGACATGACACCACGTCTGTGCTTCTGTTTCAGAAGGCGGTACTTTGTGTCCGAGTACACCCCCATTGACAGCAACATTGCCTTTTCCTCGAATAGCAGTGACAAAGGTAGGCTTGCTTGTGTAGGTCGGGGGATCAACTGTGTGGCCTGAGAGCCTGTGTGAGGCAGTACGTTGCTGAGGGAACCCCATAGTGAAGGAAGACAGCCAGACGAAGCCCTGGCCTTCTGGCAGTGACTAGGCATCGGTGTGGAACCTTGGAACTAAGTAATTAATAGCAGTGATGTAATTATGAGCTGAGGGAGGAGCCATAGGAGCCCTGAGGGCAGAGTTGAGTGAAATGAAGTCACCATGGGGTCTATCCTGAGCTGCCAAGGAGAGGAAGGTGGGCAGAGGCTGTGAGGCCTTGAAGGATAGCAGGCATAAGGACTAGATTCCCCGCACCCAGTGTTTCGGGTAATACTTTCCCTGTCCGAGGCTCTGGGAATGGCTAGTAACCGCCTCTCCTTTCCTCTACCCCAGGGGAAGCCTCGTGCTGCGACCCACTTGGTGTAGCGTTTGATGACTGTCTGAGGCGCATGTTCACAAAGTGGGGGGCTTTCTGTGTCCGGAATCCCACCTGCATCATTTTCTTCTCGTTGGTCTTCATTGCTGCGTGCTCTTCTGGCCTGGTGTTTGTCCAGGTCACCACCAATCCCGTGGAGCTCTGGTCAGCCCCTCACAGTCAGGCCCGCTTGGAAAAGGAGTACTTTGACAAGCACTTTGGGCCTTTCTTTCGTACGGAGCAGCTTATTATCCAGGCCCCCAACTCCAGCGTCCATATCTACGAGCCGTACCCTTCCGGAGCCGATGTGCCCTTCGGGCCTCCATTGAACAAAGAGATTCTGCACCAGGTAAGCTGCCGTTTCCCGACATTGTTCAAGGAAACGGGAGTATTTGTCCTGTTTATTTCCGTTGATAACCAACCTGACCCAAAGCCACACAGGGGAAGAACGCCCTATATGGCTTAAAGTTTCAGAACACACAGTATGTCACTAAGGAACCTTTCAGTGGGAATGAAAGGTGGGCACTTCTTGCTTCTCCACACAGCATTAGCCCCAGTGAGTTCCAAGGGACTCGCATCATGGCCGAGCAAGTCCAGCAGGGACTGTGGAGGGTGGTACTTGTTGTCAGGCAGGCTTATGCTCAGATAGCTTCTTTACTATAAAGTTTAGGATGACCTGCCTAGGGAGTGGTGCTGCCCTGAGCCATTCTCTGCCAATTAATGATTAAAGATTGTCCCCAGCCCATATGCCCATAGGCCAGTCTGACCGAGGCAATTTTTCAATTGAAATTTTCTTCCCAGGTCATATTCTCTATCAGAAAATAGGCATGCATGCTGTCAAGAAGACCAGAAATTTGCTCCAAAACTGGAGACTTGTGGGTGGACACCGGAATAGGGTGAAGGATGGTTTTGTGTCTCTTACTGAGATCTGTTATGGTAATATGTCCTTCCCTGACCCTGCGAACCAGTTCTTCATCCCGGTTTTCTGTAAGGGGCCTTCGGCTCTCACCATACTGTTGAGTAATCTTCCCCAGTCCTGGGAAGTATATCCTCAGAACGTCTTTATCATCTGAGCTCTTAGGGCAGTGCTGGTTAGCGAGGAGCTGAGGAATCATGACACCTTTCTGGGGTCTGCTTACTTTCCAAATCTTTCAGGTTCTGGACTTACAGATCGCCATTGAAAGTATCACTGCGTCCTATAACAATGAAACCGTGACACTTCAGGACATCTGTGTGGCCCCCCTCTCTCCATACAACAAGAACTGCACCATTATGAGTGTGTTAAATTACTTCCAGAACAGCCATGCGGTGCTGGACAACCAAGTAGGCGATGACTTCTTTGTCTATGCCGATTACCACACGCACTTTCTGTACTGTGTGAGGTGAGTGGTGCAGCCGTTCATATGCCCTTCAGTGTTTGAGAACATCTGTGGCTCACTTTCTTCATACAACTGGAGACCCAGTAGGTGGAGTCAGATGTGTATTGAGAAGCTCACGTCCTAATGAAGGGTGACCAACAATTAGTAAATACATCGTATGAGTTGCTTCATAGTAGGAGCACCTGGGGAAACACTGATAATTTAGTACAAAGATCACAATGTGTATTTACCCTATGATCGCATTAAGCAATATTACCCTGTGTGGCCTTCTCCTGTATCTCATCTGCCATCGAGAGAAGGGGTTGCATGGTGTGTGACTGCATGTCATGCTGTATGACATGAAGTGGTTGGACGTTGTATGTTATGTGACTGCATGTCATGCTGTATGATGTGAAGGGGTTGCATGGTATGTGACTGCATGTCATGCTGTATGACATGATGGAGTTGGGGTGTTGCATGTTATGTGACTGCATGTCATGCTGTATGATGTGAAGGGGTTGCATGGTATGTGACTGCATGTCATGCTGTATGACATGATGGGGTTGGGGTGTTGCATGTTATGTGACTGCATGTCATGCTGTATGTCGTGAAGGGGTTGCATGGTACGTGACTGCCTGTCATGTTGTATGTCGTGAAGGGGTTGCATGGTACGTGACTGCATGTCATGCTGTATGACGTGAAGGGGTTGCATGGTATGTGACTGCATGTCATGCTGTATGACATGAAGTGGTTGGAAGTTGCATGTTATGTGACTGCATGTCATGCTGTATGACGTGAAGGGGTTGCATGGTATGTGACTGCATGTCATGCTGTATGACATGAAGTGGTTGGACGTTGCATGTTATGTGACTGCATGTCATGCTGTATGACATGATGGGGTTGGGGTGTTGCATGGTATGTAACTGCATGTCATGCTGTATGACATGATGGGGTTGGGGTGTTGCATGTTATGTGACTGCATGTCATGCTGTATGTCGTGAAGGGGTTGCATGGTACGTGACTGCATGTCATGTTGTATGTCGTGAAGGGGTTGCATGGTACGTGACTGCATGTCATGCTGTATGACGTGAAGGGGTTGCATGGTATGTGACTGCATGTCATGCTGTATGACATGAAGTGGTTGGACGTTGCATGTTATGTGACTGCATGTCATGCTGTATGATGTGAAGGGGTTGCATGGTATGTGACTGCATGTCATGTTGTATGTCGTGAAGGGGTTGCATGGTATGTGGCTGTATGACGTGATGGGGTTGAGGGTTGTATGGTATGTGACTGCATGTCATGTTGTATGTCGTGAAGGGGTTGGGGGTTGCATGGTACGTGACTGCATGTCATGTTGTATGTCGTGAAGGGGTTGCATGGTATGTGGCTGTATGACATGATGGGGTTGGGGGTTGTATGGTATGTGACTGCATGTCATGTTGTATGACATGGTGTCACATCAGGTGGAGATTGGCCCGCGAGGAGGACACTAAGGCTAAGCAGAAAAGGCTTGGGTTGTTGATGCTTTAGCTTGGAGAACTGTACCAGGGAAGGAAAGGAGGAAGCCTATGGCTGTGAGAGGACTGGGTCCATCCAGGCAGCATGAGCAGCAAATGCAGAGGCCCTAGGCGAGGAGCTGTCTCCATTGTTCACATGTACCAGGTGCCTCTCAGCCTTAACGGGTGGTCCATCCTTCTTTCTGAGTCAGGAGCCCATGGTGCTGCTTACTCTTCAAACAGAACTTTCTGTCTCTGTGGCTAATTAATTAGTTCACTCTGCGCCTCCCTTTTTGATATGCTTAGACGCATCACTAACGATGAACGTGAATGTGCTGCCAGTGAGGTGGGGGTGCTTGTGTACTTCACATCAAGAATGAAATCTTGATGGACATTGGCAGAATGCAGACCACCAAAGCCTTTCAGAGTTGGTCAGTATTTCGATATTACAATAATCAATAGAGCATTTATTCTCATAAATACATGGTATAATAGGACAGAGGTCTGTTTGGGGCAATTGGAAATTGTTGGAAATTCTGACTTAATCCCAAGCCATGGCTCCTTTAACAAATCTTATGAAACTTTTCAAGCATTAGTTTTGAAAACCAAGCCACTCTAACACAATATAGTCCAAATACATACTATTATAATTTGATACATGCTGAGGAATGATCTGGGTGGAAATACTGAAGAAGAGCAAAAAACTGTGCTCAGTAAAACACCACAGTCTGTAACACTCAGCAGTCTTGGATCAGGCTGCGTCTGTTGGTCTGTTTGCTGTGCTAAGTACACACGTGTCCAGAACCCGGGCTGCATTGAAGTCACGCAGTGAGACGTGAGGCGAGGTGTGAGGAAACACTACCACAAACACCTTGGATTCTTTATGCATTTGGGGGTTTTTTTTTAAATAACTTTGATTGTTGAAATTTTACAAGCTTTTATTGTTGACAGTTGGGGTTTCATCTAATTCTTCCTTAGGGAGCCAGGCAGGTCTCATGGTGGCCGGCTGCCCCTGTACCCTTTATCCCTGTGTCACTGGCCTCACGGGGGTGGTAGTCACTCCTGGCTGGTGCCCAGTGACTTGATTTCCTAGAGGTGCATGACATCTGCGTTACTAAGGAACCAGAGTGTACTCAGATTGCAGATACGCCATCCAAGTGATGAGATTTTCTGAACTTCCGGCAGGGCTCCCGCCTCCTTGAATGATACGAGTTTGCTCCACGGCCCTTGCCTGGGCACATTTGGAGGACCTGTGTTCCCGTGGCTTGTGTTGGGCGGCTATGATGGTAAGAAGTTCCTGGACCACAGTGCTATGCTGGCTCTGTCCTTAGCCAAGCAAGGGTGTTTACTAAATTCAGAAAATGGGTAGTCTTGTTTTCCTGTCCATCGAGTCCCCACAATAATATCTCCTTTAGCTTTGGATTTGAATTTTACCCTGGATTTAAAAGTGAGCCAGATGTGGAGGTCCATAGCTGATAAACTCTTGGCATTCAGGAGGGATGAGCAGGAGGATCATGAGTTTGCTACTTGTTTAGGCTGCATAGCGTCTCGAAAAAGCAAGCAAACAAGCCAGTCAGGACAGTGACCACTCATCACAGACAGGTCACGTGCTGCATCCTGTGGCACTTCGTTGAGCACAGGTCTTTCTGGGTGAAGGTTGTAACACCTCCAGCATCTGCAATCGTTGCCAGCCAAACAGGTTTTTCTCCTGGTCTAAAGAGGCCGGCCAGCTTTGGTTCCCTCACTCCCTGGCAGGGAAGAAGTTGTGATCTGTATCTGAGAGCTGTTCTGCCTGCCGTATAAAAAAACTCTTTCTTGCTGGGTAGTGGCAGCCTGCACCTTGGGAGGCAGAGGCAGGTGGATCTCTGAGTTCTAGGCCAGCCTGGTCCGCAGAGCAGGTTTTAAGTTAGCCAGGGCTATAGAGAGAGAGACCATGTTTGCGTGTAGGGAGTCCTTTCTTATGAGGGGAAAGGGATGATGTCAGTACCTGGCCTTCCCACAGGGAAAATGGATCTGGGTTTTTATTCCTTCTACCAGAATAAACTCCGGGAGATCAAAGATGAGTGTGTGAAAAGCAAAACTGTTAAAGAATTGGAAGAAAGCATAGGGATTTTTAAAAATGATTTTTTTAAACGGAGTATGCAGTCATAGGCAACAAAGTGCAAAAACTACAGAAGCAAAGATTGAATTTCACTAAGAATTTTAAAGTCATGTGTGAGAGAGATTATATAGTTTGTTTGAAGGCAAGAGGAAAATTCACTTCTTGTATTCTTCTGGCTACAGGGAGCTATTTTTTCTTGATAAAATTTGTTTGCTTACCTTTCAAAAAAGTTAAAAGTAAACGGCAAGCACGCGTGCGCACGCACACACACAAACACACACAAACACACACACACACACACACACACACACACACACAACCTATCGCTACTCATAACAGACAACACTCCACTATTAATAAAAAGATCTGTATGGTAAGGAAGGGGATCAAGTTTAAAGTACTTGAAAGTTAAAAGCAGCAACATAGTGGCGTGGGCGTGGGTGTGGGTGTCAGGCTTACATGGCAGGTGGGAGCAGGGTGCCTGTTTGTATGTACAGAGGCCAGAGGAGGACCTCGGGTGTCCTGCTCCACCACTGCATACTTTATTCCTTTGAGGCAGGGTCTCTCACTGACACTGGAGCTAAGCTGGTGGCCAGCACGCCCCAGAGATCCTCCTACCCCCTTCCCCACTATATTGGGGTAATAGGTGGGATGAGTGACCCATTCCCACTTTCTTAGGGGGTCTGAGGTCCAAACGCAGGTCTTCGTGTTCGCACAGCAAGTGTGTCTTATCTGCTAAGCCACCTCTGCAGCCCCACAAATGCCTTTAATTATATAAGGAAATACTCACTCCCACTCCTTTTCGTGAAGTGCATCTCACTTCTGTCTTTGTACCTAACAAACTGGCATAGGCCAGATATGAAAAAGCCTGGTTTTGGTGAAAACATGGCAAATGTTAGCTAGTGCCTAGACTGGAAGCCCCAGGCAGGAATGGATGCTTCTGTCTTTTGCTTCCTGGTGTATCTGCAGTTCGTGAAATAAAACCTGGCCCCAGGACTCAGTTACTGTTTTGTTAAATACAGGACCAGAACTTTGGAGGGAATTTTGACAGGACTTATCAAGTTAGGTATGTCCATAGTTTTGACTCAAAGATGATAGGTAAAAATTGATTCTACAGATATGAACTCTATATTTAAATTTTGTATATCCTTTGTAGTGATTTTGTTATTTTTAGAACTTGCAGATACCCAGCAGCAGGGACCTGGTTAGGTTACACTGGAATATATTGTACTACAGAAAAGAGTCAGCTTGCATTCTGTGTCTACAGAAATGGAGCAGCAGTCTCTAAAGAAACAGTTTTCTGTCTTGAGATTTGTTTTGTGTTTGGGGATAGGACCTTGCTCTGTAGCTCAGGGTGGCCTAGAACTTGGCCAGGTGGCCCTGGCTAGCTACAACTTTACCTTCCTTAGTCTCCAAAGTTCCGAGATGTGTGACGCAGTAGGTTCCAGGGTTGAGCACATGTTCCTCTTTGTGAAGGGGGCACAGGGAGAATACACACGTGTGTTTGCCTGGTGTGCTGCAAACGCATCCACAGCTGGCTAAGAATGGCACTCTTGAAACGGAGTTGGAAACTGTGAAAGTTTACACTGCTCATTGGCCAGGCGTGGTGGCGGCACACGCCTTCTTGATCCCAGCACTGGGAGGCAGAGGCAGGCGGATCTTTGTGAGTTTGAAGCCAGCCAGGGCAGCCAGGGCAGCAGAGAGACCCTGTCTCTGAGATACAAGAGGGACTAGAAGAGGATTAGATCCACATGGAGGTGTGGTGGGGGGCAGAGGAGATCAATAGGGATACATGTTATCAAATGCATTACACACGTGGATGAAAATATGTTTAACCCATCAGGTATAATTGATAAATATATATAAAAAGAAACTAAACAAGAATTGATGCTTATGCTTTTTAAAGTGGGAAGGTTACTCTTCCGGAATAACAGCTGTCAGAATCCTTTCATTCATTTGCCGACATTACACAGACCAGTTCCGCACCAGCCACTCACTGAGTCAGGAAGCCGAGTCAGCAACGGAGTGTGGCTGGACACTCATTTATCTGACTTTGCATTCTAATGCTTGGTTTTCTGATGTCATATTTTTGCTTTCTAGATCAGAACTACAATAATGCCACCGCGCTTGTGATTACCTTCCCTGTCAATAATTACTATAATGACACAGAGAAGCTCCAGAGGGCCTGGGCCTGGGAGAAAGAGTGAGTGACTCATGGGGCTGGACCTGGGCAGCATGCAAGCTTGGACCTCACTTTGTATTGCAGCAGACCTAGGTTACAGCATCCTTTACCCTTGGTAGTAGCTTTGCTAAGAAGTTCTTGACAGCTTGCCTAGGAGCAGGTGGCTTAAACAGATCCTTTACCCAGGAGTACAGAAGTGTTCGTACACTTTTGTAAAGTGTACGGTCCACTCAATTTGAGTATCCCTCTTAAGACCTCAGCCATTAGAACCTTTTGATTATGTTAGGATAAATACTGTTCCCTTTAGCCGCTCTGCGCACCCCGTCCTAGCCTCTCACCCACAGCATTAGGCAACCGCAAATCTTTATGTCCTCAGATTTTTATGCTGTGAATGTTATATGAATACGGTCATATGTATGGACTTCCGTGTCTGGCTTCCTGTGCTTACTGTAAGGTGTCCAGGTTGTGGCATGTCAGTGCTGTGTTCCTCATTTTGACCAAACACCCTAACGTATAAATCCACCTCGTTTTATCCGTGCATTTGTCCTCCACATACAGTTGGATTGCATCTGTCTTTCGGCTGTTATAAAGAGTGGCTCTGTGCATGTTTGTAATACATGTTTTTACCAGATGTGTTTTCACTTCCTTTGGAGACATATGTATCTGTAGGAGTAGATTCCTTGGATCTTAGAATAACTCTGCTTTAACCATTTGAAGACCTGATGGACGATTTCCCACCTTGTGGTGAGGCCAGTCTGTGGTGCATGCTACATCCCAGCAGCTCCGATGGGTGGCACGAGGTTATGTTTTCTGTTGTCCTTTTTGTGTTGTAGTCAGTCCTCCGTGGCAGAGGCTGGCCTTGAACTTCTGATCCTCCAGGATTACAGATGTGCACCACCATGCCCTGTTTCATGCAGTGCTGGGGATTGAACCTAGGGCTGTGTGCGTGCTCAATGAGTCTTCCACCATTGGGATGGCGTCTTAGCCCTGTGATTTGCGTTTTCTTGATGATTAAAAATTTTAAGCATCTTTTTGTGAACTTAATTCTCTGTATTCTTTGCCCATTTTAATTGGAGACTTTGTGCTTCCTATTTAGAGATATAAAAATTTGTTACCTATTCTAAATAGAAGTCCCTTATCAGATATATGATTTGTTTCTTATTTTGGGTGTCTCCCTAGCCTTTGACAGCTGAACCATCTCTCCAGCCCAACTTCTCTCTTTCTATGGTCCTTCCTTCCCCTTTGAGCTTTTGGAGCACAAAAGTTTTTCATCCAAAAGTTCAGTTTTCCACCCTTCCGTTGCCTGCGCTTTTGCGGGGGATTGTGGCCTGACACAATGACAGGAGGTTTAGTCTTGTGTTTTATTTTGAGAATTTTATAATTTTAAGTCTTCTATTTTGGCCATTGATCCTTTCAAACCCAGGCCTCTAGCATGCTAGGCCAATGCTCTGCCATGGGGCTATCTGTCCAGCCCCTGGATTTTCAGACCAGGTCTTGCTAGCCTCTAACAGCCCTGTGTTACCACCCTGGCGTTCATTCTTGTCTGTGGTGTGAGGTGAGGGTCAGCTTCATTCTTTGCTTACAGTTCTCCGTCTTCTGTCTAACCATTTGCTGAAAAGATTTCTCCTGTACTGTTGAGTGGTCAAGATGTACCAGAAGTCAGTCCCTCAGACACATGTGTCTGTAGTTCTTACCTCTGAGCATTTCTGTTTGCCCTGTGTCTGTGCTGGTGTCACACTCTCTGGATTACTATGATAAGTTTGGAATTAGAAAATATAATTGTACTGTGTTTGTCTCAGGACTGTTAGGCCACTTGGGGCCCTAATTGTATGTGAGTTTGAGAAGCAGCTATCATTTCCTATAAAGATATCAGACCAGGTCTGATAGATTGTGGTCAACTTACAGGTCCACTTTTAAAATTTTGTTCCATGTACATGTATTCATTCCCATGTTAAGCCATTCCATTTAAGCCTAACGCAGCAGTGCGTGCCAGTGACCCTAGCACTCGGAGGCTGAGGCAGAAGGATCACTTTAGCTCAGAAAGTCTAGACCAGCTTGGGCACATAGTGAGACATGTCTCTGAAAAAAAAAGAAAGAAAGAAAAACAGACTATGAACCAATCTTAACCATGTTCTCAACTGTAGACAGTTTCAGGACTGCAGTTACAGCTTAGAGGTTGAGAGCTTGCCTTAGCGTGCCCAGCGTCCTGTGTTTGATCTCCAGCACCAGCACAGAGGGTGGGGCGGTCAGCCTGGCTGGATTTCCTGTGATCTGAGAGCCTCTCGCCTGGGCTCCTGGGCTGAGGTCAGGCAGGATGGCCTCTGTGTTCTAAGTGTTGAGACACTCCTCTAGCCTGTTGTTTTTAATTAAAATATGCAAATTTGCCTACTCTTTATAGATTTATTAACTTTGTGAAGAACTACAAGAATCCAAATCTGACTATTTCTTTCACTGCTGAGCGAAGCATTGAAGATGAACTCAATCGGGAAAGCAACAGTGACGTATTCACCGTCCTCATCAGCTACGCCGTGATGTTTCTGTACATTTCCCTCGCCCTGGGGCACATCCAGAGCTGGAACAGGGTCCTGGTGAGTGTGAGGTGCACATGGGGGGTGTTAGACATGACAGTACAAGCTGTGACATGTTATCTCCTCTCCTTGGTCAGACGTTCCTCAGCAAGTTACCTCACATGTGCTCTTTCCATGAACATCAGGCTAACTATCCATAATTTCTGTTTCTGTGTCTACTTTCTTCACTCCTAAGGCTTACTTCACATAAGTCACATATGTTTTGTCCATAGCCTTACCTGCAAGTGCATGAACTTTGTTCCTAGGGAGAAACCTGCACGTTTTTTCTGTGTTCTTTCACACCGTGAGTTGTAACAGGGAGGACAGAAAGCTCTCTGATGACCTGTGCTTTCGTCCAACATCAGGTGGATTCTAAAATCTCGCTGGGCATTGCGGGGATCCTGATAGTGCTGAGCTCGGTGACCTGCTCCCTGGGCATCTTCAGCTACATCGGAATGCCACTGACCCTCATCGTCATTGAGGTCATCCCGTTCCTGGTGCTGGCTGTCGGGGTGGACAACATCTTCATTCTAGTGCAGACCTACCAGGTAACTCTCCCTCTTCTCGGAGCTCAGTATCTGCCTAAGCACTCAGGCTTGTAAGTGGCTGCTCACACAGATAGCTCCACAGCCTTCTCTCCCACGGCTCTGTGGTCTCTTTGATTTGTTCTGCACACTTGGAACCAAGAATCTCAGCCCTCTCTTACTTGGTGAAGTGGATACAGAAGTGAGAAGTTGGTATTAGAAACCATTGTCACATATGTGCAGTAGGAACTTAACACGCTTAGGGGAATTATTTCAGGTATTAATGCTACTAAAATGGCTTCTAGCGCACAGCAGACACATAACAGATTTGTCATGCTCTGAGACACTGCTCAAGGCACAGTCTACCATTGTAGGATTTGGTCTCAGTTGCCTGAAGTCCTTGTCTGAGTGGAGACTCAGTGACATACAAGTGTCCTGTATTGGTCCGTCTTCCTGAAACCCGTGTATACCAGGCAGTTGTCTGATAACATGACTCCATTTTGCTGAGCTTCTCATCTGGTGCCCATCAGTGATCCAGCTCAACTAGCAGGATTAACTGCTGCTGCAGCTAACGAAGACCGGAACCAGACGGCTCTGTTACTGAGAAATTTCAATAGTGCATTTTTTTTTCTTTAAGAGAGATGAGCGTCTTCAGGAGGAGACGTTGGATCAGCAGCTGGGCAGGATCCTGGGGGAAGTGGCCCCAACCATGTTCCTTTCGTCCTTCTCTGAGACCTCGGCATTTTTCTTTGGTAAATTTACTATAGATTGTACCAGGCCTGTGGTGTATGACTGTGCTGTGTGGGATATGATATGCTGGGTATATGATTATGCCCCATGTCTCTCCCTTTTGAGGGCTTGCTTCACACTTGGAGTGTTGCTTGTCTTGGCTAACTGGCTGTGTCTCTGGAGTCAGCTTTGGAGTCCTCTTTGTCCCAACACAGTACTCATGCTGGGATAGAGGACAACAGAGACTCAGGCTTCTCTGCCATCTCCCCTTCTTGTGCCTATTGTAAGTGTTGATAAATGGCGCCCCTGCATGGCCACAGAATTCTTGGCTCTCCCCTCGGCAGTGTGGCAGGTTGACTTACTTACAGGATGCCCTGCCTTTGTTTTCACACAGGCTTCCTTCTCTGAGCACACACCCCCAGGGGAAACAGGTTCATTAGTGATTGTCTTGTAGTGCTTCAGTACAAGGAGCCTTAAAGAGCAAGAACAAAAGCCTCGGGATTCTTTTGTGCAGAGCCATCACTGAATCTTGGCGTTGGCTGCCCAGTCTATCTCCAAAGTGCAGAAAGAGAAAAGTGGCTTGATCCTTGTAGAGACTGAACAAGGCCAGACATCTGTGCGGAGAAGACAGTCTCCATTGTCTGAGGTCACAGCTGCAGTGCCCATGTGACTGCCGGTTCTTCCCTGGGCCGTGTGGGCTGGGTTTAGGTGGCGAGCTTCAGTGGAGGCCTCCTGGCCCCGTATCACTTCCTGTCCTGTAGTGCTGTCATGGAACCTGTGGTCTTTATTGTGCCTGTGACAGTCACAGGTGCAGGGGAGATGATACCCTTTTACTCTTCTAAGAAAACCAGCACAAGTGTGCAGTGTGCCAGGGTCAGGGCGACTCTACCAGACTGCAGTTGCATCCTGAAGGCTGCACATGTTCCATCGAAAGAGGCAGATGTCCTCGTTTGTTTCTGGATCATGTGGCTGGCCCAACATCAAAAAGGTTTTCCTCCAAAATAATATGGTGAATCTGGATTTCTGTTTAAATACTTATTAAGAATATTTTTGATCCTAAAATGGATTGGTATAATGTGGGTCAAGAGGAAATGGCATATGTGCATGGGAACATACCTGACACCTCAGGGTAGCGTGACACCTCAGGGTGGCATGACAGTGTTTTCCTCTCCCTGTAGGGGCGCTGTCCTCGATGCCAGCTGTCCACACCTTCTCTCTGTTTGCGGGGATGGCCGTCCTCATTGACTTCCTCCTTCAGATTACCTGCTTTGTGAGCCTCTTGGGGTTAGATATTAAGAGACAAGAGGTAAGGACAAGGGTCTGTTTGAATCTAGAGTCTGGGCGAAGCTGGAGAGTTTTCCATGCTTTTCTCTATCTCTGTGCTCTCAGAAAAACCGTCTGGACATCCTGTGCTGTGTCAGAGGCCCTGACGACGGACAAGAACCCCAAGCCTCCGAAAGCTACCTGTTCCGCTTCTTCAAAAACGCCTTTGCCCCATTTCTGCTGACGGACTGGCTGCGGCCAGTTGTGGTACGGACTCTTCTGAGGTTTCTGTCTTCCCTCTCTCTACATAGATGTGTCACATGCCTTCTGAGAGGCCTGGGAGGGCAATCCCAGCCACTGTTAATATAGTACAGAAAACACAGGCAAATGCATACAATAGCAGGGTCCTTTGCTTGTGCAGTTTTTAAAACACTTTTTTAGTTTTATTTACTTTTATGTGCACTGGTGTTTTGCCTGCACGAATGTGTGCAGTCAGTCCTCTCAGCTGCTCAGCCATCTCTCCTGCACCTCTAGTGCATTAATCAGTCACCATTGTCAAGAATTTTGGTAACATTGGGATGGGGTTTTTTGTGTTGTTTTTGTGCCCAAACCCTAAGTTTTTGTTTTGAAAGAGTTGTAGTTTTACAGAATGTTGCAAAGAAATTGGAACCTTGTTTCTCACGCCTGTTATCTTCTAGTGTATGTTGTCTCACATACCCAGTTGTAATATATACGCAGAATTATAGTGCAGTATTAGAGTCAGGCTTGTGTGCATGTGTTTGGACTGGGGATGTAGTTCAGTGGTAGAGTCCTTGCCTAGCCTTACGCAAGGCATGGGGTTCACTCTCCAATACCACCCCAAAATAAATCAATAGTCGTGTCTTTGGTGTGCAGGATTTTATTTCTTCTTCAGCTTATGATTACATCAGCAGTCGTCTCTCGGTTTGCTTTTTTTCCAGATGGCCGTGTTTGTGGGCATTCTGTCATTCAGTATTGCAGTAGTGAACAAAGTAGAAATCGGATTGGATCAGTCTCTCTCGATGCCAAATGTAAGCCACTTTCTTTTAACTTCTTTAGCCGCTATTGAATACAGTTTTCAGAGCATGTGTTATAGGTGTTAATGCTTGCTTCTGAATGCAAATCATGCAAGGGGCAACAGTGATCTGCTGCAGGGCTCTGCTGGAGCAGGCTGCTGGCCTATGAGCTCGTAACTTTTCCTGACATAGCCTTAGAGGTGGAGCAGCCAGTCTCCTGAGATCACTGAGATCCCTTCTGTCTGCAGCTTAACAACAGACGCACTCTGGGACCCAGAGGAAGAGAACCATGCGTCGTCCTGCTTGGCGACACAGGCTCTATTCCCAGCAGTCTCCCATGGAGTTGTATTCTCTCTTTGGTCTTCCTTTCAGGATTCGTATGTGATTGACTATTTCAAGTCACTCGGTCAGTACCTGCACTCGGGCCCACCCGTGTACTTCGTCCTGGAAGAGGGCTACAACTACAGTTCCCGCAGAGGGCAGAACATGGTGTGCGGTGGCATGGGCTGTGACAATGACTCCCTGGTGCAGCAGATATTTAACGCAGCAGAGCTGGACACCTAGTCAGTGTCGGGAACGTCTGGTCCTTTGTACTTCTCTGTCTCTTGAGTTAATGTTTAGTCTGAGAGATGCTCTCCCGTATGGTCTCCAAGTTGGCCCTGTCCCAGCCTCCCAAGCGTTAGGGTTCCAGCTATCACCTGCCTGGGTTTGGTCCTTTTCAGTCTTGAACAGAAGGAGGCAGAAGGAAGAACTCGTGGGCAGGGTCAACTCAGGCCTGAAATTTCTCTGCAAAAGCAGCTTTTGGGAAGGTTTTTTTGTTGTCATTTCAAAAAATCTGTTAGAGCAAGTTTCGTGTGAGCAAAGTAGGCTCATTGGCCATCAGAGTGGGCTCATGGGCCATTGATTATCTTGAAGGGTTGGTCAGTCACATGGCAATGTCAAATGGGGGGAAGGAGCTGGAGTTCGCAGGAGTCCCAACTGGCCCATCACTGTCTCTCCTTTCTCCAGCACCCGTGTAGGCTTTGCTCCCTCATCCTGGATTGATGATTACTTTGACTGGGTCTCACCGCAATCCTCCTGCTGTAGACTCTACAATGTCACTCACCAGTTCTGCAATGCTTCTGGTACTTTCATCTCCTTTTCTAGACTTTTTTTTTTTTAATTTTGGAAAAATGGTAGCATCGCTTAGCCATTTCACTTTTCCTTCATTTGTGTGTTTGTCAGTGTTGGGGCTGTCTCCTTCCCTCTGTCCCTGTCCTGTGCTCAGTCACACAGGTGACTCAGAGCTGCATCAAGGACACATGAGACTTCTCATGTGTGCAGAGCACACCGACTGCTCTCGCAGGCGTGCCAGCTAGTGTGTTCAAAGGCTGCCTCCTGCTGCTCTGTAGGTGCTGAGGACGTCCGTGAACACACAGTCCTGGGCTCTTAGGTCTTCCTCAAAACAGGGCACCTAGGTCCACGAGGGGTCCTTGAAACCCCTGGAGCTGGAGCTTTGGAAGGTGGAAAGATGCAAGGAAACCTTGTGTTTGGTCTTAAGCACTTAGCCCTTAAGTGTTACGGCTTCAGTGTTTGTATAAGTCTTAATGCCCATTTTGCTAATGATTGGCTCTCTTCTTTTGCCAGTGATTGACCCAACCTGTGTCCGCTGCAGACCTCTGACTCCAGAGGGCAAACAGAGGCCTCAGGGGAAAGAATTCATGAAATTCCTGCCCATGTTCCTGTCTGATAACCCCAACCCCAAGTGTGGCAAAGGGTAAGGGCCAGGGAGCTCTGAGCTCAGCATTCACTACAGCTTGACTCGACTGAGAAGCAGGGTCTGGGTCAGCAAGCTTGTGGGAAGGGGGGGCCTAGTCCTGTAAACGGCAGAGACACCATTTAAAGACATCTCCTCAGGTTTCAGAAGGTTTAATCCTCAGTGGGCACTCATTTTCCAAGCTTGGTCCCTGCCCTTACCCTGCGCTGTGGATGGAGGCAGATCCCGTGCATATCATGAAGGCGTCGAGGTAAAGGGGACACTGGAGAGTAAGAGGCCCAGACAGACCCATGGTGCCGGTGGCCTTAGGGACAGCATCTTTGCTTTGATGAGGCTACCACAGTGTGAGGTTTAGGTTCTAATCCCTGCCTCGCCAGCCTTGTGAGGGGATGAGCTATAAATCACCAGCCAGCCAGGACACCCATTGCCCACATGGACAGGAGCAGGATAAGAGGATTGATGTAGAAGCTTTGATAGGTGAAAGTTGAATATCACATTTGTGTGATGTAACGTGGATATACTTGGTTTTTTTTTTTTTAAGAATCCACATTTGAGCCAGATGGTGGTGCCAAATGCCTTTAGTCCCAGCACTTAGGAGGCAGAGGCAGGCGGATCTCTGAGTTTGAGGCCAGCCTGGTCAGTTCCAGAACTGCCAGGGCTCCGCAGAGAGACCGTTGGGAAGAACAGACCAAGCTTCCATACGGGCAGTCTTTCCACTTGTGTGTGCCTATTCTGTTCTGAGATTCTGCTAGTTCTAACGAAGACTGCCTCTAAAAATTGAGGATAGATATTAGAACTCTCTTTGCTTGTTAGTATTGAGGTTATTCTGGAATTTTCTTCATGAAAACATGGGAGTTCTTTGGAATTCAGTTGTTAGGAAGCCATAGCCACTTACACATACACACTGTGCAGTGTCCTGCCAAACCCCTCACTGTCCTTGACTGGTTAGCACTCCCAGGCTGTGAGAACGTGCTGGTATGCCCATTCACAGAGCTAAGATGAGGGACCTTTTCGTGGGAGGCTTGGGCTTGAGTCTGGGTTCTTGCCCTTTCTCACCTCCTGTTCCACAGCAGTAACAAGTCAGCTCTGCGTCATGTTTGGTTTTGAATGGAACCAGATAGAGAATAGCAGGGTGCAGCAGACAAGCACAGAAGTAAAATATGGCGGTGCCTTCTGAAGCCTCTGAGCCAGGCCCTGTGACTCCACTCAGTGCTCATAGTCTGCCCATAGCCTTTCTGACACCCGCTACCTCTTCTTCAGGGGACATGCTGCTTACAGTTCTGCTGTTAACATCATGGGAGATGACACTTACATTGGGGCCACTTACTTCATGACCTACCACACCATTCTTAAGACCTCTGCTGATTATATTGATGCCCTGAAGAAAGCTCGGCTTATAGCCAGTAACATCACGGAAACCATGCGTTCTAAGGGGAGTGATTATCGTGTGTTTCCTTACAGGTAAAGTAGGGTGGGGCTGCAGATCCTTAGCTCAAATTCTGACATCTGCTTTATCCTTAACCAAGAGTAGTGTGTGAGGGGCATTTGAGGTGAGCGGGGCAGTCTTTAGCCTCCATTGTGCTCTGAGGACTGAACACAGAACTTGGTATGGTGTCCCAGCGCAGAGGCACAGGAGAGTGGGCCCTGCACAAGGAACATGTCGGCAGGGATCTCTGCTCGTTGCTTGGGCCATTGCTCTGATACAGACTTTTCTGTCTGTGCTGGGGTTAGTGTTTTGTTGTTTTTGTTGTTGTTGCTGCTGCTTTCTCTGTGGAAAATCAGGAAGGCAGAGCAAGCAAATGATTGCTTTTCTACAACTGTTAAGTGTGGTTAAAGAATGCCAGCCTTTTTTGTGCAAACTTCTGGAGTAGGTATCCTAATTCTCAGGCAGAAGTGGGTTAACGCTGTGGGGAAACAGCCCAGGGCAATTCCTAAGCAGACCTGAATAGTTTCTTTCTTTTCCAAATACCCTATGGGATTTTTTTTAGGAAGTGTTTATAAGGTAGCAAAAACTGAGCTGACAAGTAAAAGGTCTATGTAAGCACACATTTGGGGTTACTATCAGACTGTCCTTTGGATGTCAGTGGCTTTGCTCTAGGTGCCAATCTCGGGTGGTTTTCTGGAGTGTCTGTCAGGGCGGGTAAAGAGGGAGGCCCTAGGAGGACAAGCTCTAACCAAAGCCTCTTCTCCCCAGTGTGTTCTATGTCTTCTATGAACAATACCTGACCATTATTGATGACGCCATCTTTAACCTAAGTGTGTCTCTGGGCTCCATATTTCTCGTGACCTTGGTGGCTCTGGGCTGTGAACTGTGGTCTGCGGTCATCATGTGTCTCACCATAGCTATGATCCTGGTCAACATGTTTGGTGTTATGTGGCTGTGGGGCATCAGTCTGAACGCTGTTTCCTTGGTCAACTTGGTGATGGTTAGTCCTGGTCTACTCTCACTTTGTCCCTAGCTCCCGTGAGTCGTGCATGAATTGTCCCTTGGATTTCACATAAATCCTAAAGTGGCCTGAGACACAGGTGCCACTTAGCTACATGACAAATGTGAGGTCAGCCAGAACTAAATGAAATTGTCTGAAAACAAAAACCATGTAGTCTAGTGATATTAAGACACCTGAGTTTTACTTACCAGGTTATTCTGCAGGGCTTCCCAGCAGGCCAGGCCTGGTGGTGCAGACCTCCCAGTACTCAGGAGGCAGAGACAGGCAGATCTCTGGAGTTATCAGTCTACACAGTGAGTTCCAGGACAGTCGAGGCTATAAAGAAAAATGAGGGGGGGGGCGGCTTGAAACAATATTAATGCAAGGTAAACACTCAGAACACTCAGCATGGAGGGTTGGCAGTGCTTGCTGTGCTGGCTCAGTGGGGAAGGGTAGATAATCTTGGGAAGTTTCCAGAAATTAATTCCCCTAATCAAAACCAAGACACTGGGGGTTGGGGATTTAGCTCAGTGGTAGAGCGCTTAAGGCCCTGGGTTCGGTCCCCAGCTCTGAAAAAAAGAAAAAAGAGAAAAAGAAAGAAAAAAAAAAACCAAGACACTGTAGAAAAGTAGAGACCTGGGTAGAGCCTTCCTCCTTAGGGGAATTTTCATCTGAAAAAGATGTGTTCCCATGGGGACTCTTTATTCCAGACCTGTGGCATTTCTGTGGAGTTCTGCAGCCATATAACAAGAGCTTTCACCATGAGCACCAAAGGAAGCAGAGTGAGCAGGGCGGAAGAGGCACTGGCCCACATGGGTAGTTCTGTAAGTACTGTGGGCCCCAGGACGGGTGGGGCTCCCATGGGAATGCTTCTTCGGTGACGGGCTACTTCTCAGAAGAAACACAAATTCAGAGGATAAAACAATTTGGATCTAGTCTGTAAATGGCAGCTCCTAGCAATGACAAATTCTCATACGATTCACTAAATAGCTATGTCTAGAGAGATCTGAAACTCCTCAGACATGTCCATGTCTCTCAGAAAATGAAATGGCTTAGGTAGGAAACTTAGGAAACATTAGACTTGAGAGGGCTGGAAGCCAATTCTACGGTGACACAGGGGACTTGTGTGTTCCAGATCCCAGTGGGTTGTCTGTAGTTGATGCCCGGAGGTCCCTGACCCAGCCCTTTATCCTGCTGTTCCCTGTCAATCACTTTGCCACTGTAGAAAGCACCGGTAGAGTGAAAATGTAAGCATTTGCTTTGTAACAACTTCAGATACTCAATAAGATTTCCAGGCCAGCAAGGTAGCCAGCAGATCCAAGGAGCTTGCTCAGCAAGCCAGGTTTCGGTCCCCAAACCCACAGATGAGAAATGATTGTATAGAGTTGTCCTCTGACCTCACATGCCAGCTGCAGACCACCCACACACAATAATCTGCCTTGTTCAGACTGCTTGATTTTAACCAAAAAGGCCAAAACTGTTTTCTGAGAAAATGTATTGCTCTGAAATTCTCCTTCCCGGGCTGGGAGGTGGCTACTTGAGGTGGGCACTGCTATAACGTGAACAGGATGGATCCCTACAGCTCAGTCCAGCCAGTCCAGCCAGCCATCTGCCCTCCAATTTCAGAGACTGTCTCAAAGCATAAAAGTGGGGAGCCATTGAGGAAGACACCCAAAGTCGACCTCTGACCTCCATACATTTGCACTCATACATCCTTGAATTCACGAGTCCTTTCATCCAGGCTCATAAAGCAGTAGGCCAGACAGTTCTAGGTACAAGGTAGTGTGTCTGGGTAGTTGTGCAGCTGACTCATAGCCCTTTGGACACTGCTGAGGAAGGTTTGTGTGACAATGGATGCTTGCTTATAACAGGCTAACAGTCGCTTCTACCTCTCCAGGTATTCAGTGGAATCACACTTACAAAATTTGGAGGGATCGTGGTGTTGGCCTTTGCCAAGTCTCAAATTTTTGAGATCTTTTACTTCAGGATGTACTTAGCCATGGTCTTACTCGGAGCCACTCACGGACTAATATTTCTTCCCGTCTTACTCAGTTACATAGGTAAGAGCACTTACTTCTTCTCACAGGCTTGGGAAGAAGGGCTTTGCATTAACTAGGCATGCTGTCACAAGCCTGTAATCCCAGCACATAGGGGTGGAAGCAGGAAGGATCCAAAGTCCAAGGTCATTGACAGTGTGTGAGGCCAGCTTAGGCTGGAAGACTCTTGAGTTTGTACTGATAACTCGTGCTACATATAAAGCTATAGAAGGAAAAAGTCAAACCTCCTTGGACATCAGTTAGCCAGGTCATTTCCTTAGGCGTTCTGGAGCGCCTGGGCTCACTGCTGCTCAGTGAGATGAAGCTGCCACCCTTGCTTTGCCCTCTCTTGTGTGGCTGTGACGACTCCACCTACCTCATTCAGTGAGCCTGGTTGAAAAGGTAACGGATGAGTTTGCCTTACAGCTTTGTTACTAAGTCACTGGAGGCTGGAGAGATGGCTCAGTGGTTAAGGCACTGGCTGCTCTTCTAGAGGACCCAAGTTCAGTCCCCAGCACCCCTGTGGTAGCTCAGAACTATCTTAACTCCAGTCTGAGGGAATTTGACACCCTCTTCTGGCCTCTGAAGCACTGCACAGATGTTGTACATAGGTACATACAGACAAAATATACACACAAAAAAAATAGAAAAAAATGGACAAAACCCTGGGCTGTTTTCCACGCCCAGGAGATTGTGTTTACACTTCTTTTCTTTTGTCTCACCAGGGCCATCAGTGAATAAAGCTAAAAGACACACCACTCAAGAGCGGTACAAAGGGACAGAGAGAGAACGGCTCCTCAATTTTTAGCCATGTAGCAGACTTTGGTGACTTTGCGTCTATGGATAGGTCAAGTTTACTGCGGGACAGCTGCACTGTCAAGGCTGAGCTGGCTGCTGGTTGTTCCCAGGAGTTAGGCTGTGTCACAGCTGTGGCAAATGCAACTCCACTCACTCTTTTAGACTCAGGAATGCACACTAACTTGTGAAGCAGTATTATGGATCTGAAGGCAACAGTCGCCAGCCCCTACAGGCTAAGAAACCTCATCTTGGGCACAAGGAAGGGCAGTTCTACAACTTTCATTCTTTCAATGCCTACTTTTAATGATGGCTATCAAACCATTATTAAAACTTTAACCCCTTCTAGTCCAACACC
The DNA here is from genome assembly GCF_021556685.1 of Rattus norvegicus. Taxonomy (NCBI): domain Eukaryota; kingdom Metazoa; phylum Chordata; class Mammalia; order Rodentia; family Muridae; genus Rattus; species Rattus norvegicus. The sequence goes on along the minus strand of NC_141551.1, from coordinate 3,613,159 downwards.
CACCAGAGAGAGTGGGAAGTGGATGTGTTAAGAAAGGTTCTTTGCAGCATATCCTATCTGTGTTGTCAGGAAATCAGCAGTTCAGTTCATAGGTCAGCAACTCGATCACTCAAACACCTCACGGATACATCAGCTGTCCAGTTCAATAGTATCGGGATGGCAGCAGCAGTGGCCAGGCCTCGGCTGAATGGCCATCAGCAGGAGGGGCGTGGCCAACAGGAACTCTCGATGCTCTCTGCTGAGCCTCTCACAGCGAAGACTCAAGACCCAACAAATGTTCCACAGCTTAGCTCTCTATTTCCTTCTCTGTGGAGCCCCAACAAACAGAGCTCAGCTACGCAATGTAAGGCAGACCAAGCAATACATGCCAGTTATTCATGTCCTTTCACGTGCTTGCTTTAGGGAAACAGTCCTTCACAAGTCTGCCTTAGCCTTTCACCTGTGTCTGCCCCAGCAAAACACCAACACAACTGACTGTCCACTTCACAGGTGGTGGCTACAACTGTGACCTGATCCCCAATTCTGAAAAGCCAGCCCACATGCTCTCTCCTGTTTTGGGAGTCAGCAACATTTGAGGATGCTGTAGGTACTTTATTACAACACTTTTGTAGTTTAAAGAGCTTTATTAATGCAATAAATTAACTTTGTACATTTTTATATTAAAACCGTTGAGGGACTTCAGAATGTTGTAGGCCTCATTAGAGCTTGTTCTCCAAAAGCCTGCTTGAAAAAGGCTACGTGTTCCTCACAGTGTTCTCCTGCAGGAAAAATGTAGCTTAGGTGCCAGCTGGTTGTGGCACAGGAAGACGGAGTGCAGACAATGCTCATGGGTTGTATGCTGGGTTTTAACTTATTTTTCTTTAATAAAATACCTCCTACATTTTGAGGTCTGTTGCAGAACTCGTACCTTCAGCAGTCACGGCTTACATCCTTGTCAGACCAGGGCATCCCTGACCTGTCACTCAGGCCACCTGTACTGTGTACACACAGCATAAGCTCCTCTCCTGCATCCTGTTTTATCACCATTTAAAACTGAGGCACTCCTGTCCCTGATTCGTCCATATAGAGATTCCAAGGCCAGATATAGAATATGCCCCAGAAGCCTAAATTCCACCCTGAACTTCTTGAAAGCCCCCCCCCCCCCCCCCCCCCGTTGCCTGAGGTCACCCTGGGCCTTCCCTTACCTGGTGTGAAGTTAGGGTTCCCTCGCAAACGCTGGTTTCGCTGTTCAAAGAAGCGGAATATGGTATAGAAGAGCATGACATCATCAGTCTGCTTAGCAGCATCTAAGAATTTTCGTGCGGAAATGTTGTCATGGCCGCCAATACCCCGGATGAACCTTAGGGCAGCCAGCACCTGGTGCTTAGACAGAAGCACTTCTACGATCTCATCATTTGCTGTTGAAAGTCTCTGAAAGTGAGGAAGACAGCAGTCAGGGCAAGCACAGGAGAGAACGCTGGCGACCTGAAGCTGGGCAGGGCGGGTACCTTCAACATGTCCAGAGACAGCTGGTGGGCGGGAGGATAAAAGCTTTCTAGGGACAGCAACAAGCAAGCCTGAAAGACAGGGTTTCAGCCGGCCTCAGTTGGAAGGTTCCCACGGGGAGGTTTAGAGACTACAGAATGGACATCCAATGATACAGACCAGAGGCTTGGAGTCGCTGAGCACATGGTACTGCAGAAACTGGTGGAGCATGTAAAATAGGTTGTGCTGGACAAGTGTCTTGATGACAAGTTCGTGTAAGTAATGCTGGGGACACAGGAAGAAGGTAAATAACATCGCTGAGTGGCCGGACTATGTGACTGGCCACATTCCCATAATTTAGCTGTAACAAAGCATTCTCAACCAGATTCCCCATCCCCACTGATGACTGACATGTTAACATCACCCCGGGGTCTGCGGATTTTTCAGCCATCTCTTCTGACCTCCTTCCTCTAACTCAGGATGGCAAGCAGCCCTCTGAAGGTACCTGCACTGGGATCTGAAACTGGTTCAGAGAACGGATGTATTCCATCAGCACAGCTATCACAAACTTGGGTGGCGTCTCCTGTGGAGGAAGAAGGGGGTCTTGTAATGTGAGTTGCAAAAGGAGTTACAGGCAGCCTACTGATCCTGTCTGCTGGTGTAGACAAATCCTTATGGACCGTACGTCCTAGTGACCAAGTATAAGTCTACTAGAAGCCAGCCTCATGGCCCAAGACCCTCTCCCAGGGCAATACCACTTAATTTAACCATAGTGTGGATTCTGTTGCTGCCCTCTCAGTAACCCACTTGGGAGACCAGAAACCATTACATACCTTGTTTTCCACAAATGGTGACAGCACGTGTGTGTACACATCAGACTGGTCTACCACGGCTTGGGTCCTCACTGGCCTTTTGAGAGGTGGGTTGCTCCGGCTTTGCCCTGCTTCTACTGCCTAAAGAGGGACAACTTGTGACCTTAGTCATCTTCCACAGAAATGGTACCCACTATAGTTAGCTCAAGACTTAAGTTTCTAGACACAAGCCAGACACTCCAGTGTTTGTGGGAGACTGCAATCAAATAAAGCCAGTCATGCTTTTCCCAACTTCTGAAGATTGAACTGACCTGACTCTCCTGGCCAGCTGCGCCCTCATTCATGAAGTTCTGCCAGACAGTAAAGGCTCTATGCTGTCATTTTAGAATTCATTCTGTAGTCCTTGAAATGGATCCAGAGCTTCACCAATCTACATTTCTACCACCAAGTTACAGCCACAGGCCAGTGTAATGGGAATTATTCAGACGACAGAGCTGTGAGCTGTGCCAGCTGTTTGATCTCTAGTGAGCAGCAGCTCAGTGCAGACCTCTGCTTCCTGACAGCTGATAAGCAGTCTGGCATAGCCCAGAGTCTGCCACTGGGCTCAAGCCCTCAGCCCAGGACACCACCAGAAGGACCAAGAGGAGGAAGGAGGCACAGCCAGACGGCTGACACAGAACAAGGAGAGGTAATGTAGGCAGCCTGCCCTTCAGTGGCCCAGGACTCACTAACCTCAAATAGCCATGCAAAGTGGGGGTCTCAGTTTGTTGCTTAAAACAGTGTCCACTGTTGCTAAGCATGTCCTTGAAATAATTTCTCCCACTTGTCCCAAGTTTCTTTCACGCTTTAGAAAAGTGGAAGAACTAAGTTTCGTACCTAGTAATAAGCCACAGTAACTTTTTCCCTACCTTTCACTGAACACGTGCTGTCTATTAACTGAAATGCATGGTGCTGGTACTTAACCAGTGGCTCACAGGGTACTTGTCCTAGGATATCTGTGTGTCTGCCCAGATGCTGAGGATAAATGTTGGATATTCAGCCCCTTCTGAGATTCAGAGAACATCACAAAGAATGTAAACGCCAGAAGACCAAGAAAGGGCTACAAAATACCACCCATAAGCTTGACACAGACATCTCACACAACTGCACTGCACTGGCCGTCAGCCGTGGATCTGGAGGGGCTCATGGGACCCTAAATTTCCCTGCTGAACTGTCTGGGAAGAGACAGCCATGGCCTTCCGGTTGAGTACCCAATAGTGATCCCAACCAGGCTCCAAGGGACTTTTGCAAATCTGTGCTTATTAGACAGTCCTCATTAAAATCAGTGGGTCATAAAACAAAGCCATCGTAACAGGAAAGAGGAGTAAGGGGCAGGAGGGGAGACACAGGTAGGAGGGATGACCGGGAAGTGAGGAAACAACGCTGCAGACGTACAGGAAATTGTCAAAGGACACATTTCACCAATAAAATTTTGGCCAGGTGTCGTGTCACATGCCTAATACTTAGGAGGACTCTCTATAACCAAGTTCCAGGCCAGCCAGAGGTAGAGGTACACAGTGAGACTCTAAAAAAAACAAGGCTTTAATCCCAGCACTCAGGAGACAGGTGGACCTCTGAGTTCAAGACCAACCTGGACAGCAACATAGAGAAACCCTGTCTTTAAAACAAAAACAAAACAACAACAACAAAAAAACCCACAAGGGGTTGGGGATTTAGCTCAGTGGTAGAGTGCTTGCCTAGCAAGCACAAGGCCCTGGGTTTGGTTCTCAGCTGGGGGTGGGGGGGGGATACACACACACACACACACACACACACTCGTCTATTCTTACTTGAAATAACCATCTTTTAGAATTTACTTTTAGGTTTCATACAAGTACGTGTTGCATGTTGGACACGCCCTGCCCAAATGTCCCTCTAGATAACCTGATATTTCTAAATATTTGCAAAGGAGAAAGGCAAGCACCAGTGGAAAGAAATCACATCTCTAATTTGCTCTGTTAAAAGCCACGGCTGATTGTCTTTCTACAACATAACCAAACAAAAGCACAAACAGATTTTAAAAAGCAGAACAGTGAAGCCTTGAGCCAGATGCACTCTGGCTTGCCACTGTCACGGTGCCCTCAGCTGTTACGCTGTATGACCACATCACACTGCAGGACTCTCCAATACAGTCTGTCTTACCATTGTGTAGCTCTGTTCAGCATCCAAGTACTTCTTGTACTCATGGTTGAGTTTATCGAAAACAGTGGCTATCACAGGCAGCGTGGCTCTGTCTGACTCACTCAGCACTGGAAAGTACAATGCACACGGTCAGACCCACTGTAATCAGGATCCCCACGTGCTGGTGACATGGCAGTCTCAGAGGGTGACCCATGCAAACCCTGCCTTGAGGACCTTCAAGGAAATGTTAAAATCAGTCAGGACCAGTGGCACCAGAGGATGTAATCAGCTTTCTGCCTACTGGTGGGTTTCTGTCAGTCTACAAGTCCTGTGTTTATCTCCCAGTCTTTCCTATGAGGTTAAGAATCCATCCTTCAAGTGTGCCGGCCTGAGTGTGAAAGGCATGTTCAATTCCCAGTTGTAAGGTGGGGTTGGGCACCCTGGAAGGAGGCTCAGCAGGTACTAAGCACAGGCCGCAAGGCATAATTAAATAAAGAGATGGTGCTTTTCCACAGACAGTGGGAAAGGGTCAGTGCACTTACTCTGTGAACAGACAGACAGAACGACGGCTTTACACTCCTTCCTCTGGAGGAGAAAGTCCATCAGTCTTCCTTTATCTGGCAAGAGATTCACTATGGGCTGAAGTTTCACCTGCAGGTTCCAGAGGTAACCTGGATGTTAAGAGGTAGCATGTTCATCAGTGTGCGCTAGCCAGAACCAAACCCAACAAAGAATGTCCCAACTGCCCCAGGTTAAGGACTGCAAATACAGTTAACAGCCCTTCCTTCCCGACCAACAAGGAGCTAGGATGTCCAGGAAGGAGGCTGACTGTGGAAGACCTGACAGTCACACTATCAGAAAACTTAGCTGATTTCTAATGCGTGAAGAATTGCACTAAGAGTCACTCTCACGGTTGTCTCCAAGGACAGCAGCTCAATCCAGAGGACTCCTTCCCCTCTAACGTGCTAGCCCCCTCATTGGCTGTGTACCAGGTACTTGTGTTTTTGCTGTACTAGCTCATGGGTGCAGGAGGTAACCCCATAGGCTATCAGTGAAATACCCACCCACTCATCGGCCTATTTGAGTGCTAACAGGCAAGCTGGTGCCACCAGAGGTCACATCAAAAAAAAAAAAGTGACGCCTTTCTCAGTTTCCAAGAGCTGGCCCTACTGTCAGTATACAGAAGAGAAGCACTCACTATATACAGTGGGTGTCTACCTAAGAATCCCAGAGGGTGAGGCTGGACACTCAAAACCATGGAAACTGGTGGGAAGTTCTCAAGTGCAATGCCGCAGGCCGTTACCCAGGGAGAGACAGCAGGCTGAGGAGCTGTCTGCTGGAAAGGTGAAGGGCAGGGGTCTTGGGCAGGAACACAGGGAGTGGGGCTAGAGAATGAGAATGCAGACCACTCACCATAGGCAGCTTTCTGAAATGGCCGTGGGAATCAAACTGGGATTGGCCATTCTTAGTCACTTTAGCTATAAGAATCATACATGCTCATGGAAAAACCCTTGCAGAGGAGGGTATAGGATGAAACGCAGTCCCACTTTCAAGGCTGAGGGGAGGGTCAGTCACCTCAAAGACTCATACTGAAGTCACTCTGGCAGGACTAAAGTAGGCAATGGCCCCCAGACCTACCTTGGCTTGCACTGATGATGATGTCTGGTTGGAAGACGATCCACGAGGAGGAATCTGTACGTTAAAGGAAAGTCCACACTGGGAACATTGGGTGATAAAAGGGAAGCCCCATTCACCTAGCACTTGCCCAACCCCCACGTTTGAGGTCACAGAAGGCCTGCCTCCCCAGAGCAGCTCCAGCAGTGGGGCAGGGAGACTGCCCTGTGTGCACAGCGCCACCACCTTCGTGAGGATACAGAGTTTACAGGGGACGGGAGACTGGTTGGTTACAGCAGCAGGACCTGCAAACAGAAAACCAAAGTGTGAGGAGGCAGTCAGGGAGCCTGCTAGAAGGAGAACCGAGCCGAGCAAAGACAGATTTTGTTTTGTTTTTAGGTATTTTTTTTATTATTATTTTTCTTTTTTTTAAATTTTTATTATATATTTCTTTACTTACATTTCAAAAGTTATTCCCCTTTCTGGTTTCCTGTCCAAGCCCCCATTCCCTCCCTTCCCCCATACAGGTGTTCCCCCTATAAATCCCCCTTATTGCCCTCCCCCATATTCCCCTACACTGGGGGTCCAATCTTGGCAAGACCAAGGGCTTCCCCTTCCACTGGTGCCCCAACAAGGCTATTCTCTGCTACATATGCAGTTGGAGCCCTGGGTCAGTCCATGTATAGTCTTTCAGCAGTGGTTTAGTCCCTGGAAGCTCTGGTTGGTTGGCATTGTTGTTCTTATGGGGTTGCAAGCTCCTTCAACTCTTCCTCTAATTACCCCAAGGGGGTCCTATTCTCAGTTCAGTAGTTTGCTGCTAGCATTGACCTCTGTATTGGACATAATCTGGATGTGTTTCTCAGAAGAGTCCCTTTCTGCATGCATTTTTTTAGCTTCATCAATCTTATCTAGTTTTGGTGGCTGTATATATATGGGCCACATGTGTGTCAGGCTCTGAATGGCCATTCCTTGAGTCACTGCTCTAAACTTTGCTTCCATATCCCCTTCTATGATATTTTCCCCCTTTTAAGAAGGAGTGGGAGCATCTGCATTTTGGTCATCCTTCTTCTTGAGCTTCCTGTGGTCTGTGGATTGCATCTTGGGTAATTTGAGCTTTTTGGCTAATATCCACTTATCAAGGAGTGCATACCAAGTGTGTTTTTCTGTGATTGGGTAACCTCACTCAGGATGATATTTTCTAGTTCATTCCATTTGCCTATGAATTTCATAGTTTGATATGAATATCAAAAACGAAGTCATTGTTTTTGATAGCTGAGTAGTATTCCACTGTGTAGATGTACCACATTTTTTTAATCCATTCCTCTGTTGAAGGGCATCTGGGTTCTTTCCAGCTTCTGGCTATTATAAATAAGGCTGCTATGAACATAGTGGAGCACGTGTCTTTGTTGTATGTTGGAGCATCTTTTGGGTATATGCCCAAGAGAGGTATAGCTGGATCCTCAGGTAATGTAATGTCCAATTTTCTGAGGAACCTCCAGACTGATTTTCAGAGTGGTTGTACCAGTCTGCAATCCCACCAACAATGGAGGAGTGTTCCTCTTTCTCCACATCCTCGCCAGCATCTGCTGTCACCTGAGTTTTTGATCTTAGCCATTCTGACTGGTGTGAGGTGAAATCTCAGGGTTGTTTTGATTTGCATTTCCCTGATGACTAAGGATGTTGAACATTTCTTTAGGTGCTTTTTGGCCATTCGATAATCCTCAGCTGAGAATGTTTTGTTTATCTTTGTACCCCATTTTTTAATAGGGTGATTTGGCTCTCTGGAGTCTCACTTCTTGAGTTCTTGGTATATTTTGGATATTAGCCCTCTATCTGTTGTAGGATTGGTAAAGATCTTTTCCCAATCTGTTGGTTGCCGTTTTGTCTTGATGACAGTAAAGACAGACTTTATAATGGCTCCAGCAGCAGGACTTGACTGTAGTTAGGGGCGAGGTGGGGGGGGAGGGGAAGGGGCGGGGAGGGGGAGGAGGGCGAGGGGGAGGGGGAGGACCCTGCCTCATTAATGACACCTCTGAGCAACAAGAGGGAGGGTGTCAGCACTGGCATGAAAATGTGTCTCCAGGAAGAGGAAATTTGTCAAAGCTTCCCACACAGAAGTTGGTTTTAAGGTTTAATTTTAAATGTTTTATGGGTGTGTGTGTGTGTGTGTGTGTGTTTGTGTGTGTGTGTGTGTGTGTGTGTGTGTGTGTGTGTGTGTGCGCGCGCGCGCGCACGAGTGTGTGCACTCGTTCCACATCCAAGTCCGGTGCCTGAAGAGGCCAAGAGAGGAGTTACAGATAGTTGTCCACCACCACACGGGTACCAGAGACCAAACCCAGGTCCTCTGCAGGCTCGGCAAGTGCTCTTCACCATAAGCCACGTCTCCGCCCTGAGCTTGTTTTTAACCAGAAATGAAGAATCACCGTTTAAATGTGCACATTAAACCCCTGAGAAATTGACCCAGATATCTCAAAAATACTACCCAGATTCACTGATGGGTCGAATGAAGCCGGCTTGTGGGCAATTGCTGAACAGTGAGCTTCCCTACCCTCTGTGCTGCACTGAACAGATCTAGGCCTAAGAGGGCCAACCTAAGCAGCACACCCTCTCATGGCAGAGCCTCATTCAACCAGTTCTGCTGGCTGTCCTGCAGCCTGGGGAATGAGAGCACTCCTCAAGCTAAGCAGGGTTCCCATTCTGTGCCACCTGGCCAACTACAATCAGAAGGCCGTGTTGCCTAGCTGCATAGGTAAGACAGCCATCTAACACAGTCCACATCCAAATGATGGCCGTGCAGTCACTCAAGCTTCAGCGAAGCACTGGCTCACTGAAGAGGAAAATTCCATTGCCTATCGTGGGCCTCAAGAGAGCATGGGCATTTCAATCTCCAGAGACCCCTGGTGTTCCTAACACAGTCAAACACAAGCCACCTACCTGTTCAGCAAGACAAAACCAATGCGTTCACAATCAGCTTATGGGTACATGCCCACCCAACCGGTGCCAGGTGGGCACATTAGTCTCAGATATCCCAGGGGCCCATGTGCAGCAGGAAACACAAAGGGAAGGCATGCTCTACCTGCCCAGACTGCCTAAAACCCCAGCAACCCATGTATTCCTGCCCTCTCGGCAATAGTTTATTTTCATTATTTTCGTAAGTCAGGAGTGACCTTTCTAGACAACTAGGCTTGCTACGTAATTACTGCCAGAATAAAAGAATGTTGGACAGTCCTTCCTAGACTAATCTGATCCACTTCAATTTGCACCTTGCTCAAGCAAACAGCCTGTTTATTGCTCCTTTATTACTGGATCAAAATTGAGGGTTTTACATGTTTACAGTGGTTTTACCCATGTCAAAAATTTGCTCTCATCCGTTGCTTACTGCTAATGTTATCCAGGAAAAGCCAGATGCCACTGGACATTTTCTGAGCCTGTAAGATGAGCCAGCTACTCGAGGCTGAGCGCCTGCTGACCAATCTACCACCTAGAGCGTGGCTCTCAACTGTCTCCACAAAAGCACAAGGAAATCAGAGGCTGAGAACTGCCACAGGCCAGCTGACATGTATGTCTCCTAACAAAACAGAGACAGCCAGCTAACTGGACTGTAGTCTCCTATAAAATTACAGTAACAGTATTATTAGAGGCCTGTTATGAATGGGACTATTTCTTTTCTGAACTACTGACCTACTACTCTCCTGACCTCCTCCCCGACTGTGGGGTTACTGTGACTAACCATTGGCCACATCTGCTATAACCAAACAAGGGTTTGGCGAGCTGGCTCAGTGGTTAAAAGTCCTTGTTGCTCTAACACAGGACCTGAATTCAGTCTCCAGCATCCTCATCCTCAAAGATACAACCACATGTAACTCCAGCTCCAGGGACTCCAGCACCCTCTTCTGCCTTCTGACAGCACCCAAACACACACGCTCATACATACATGCAGACACATACAAACACATACGTAAAAAGCAAATCTAAAAAAAAAAACAAAACCAAACACAGAGTATGAAAATGCAGGGGCATGTAAGCCCAATAAAACTATTTAGCCATAGTCAGCTGAATTTAATCCCAGGGTTACAGAAACAGGAAAACAGAAAATGTTAACTAATCCCCCAGCATCCCAAAACAAGAAAACAAATGTTCCTCTGCAAAATAAAGCAGATTGGGGATTCTCCTCGTTCCCTGTCCCATTCTGAGCCTGACCCCAGAAGATTCTAACAAGAATATGGCCCTGTGGGGAAAAGACAGCACTGCCATTTCGCAGAACTTCTCTTACCTGCCAAGGGGATCTGGTAAGGCTGAATTGATCTCGCTGGAAGCACAGGATGATGGAAGGTGACTGTGCCGTCGAACTCTCCCCGTAACCTGATGTCAAATATCACTGACGTCTACGGTAGGAGCAAACACATCACCTGTTGCCGGTCTGGAAGCCTGTGCCCAGCCACCCCAGCCCAGCTCTCCCTCAGAGGACGGCTATGCACATCACACTCTCCTTCCCACTGCTGTTGCTTTCACAAATGCTTCCTGCTTCCTTGTAAGATCTCAAAGAGAAACAGGCATATAAACTTCACTTGAACTTGAAACAACATCTCCATTAGTTAGAGACGTAGCAGCAGGACCCTTCAGCAAAGTAGAGGAAAGGTGTGGCTGGCCTACCACCAGGCGCTCAGCTAACCACTTGGAAAAGCAAGACCTATTGCAGACTGATGGGCAGGACAGTGTCCAACACCCTGGTCAGATACTGCTATCCACACCCACACCCAGGTCTGCAGCAGGCCCCAGCTCAGCTGGATCAATCCAAGATTGAGCAAGAGTACAAAGATCACATCAAATGATGTCTTCTTAAAGTTTTTAATTTCCTTAGTTTTTTGTTTTGTTTGGTTTGTTTTTTTTTTATTTTGTTTGTTTTGTTTTTTGAGACAGCAGCTCATGTAGCCCAAGCTGCCCTCCAACCCACTGTAGAGCTAACGACTGTTTGAACTTCTCATCCTCCTGCCTCTTCCTCCCGCGTGCTGGGATAACAGGTGTGTACCATCACAGCTGATCTTTAAGCAAAGCTGGGATGGGACAAATGAAGCAAGCCCTCTGCCTAGCAAACTGCATCCCCAAACTGGAATCATTTTTATTTAATAAACTGTTAGAGAATCAGTTAAACTTAACTCCTTTGAGCTTACGCTCTTTCCCACCCTTGTCAGGTTTGCCGGTTCTCACAAAGCCTATCAAAGGGCCCCACACAGACAACCGCAGCTTCCCCAGGAGACTTTACCTCTGTGTCCTGATGGTGGACAACTACCAGGTTGTCCACTACATTTAGAGCAAACTTTCCCGTCCTATTCAACTTCAGTATGTGCATCTTCTTACACGCACCCTCTCTGTAAGAGAGCACAGAAGTCAGAGGAAGAGGTCAGCACACCTCAGTTCAACTTAAAAGCAAAGAGAGAAGAGGGCATGAGGCAGACGTACCGTGGGAGATGGTACAGCACCACCTCCGCTCCTGTGCTATTGGAGGTCCGGGAATGATGCCGCAGGAAGAGGACGTAGAGCTGCCCGTATCTAGTCGGAGAGAGAGAAGTCATCGTGGCCATTCCAGAGTCCTTTCTCTCCGCTGGGTACGTAACTGAGCTGCTAGAGTAAGGCTTACCTAGCTGGACAAAGGCCTGGCTTGAGCCCCTTCATGCCATAAACTGAGTATGGTGGCTTATGTTCAGAATTTCAGCACTCAGGAGGATCAGAAGTTCAAGTCATCTTGACTACAGAACAAGTTCCAACCCAGCCTTACAGGGATAGTAAGAGTCCTCTACATACAGTTTGACTACAGCCAAGCACACAATTCAAGGCAGGGAAGAAATACAGGTCAACAGTCACAACACCCACTGGTTATTTCCCTTCTAGCTGCTTCCTTTCACAGAACGAGGACATGTGCCGTAACAGAAGGATGGGCCAGGCACTCTCCACAGCAGATGTCACCTACTGGGTGCCAGCAATGAGCTTGGCCCCGCCTACCAGTCCCCACCCAGAATTGAGCCAAAAAAGCAGTCACTTTTCAACTCCCTAAACTGGGTGGCCAAGCAGAGAACAGAGAAGAAGGAAAGTGCATTCTACTGTGATAAGTCACACCTCAGCTCCCGGGTTCAGTTCCCAGCACCCACATGGCAGCTGTAATTCCATTTCCAGGGGACTTGACACCCTCTATGGCCTCTGAGGTGCACACACATACAGATAAAGCATACCCAGAAAAATAAAACTTTTTAAAAAAGTGTCATGTTACACACAGCACCCTCTGAAGACAGACATACATGGTCGCCATCGCAATGTCTCGTTCTGAGAGGCTAAGTTTAGTTGACTTCGGTGCAGCTGGTAACTCAATCTCAAACTTGGGAAGCTTCGACATGGTGCCAGCCTGTTTAGGGGGAAGTTTAGGAACATTTAGGGCACTCCTTCCATGTTTTAGCCTGCCCGGCATGAAAGCAATGGAGACAGGTCTTCAATGCTCCCCCTCAGGACATTCTTGGACTGCTGGGATGGTGAAGGGCACCCTCTAGTGGTCTGAGAGGCGGCGTTCATAGGACCGACCAGCTTTAGAGCTGGGTAGAGAGGTTATTTTAAGGGGCTGAGGCTCACTCTCACCTTAAAGTAAAAAGGCTGCAGGACATTCTCAAGGACTGTCGTGGACAGCAGGATCACCGAGCTCTCGGGACAGTACATGTGCCAGTTCACATTGATGTTGTGGCTCTTCAGGAGTTTGAGGCTTCGCTTCTCAGGCAACACCTGGGACGAAGGTCAAGAAGAGGGATCTTCACGTTAAAAGACTGCTACAACAAGTGAGGTAAATAAAGAGCACAGAAAGCCCACCAAGGTCGGGATAAACCCAGTGGACAAGAGCTTGCATAAGAAACAGGAGGCCCGGGCTGGAGAGATGGCTCAGTGGTTAAGAGCACCCGACTGCTCTTCCAGAGGTCATGAGTTCAATCCCAGCAACCACATGGTGGCTCACAACCATCTGTAAAGAGATCCGATGCCCTCTTCTGGTGTATCTGAAGACAGCTACAGTGTACTTATATATAATAAATAAATAAATCTTTAAAAAAAAAAAAAAAAGAAACAGGAGGCCCAGCCAGTTCAGTCACCACCACCACCACAAAACCCAAACAATGCAGCCCAGGGTCGTACAGCTAACTGCTACTTGTATTTATTATGGCGCTGTGTGCCTGGCGCTTTCCACCCCTCATTAATTTACTCTTTCCTACACTCTGAGAGACAGCACAACATGAGAGCCACCAGCTCTCTCTACATTCCACCTGGCTGATCAGGCCAGGCTTCTTCTTCCTAACCCCACTATTCGTAAGACCGCTTGCAAGTGCAGCCCTTCAGAATCTAGGCACATCTATTCTCCATATTCTGGCACACTAAGAACACTGCAGACTCAAGATACCAACACTCACCCCACGAGGGAAATCAAGGCCAAGCATGAACATCCTCACCCAAGCCTCACAAAATGAGAACGTACACGGCCAGAAAGATGGCTCAGCAAGTAAAGACTGCCTGCCCTAACCTGATCCCAGGACCCACAAAAAGACGGAGGGAAATAAGGGACTCCACAGAGTTCTCCTCTGACCTCCACATGTGCACTGTGGCACAGACACACACACTGAGAGCCATAAAGAAGCATGCTGGAGTTCTCTTTCTTTTTAATCTATTTCTTTGTTGTTATTATGTATATGGAGACACGAGTATGTCATAATGTGCACATGGAAATCAGAAGACGTCTTCGGGGTGACAGTTCTCTCATGACAGAAGGAACTCAGATCACAAGGACTGGGTGACAAGTGCTGACCCATCTCACCAGCCCTAACATGTCTTGGGGATCTGACATACTTACTCACTAGAGAGAACCGAGTGTTTTTCCAGTGTTATTTTGTTTTATGTATATAAATGTTTTGTGTGTGTGTGTGTTGGAAAATATGATATGAACTATGCGCAGGTCTTACACCTGTGAAAGTCAGAAGAGGTTTTGAATACCTTGGCACTGAAGTTCGGATGTCTGTGACCCACTATGATCCTGAAAGTGCTCTTAAGCACCAGCACAGATATTTTTAAAATGACTGTAGGGAGGCCTCTATCCTCCGGGGTCCAAGGTTCCCCTTCTCCGTGTATGGATTTAAACTTACAGTGCTCTTCATGCTCATTATTTGATTTTACACTGCTGTCAAGGCTCCTCCATGATGCTGAGTCAGGAAATAGGATATGGGAGTTCCCGTCAGAAAAGGAGACTCTGGGATAAAGTCAGGCTCAGGAAGAGATTTGCCCTGAACTCTGAGGAGACAGACATGAATCTGAGGAGAGATAACCAGCCTTGTGGCACTCACAGAATAGAATAAATGGGTTAATTAAGTTAAAGGCTGGTCAGGGAATAAGACCAAGTCTAAGACCTAGGCATTTACTCATAAATAATTCAGTCTCAGAGTCATTATTTAGGAACTGAGGTGCAGGTAAAAAAAAAAAAGCCCATGGTTACAAATATTTGTGTTTTCTGATGGTCTTAGGTTACCCTTGTGATAGGGATTGTGACCCACTGTCCTAAGAGGACAGTGAGAATCTTTCCCCGTCTGAGAAGGCAACTGTCTACAGATCAATGAGATTCAGGCCCAGCAGCAATGTGGACAAGAGAGTCCCACACTATTTCTCAAAGCATGGACATCTGTGAAAAATGTAATGGTGTCTGTCTGTATCTATGCAATTACAAGAACTGCTTGCCCATGAACATGAAGAAACATGTAAGACGGCTCGTGAACTTCTGGAGTAACCAACCATAAAGAGTGAAATCAAGCCAGACATCTTGTAACAGGAAGTGACACGGCAAACAGCAGATTGTCCACAGAGCAGAACTATTCTCAGGACGAAATCTGGGGACAACCCCCAAAGCATACTGCTATGCAAGAAAAACCTACACCACACAAGTTTATGTGCAGGAGCCCCACTGCAAAAAAAATAAAAATAAAAATAACAATGATAAATGCACGTGTCCAGAGGAAAACTGAACTATGTACAAACTGGGGCTGACAGTCAATTTTAGGAACTTTTACTTTTGTATAATGTTTCCTCAACTAAGAGGTTGGTTTCAGGACCTTTTTGATACAACACAGGCTGCTGAACTGCCTTTGCTTTCTCTAGCAAATCTATAACTGATATAATACCTGGTAAAATTCGATGCCTTGATCCGTTATGAAGACAATTTCGGTAGAACTGGTCCAGCAGAATCCTAGTATGTTGGCATTCTTGGTCTGGAAGAATTACAAAAAAAGGTGGTTTTTAGCTGGCTGTGATTGTGATGTCTATAATCCCAGCACCCAGGAGGCTAGGGCAGGGCATTTGGGAATTCAAGGCCATCCATGGGTACATTTCAAGATGCAGGCCAGTCTGGACATGAAACACTATCTCCAAAAAAATAAATAAGTGAAAATTAACAAAAAGCAAGGGGCTAGAGAGATGCCCCTGTGGGTAAGAGCCCCTGCTCACAGCAGGAGGACTTGAGTTCAAATCCCCAGTACCCACATAAATGGCCACAAGTGGCCATAATCACAGTGCTGGTGTGGGACATGAGGAGCAGAGAGGAGGGACTTGGGCTTGCTGGCCACTAGCCTATCTCCAGGTTCAGTAAGAGACCTGCCTCAAGGGGATAAAATGGCACAGTGCAGGACACTCCACATCCTCCACTGACCTGTGAGGACAGGCGTACCTACACCACACACAAATCAAGGACACACTGTAGCTCTAACAAGTGTGAATGCTCTGGTTTGAAGGCTGTGCAGCTCCCTTCAAAACCTCAATGCTCGGCTGTTACGGTCACTCACTCATTAGGCTCCATCCCACACTCTGACAAAGGCTGCCTGGAGCCCTACAGCCCAGGCAGCCTGGACTCAGGACTCTCCTGATTCACCCGCCCAGATGCTGGGCTACAGGGGAGCATTTCCATGCCAGATTCAAACGCTCTTAAACACAGCTCTCCCGATTTTTGTCCTAACATTTCTACCAAAGATTCTGAATCCTTGTACCCTGCTGAACAGAGAAAGAAGCCTAAATTTTATAGAAAGATAATACCCAGAGGCCAGAAATTCCAACTTCTGCCTCTCAAACTGCAACATTCTCACAGTCATTACAATAATACAAGGGCTAAAGTTCTTCAGTTAACACAAACCAAGATGGGTTCCAGGGCCTGAGACCACAGAATGGGTGGCTCAAAGACAGAAGGGGCAAAGCAGGGCTCAGACAAGGAGCGGTTCCTTTAGAGCACCTGTAGGGCTGGAAGGAGTTTGGTTAAGTCCTGAGTCTCCTCTCACAGATAAGGACCCCATCTTGAGTGCCACTTACCAAGAACAATGAGGTACACCAAAGTTACTCCTGCGACTGACAACTGTGGTTACTCTCCCAGCTGCCCCTGGGCTGACCATGGCAGAGCTCCCTCCCACCAGCTTCATTTTCTACACCCAGCTATTCTAATTAAGAGAGACTAGGGCTATACCTACATAGGGTGCAGGGATACAGGAGGGAGACTCATTGAGGAAACAACACTTCAGAGAACCTTACAAGATGGGGCAGGTGGGATCCAAGCCTGAGACACAGAGGCCTGCAAGCACGGTGAGGAAGCCCCAGGGAGCCTTGACGGTGACCCTTTACCATCAGTCCTCCACTTTATAGCTAAGAGACAAAACTGGGTGAAACTGTCTGGCATAGCTGAACCCCCAACCAACCTCTACAGCTCACCGTCAACACAGACACCTCCCCAGACAGAGATTCCAATGTGTGTCTACTACCCAACCTGTTCTCCACACACAAACAACAGTGGACACTGCAGTGAGGAATGAAGCCCCCTCCCCCACACCAGCCGTGTACCTTGCACTCTTGTGTGTACTCCAGTTGAGAGTTATCTGGAATAAAATTACAAAAGTCCTGAAAGACAGAAAAAATACACAGAGGGAAATTATCAGATTAAATAGCCTACTACGAAATAAAATGGACAACTTTTTTGTTTTTGTTCTGAGGCAGGGTCTCAGTAGGAAGTGCTGGCAGAGAGAGCTGCCTACTTCTGCCTTCTGAGTGCTAGGGGGTATTAAGAGTGTGTCCCCTTATGCCTGACAAGCAGATTTTTAAAGTGATTAAAAAACAGCTGGACAAACACCCACAGAGAAAAGATATAAAGACAATTAGGATCAAATGAAACCAGATTTACCAGTCAACTAAAAGGAGTCCACCTAAACACTCAGTTGGAACTCATGAACAGACTTCTAAAACTCATTCCTCAAGCCAAGTGGGCAGCTCATACCTAGGATCTCAGCACCCAAGAAGCTGAGACTGGAGGATTGCTCTAAGTTCAACACCAACTTGTTCTATGTAGTAAATTCCAGGTCAACCTTGACCATAAAAGGAGCGGGAAATAGAGAGAAAGGAGAGAGAAGGAGCAGAAAGAAAGGAGGAGGGAGGAAAGGAGAAATATATTCCTCAAATGGGTGACATCACTTCCCCCAGGCTTCCTGGAAATCCAGAGAAATAAAGCAGCAGCAAACACAGCTGTCTGCCTGTCTTCCCACCACCTCCTTCTCTACTTTACTGATGACAGCAGTGAACGGGATGAATAATGACTGACATGAGACACTAGGAGCAAACCTGTGATCTCCTCATGCTAGGCTAATCACACTGCATCCCAACCCAAGGCAAGCGATAGTGAGGATGTCCAAGAGATGAAGCACCAGCAAACTCCCCAACTGTGTTCATCTGCCTGTTCCTACCCAATCCAGCATTGGATATCCCAATCCAATATTCTCCAGCATATCTGGTGGAGAAAGAACCAGATGCTGAAGTGACTTGAAATACGATTCATTTACCAAGTAATCAAAATATACCTCCCATAATCCATGTTGCCAGTTAACAAGCAATATAAAGATGCATGATAATCCAAATTACTTAAACAAAATAGAGGATAGAGAGCTGGCTCAACAGCCGGCTTCGATTGTCAGCACCCAACCGCCTGTAGTTCCTGTTGCAGGGGATCCTGTGCCCTCTTCTGGCCTCCTCAGGTACTGCACACACATGGTACACACATCCACACACATACAAATGATCAGAGTAGAAAAGGGCCACTTAGAGGAGGGGGGAGGCCAGAAGGGGTCCAGGAGGGGGGCCAGGAGAAGGCAATGGGGCAGAACATTATCACAGGACACGATAAACACGTATGACAATGGCATGATGAGGCTCAGCATTTCGATCATGAATACACACTGCCTTTAAGGACAGACAAATGATAAGTAAGCTCGTTCGTCCTCTTATCTGCAAACGCTCTCAGGAGCCCCCACTTCACTGACTCTGAGGACGAGCAAACAGCCAGAACTCAGACTCTGTCTCTTCCAAGCACCCGCTCTCTTTCCGATGCTGTTCTAAGCTATGTCTTACCACGGCCTTCGAAGTCCTCTGGACAGCCAGTATCTTATTTTCTAGAGAAAACTTAATGCACTTCACTTCTCCTCTGTCGTCCATTCTGAAGAAGAAAGCACGGTTAGGGGAGAAGCCGCTCTCAACTCTAGTCCTTACTCCCACTGACAAAAAGCCAGAACTCTGGGAAGCAGCAGACCTGAGCCAAATGTTAGGAATTGCATTTCTGAAGCTGTGACCAGAATCTACAGGCAACGACTTGCTAGTGAGGTGGACAGATGACACAGCCAAGTGGTTGGAGACTTGGGGTCACACACGTCACCTGAAGACTACTGGAGATCTTGTGGGATAAAGCTGCATTCATTACCTTAGTTGTAGTGACAGTTTCCTGGGTGTATAGATATATCAATGCACAGTAAATGTGCAATTTATGAGCCAATTTTAACTCAATAAAGCTGTTTTTAAAAAAAAATCTCAACACTGTGCCATCCCTTATAATTCCAGGGCTGTGGAGACAGAGGCAAGCAAGCCCTTAAGGAGCCCTTGCCATGGTAATGTGCCAGTGAGACAGTGTCCCAAACACAAGGAGGAGACTCCCCAGAACATCACACCTTTGCTCCTGGTGTTATCTAGGTCTCGACTCCAACCAGAAATCACTCCCTTCCCACCTTGTGGCCTTACTCAACCCCATTACTGATGTCAAAGCTGCACCCCTAAGTGTTCCCACACGATGAACAGAGCTTTAGCATAGAGCTTAGCATGGCAAACAGTATTTGCTAAATCTCTTCTCTCCAGTTAAAGCTGCTTTCAGGATGTGCTGAGCAAGGGCCATTAAAAGAAAGCAAGACAAGCTGTCAAATACACCTTGAATTCCAGCACTCAGGAGGCAGGAGCAGAAGGATCTCTGAGTTCAAGGTCAGCCTGTCTACAGAATTAAGTTACAGGACAGCCAGGGCTACATTGAGAAACCCTGTCTCAAAAAAAAAAATGAAAAAATAAAGGAAGAAAGTAACAAAGGAAAACAAAGTTGGCTGTTTTTTTTTTTTTTACTTCAAACAGCTGACACATATTAAATGCAATTTATTTTTCTGAGATTTTTGTTGTCGTCGTTGTTGTTGAAAACGGGGTTTTGCTACACTGCCACTAACCTGCAAGCTATTTGCTACTTAGCTTCCCAGAGGGCTGGGATTATAGGCCTGTTGCCAAGGTGCTGAGGGACTTGTAAAAATGAAAAGAACTGCTATGTCAATCACATTGTCAACCTACATACTTTGGAAAGCCGGTCTGTCACTTCAACCTCAGTGGAAGCCCTGATTGTTCTCCATTACACCAGAACACTGGATTTTCCACCACCCAGCAAAAACTCTAGAAGTGCTGGGATAAACGTCAATGAGTCCCCAGGTCCAGCACTGCGCACTGCAGAAATGAGTGCAAAACACACGGACTCGATAACTTCAAGTACCAGGAAGTGGGTGCTCTAGGAGATTTTGGTTCCCACTTGAACTAGCAATCCCTATTTCACTCTGACAGTTGTGCTGTAACCAAACTGTACTAGCAAATGTCCACTGCTTTTTCTTACTGACACGACAGGCCGCTTAGAGACAAAATGATTCAACTTTCTGAGTTAGAAAGCCGCCGGTGTTTACATGTGGGTATTATTCTGAAAGTGCAAATTACCTAAAAGAGATGGGATTCCTATCATCTGGACCTTTAACGACCACTCCTGTAGCTCCACCTGACCGAACAGCAAAAACCTGAGGAAAAGAGGCAACATGAATGGTCAGACTTTATAAGGACCTAGACTCAGCCTTTCAAGAATCATGTCTACCGTACCACATCCTCGATTCATCCGAACAAACAGGACATGCTTAGACGAATTTTAAGACCGCAGGCCAGACTCTGGGACTGACCGTCTGAAAGCAAGCTCGCACACTGACACCGCCCATGCACTTTCACTCGCGTCTCAGCTCTGGTACAATACACCCCGCACTCTCGGCGCCGGTGCAGAGACACTCCGGCGTCTGGGCGCCCGGCCCCCGCCGTGGCCGCCGCTCACCTGCTTGTTGGCCTCGTCGAAGAACACGCAGTTAACCGGGTTCGCCTTCTCGAACTGCACCGGCCGCTCGCACAGCTCCAGGTAGTAGTCCTCGCTGCCCATGGCTGGGACCGGCGGAGCTCGTCCGTAGAAGATGCAGTCCAAGAACCGGGTCGCCGCTGGGCCGCAGCCCTAGGCCCCGCCCCGCCCTCCACGTGACCGGGCCAGCGGCGCCTCAGTGAGCGGGGGAGGGTCCCAACACCGAAGACACGCCCCCTTGCAGGAGGGAGGAGGTCGGGTCACGTGACCCGGAAGCCTGCGGGCTGCTGGGAGGACAGCCTGGTTTCTAATTTGCTTACGGGTGGTGACATTCTGCGTCGCCTACGCCCAGGGTTCTGCTTTTGTCTGTTTAGTCGAGAGATGAGGCAGGAGGCTAACTGTAAGCGTGCAGCAAAGATCTACGAGCCAGGATTGATTTCTGTGTTCACCTCAGGACCTCCCTCACACCAGGCAACTACATTACTCAACGGAATTCCGTGTTTAGCCCCAGAAACTGATTTTTTGAGCAGTCTGCCTTAGCCATACTGGCAAGTACTGTGATCTGCTAGGATGTTAGGGACTAGATTTCGCCCCTCCCCTAGAATTTACGTGTTGAAGTTTTAATCCCCAGTATCTCAGAATGTGCTTGAAGCTTCAAAGGAAATTAAGGAAAACTGAAGGCATCAGGTAGGTCCCTAAGCCAATGGGACTGGCGCCTTTATTTAAAGAGGAAATAAAGGGAGATTAGGGCATTAAATTTCCAGCCAGCCAGGTGACCATCCACAAGCCGCTAAGGCCTGGAAGAAACAGCCTTAGTCCAGGGAGATGGCTCTCAGTATGATGACCTGAGTTTGAGGAGCCTTGCCTTTCTTGTGGCGCCCCCTTCTGGCCTGACATTTATTTCTGTTTTCTGGAGGTTTGCCTGTGGAATTCATTTGCTACATGGCAAATACCTTTTTTTCACTTTCTTTTATAGATTTAAGTTTGGTAGTGCGCGTGCGTGTGTGTGTGTGTGTGTGTGTGTGTGTGTGTGTGTGTGCGCCCGTGTGCGCGCACGCACATGCTGGCGGGTATGTCCACACAAGTGCAGGTGAGCTTAGAAGCCAGAAGAGGGTATGCATGTTAGGCAAGCACGGTAGCACTCACCTCCAAGAACTGGAATTACGAGACTGCTCAATGACTTTTGTACCTTCTGAAAGCTTAAGTATTGGAACATGGAACAAGAGTTATCAAACTAAAACTCTAGCTTGCATTTTTTGTGAAGTCCTTTTAACTCTCAGGAAGGGGCTGGAAGAGTACCGAAGGCAGCCAAAACCTAAGGCCTCTGAAGCGAGGGCTGGACACTACCACTTTGCTCTACCAGGGCTATGCTGCTTTAAAAGTGATAAGGGAGGGGAGGGGCGGAAGGTGTTTTAAAAACAAAAACAAACAGTAGGGCTCAGAGCCAACTGAGCTCCCTAGCACCAGGCTTTCTATGGCATCTAAGGGAGATTCCTACCAGGGAAGAGGTGAGCTCAGATTACTTGGGAGTGCAGCCCTCAGGCAGCAGAGCCAACTATTGGGGGCACTTGCCTACCCTGACACCCCAAGGGAGGAGGGAGCAGTTCTGTGGTTGGGTGGTTCCTTCTCTTCATTGTTTTACTCTTGGACTGTTTTCCAGGGCTCAGAAACTTTGGCCTGTGAAAAAGACAGCTGTGCATACTTGTCCAAGAAGCCTAGAAGGTGCTTCTGACACTTTCTAGACCCCAAAAGTAGCACAGACTTTCCTGTTGCTGCTTTTGTTTCAATTTTTGTTGCCTATTCTTTGTCAGACCATGTGAGATGACTAAAGGACCATTCACCATAGTTCCTTAGAGTTTCCGGCAGCTTCTCACTGTAGCTGTTTTCATGACTTCTGTTTTCGTCTTTGAACTTTCTAAACCTTTTGGTTAGAAAACGAGCACTGATAATATAAGAGGAGCTGGCTTCAGAAATATGTGTGTTGCAGGGTGGTGGTGGCCGCATGCTTTTAATCCCAGCACTGAGGAAGCAGAGGCAGGCAGATCTCTGAGTTCAAGGTCAGTCTGATCTACAGAGTTAGTTCCAGGACAGCCAGGGCTACACAAAAACCCTGTCTCAAAAGGCAAAGCAAAATGAAACAGCCTCTGTGGAGATAGAGCCCAGCATTGCCCAGAAGAGCTCTCTTCCTGGTGGCTTTAGGCAGAAACTGGATCCTTGACCATGCAGCAGAAAAAGATGTTCAGGGACGGATGAGGGGGAAGTGCTGAGAGTCAAGAAATTCTGGCCCTAAGCAAGTCTAGCTCACTTGCTGTGTTTAACACCCTTACTTGGAATGAGCACTGGGAAGAGTGTGCCAAGCCGGGGGCATGAGGGTAAAACAGAACAGACACAGGAAATACAAAGAAAAACTGCAGGACTGGACAGGAGGTTCCCCTGCAAGCATGAGGACTGGAGTCCACACCTCCAGAAACCATGTAAATCCAGGTGGACATGGTGACCCACTGTAATTCCAGGAAAGTGTGCTGGCTAGTTTTGTGTCTATTTGACATACTTTGGAAAAGGGAACCTCAATTGGGAAAACATCCCCACAAGATTGGCCTGAAAACAAACATGTAGTGCACATTCTTGATTGATAATTTATCTGGGATGACTTAGTCCACTGTGGGTGGAGCCATTCCTGGGCTTGTGGTTTTGGGTGCTATAAGAAAGCAGGCTGAGCTAGCCTTTAGAGGCAAGCCAGGAAGCAGCATTCCCCCAAGGCCTTTGCTCTTGTTCCTGCCTTCATTTTCCTCAGTGAAATAAACCCCTTTCTTCCATTGCTTTTGGCTATGCTGTGGTGTTTTATCACGACAATAGAAATCCTAATTAAGACAGAGACCAAAAGACAGGGGATTCCCCAGAGCAAGCTGGCTAGCAAGACCAGACAGTCTGTGAGCTCTGGATTTAGTTTACAGACCTCGCCTCAATGAGTAAGGTGGAAGAGTGATAAAGAATCATTGGCAGCATCAACCTCAGGCCTCCACATGCGTGTGTAAACACACACACACACACACACACACACACACCACAAAAATTGAAAAATAAAACAAGGCAGTGCAGCACAGGCCTTAATCCCAACACTCAGGAGTAAGAGGCAAGTAGATATGAGTTGAAGGTGGCCAGCCTGGTCTACAGAGAAGCCCTGTCTCAAAAAAATAAAAACTGAAAAGAAAAAGAAAAACGAAATTTAAATAAAAAAGAAACAGAGACACAGTGGGTGGATCCTGAGAGAGAATTGCCTCTTACAAGGGAATGTAATGTTATGGTTGGTGTTATTATACTTGACAGACTCTAGCATCACCTGCTATTTAGGCTCCCTGGCACATCTGTTGGGGATTGTCTTCATTATGTTAGTGAGACCCAACCATTATGGCTGGTACCACTCCTTGTGTGGGGCTGTATACTGTTGTAAGCTGTGGACTGTCCCCTAAGCACTGCTCTCTGCTCTCTTCTATAGTGTAGCATGCCCAGCTGCTTCAAGCTCTGGCTGCTATGACTTCCTCGAAATGGCGGATCATACTACAAATTACTGAGATAAACCCTTCTTAAAGTTACTTTTATCAGATTGTTTTATTACATTAACAGGAAAAGGCACTAAGGCTGTAGTCTGTTACACAGTTATCTTCTGTGTCATTTGTGCAGGGTCTCAACTCACATCCTGCTGTTGTTTTCTCTTCTGGGACAGTTAGCGAGAATAAAAATTGTCATATCTACCCTGGCACATCGATTTTCTTTAAGCCTTCGAGCCACACAGTAATAATAAAGCTTTCATACATTTCCCAAACATGTCAAGTACTATCATGATGCTTGAAACAGCAATGAATATTAGCTAACAACTGTCTCATGCCGGTTAATGTGCAGTTTGTATTATCACATGAGGACAATGGGTTTGAAAGGAACAAGTTTGAAAGACAGATCAGGATGAGGAGAATGAGGGAGTGGTAGCTGCATTATTGCAGTTACCATGGTAGCCAGCATCTGAGACAGTGCACTTTCTGCTGAGACTCATGGTCTTGGCAGTCCTGGGGAATAGGGACTTCCTAAGTTGCATAAGGCTGACCCATGAACCAACAGTATATAATACATGATAAAATGCAATTTCAGAGTGTAGGTGACATTCATGAAAAACAACTCTAACTTCAAAGGAATGAGGTAGTAAGTGGGTAGGAGTAAGCACGGCCCAGGAAAACAGTTGTAGCTCACCCCAAATTCATATACTAATGTGGAATCAGTTTCGTTGCATTTTTGTATCAACAACAAAGAAAACCATGAATTAAGACACTTAAAAAGTACACTGATGGAAACATGAAGCAGGTGGATTAAAGGGAAAGAGAAGAAACCCCTGCTACGAGTCCCAGATGCTGGCTGATGACATCCTTAGGTTTTGTTGAAGCAGTACATTCCAAAAGGTTTTGTGTTAGTCACAGGATGTCAGGTCTGACACAGAAGTGGTGAGGAAAGATGGCTGAGTATGCTCTGGGTCTGCAGTATTCCGATACTCCCCACAATCACAGACATTGCATTCAGTCCATCAGCTCTGTGGTTGGCTGGACCAGGACAGAAGAAGGTGCAGCCTCTTTCTGAGAACTTTATCCCAGCGATAAAGCATTCACTCTGCCCATGCCATCGCATCTACTGATGTGTTTATGCAGCCTGCATTGTTGCCGAGACTATGGGTGTAGCTTCCGACATCCCTAGGAGACACTAATGACAAAGAGGCCATGGATTTGAACGAAATTAAGGAGGCATGGGAGGTTTTGGAAAGACGAAAGGGAAGGGAGAAAAGGATCTACAATTTTTTTTAAATAAGCCTTTGTGACTCTTTATCTATTGTTCTATATCCCCCACTCTAGGGAAAACCAGCTGCCATGTTATAAGGAGACTCAGCCAGGACCCTGGAGAGACTGCTGCCTTCCAAAGACTGAGCAGACAATAGCCTGCAAGTAGCTATTGTCCCAGCAGTCAAATGAAAGGGTGCAAAACATGCCACTCCCAACATGCCACTCTGCCTTTGTGTTCTGAGAAAGCTATTTAGCAACCTCTCCAAGAAACACTTGTAACCTTCCCAAGAGGGAGATGAACTCCAGCATGGGGGAGGGCACCCTTCCTGAACCACGGCTGGAAGAAATCTGTAAAAATCTGCCTTGTTGAACTTTCTCTTCCTAGTCATATGGCCATGACTAGGCCCTTGCCTAGTCTCCTTTTCCTCAGACTCAATGGCTGTCTTGGTTACTGGTCTATTACTGTGAAGAGACCATGACCTAGGCAACTCAGAACAGGAAACGTTTAATTGGAAGCTTGCTTACAGTCTTAGAAGATTAGCCCATGATGGTCATGGCAGGAAGCAGAGGCATGATGCTGGGGCAGTAGCTGAGAGCTTTACACCCAGACCCCAGGGCAGCAGACACCTGGGCCTGGTGTAGGCTTTTAAGACCTCAAAGCCAACCCACAGTGACATACCTCCTCCAAGGCCACGCCACCTCATCCTCCCCAAACTGTGAGCCAAATATTCAAACGTGAACCTATGGGGGCCATTCTCCTCTAAATCACCACAGTGGCCTTTGTCCAATGACTCAGGATAGCTTTTGTTTTTGGAGAAAAAAAATCTGCCTGCTTCTGCCAGTGCAAGTTCAAATCCAGAGTTTAACTTTTTTTTTTTTTTGAGTGCTCTGTGCTGTGTAAAGTGTGTACTCAATAAATAGGTGTGATTTCCTCTTCAAGTCCTATCACCCTGAGACAGCATGGATGAAACTTCCCTCCCATAGAGAAGTGAGACCACTTTGAAAGTAGACTCTCCAGTCCCAGTCAGCCTTTGCCCAACTTCAGTTTGCTTTGTCCATCCATTTTGTTCTTAGGCAGACTCTAAGGCTGGTCTTAAACTTGTAGCAATTCTCCTGCCTCAGCCCATCCTGTTGCCAGGGTTAAAGGTGTGTGCAAGCACAATCCAGAGTTTAACTTCATTATACATATGAGGTTGGCCTCAAACTCAGAGATCTGCCTACCTCTACCTTCTAAGTACTGGAATCTGACTCTTCATATAAAGGAAACTAGTAATGAATTATCTTATTGAGACAAATTCTCTCCAATCACCTTGTGTTGGTAACTTATTTTTATAGATATATATGTAGCTCTATATACAGATATAGATCTCCACAATCAATAAAATAAGGCAAAATATTCCTATTACAAACATATATACACTTTACTAAATTACTTATCAAATTAGTATCTCCTACAACATCCAGCTATATGAAAAATGTCCTGAACTCACAAAAGGGAAAAAAAGTATGTATAGAGCATTGTTAGTAAAACTCAAAACAGAAATCATGTGTGTGTGTGTGTGTGTGTGTGTGTGTGTGTGTGTGTGTGTGCGCGTGCGCGCGCGCACTTACACTTCACTATAGAAAGGGGGGCCTTGGTGCCAGGACATTAAAATAAGGACTAAGAATTAACCACACAGTGAACCAATTCTAAAATGATCTCTTCATTTTTAATTTCTTGAAAGGCAAGTTCATAGCACACTCCAGGCAATGGTTTGAGAAAGAATATGTCAAGAAAGCAAACAAAGTTTTAAATGATTGTTCCAAATGAGTTTTCTGGGATTTCCGTCCAGCCAATACTTAGTCATCATTTAACTCTGTGTGGAGTGGCAAACATCGCGTAAGTGGAGGAGTCACCTAAATTCCCACTCCTCTGGAATGCAATTGAAAGCAGTATAACAGAAACAAAGATAAATAGTCTAGAAAGAACATAGCTGGCCATTTAAATAATGTTAAAACCTTTCAAATATAAATTACATTTACTCTTTATAACCGGACAGAAAGTTAGGTGTTTAGTGGATCCACTGTGACTCCTGGAATGGGGTAATGAGGTGAGAGCAAGCAGCCACTGGTCTTCAGAACAAGGCTCCCTCCCCTTCTCAAGCTGAGTCCAGCCAGGGTGAAGACGGGCAAAGAGGCCAACAGCTGAGTTGCTGGTTAATTCATTACTTTGTCTTCCACTTATTTAAGTTCTCTAGTTACTTTGTTCTATTTCTCTCCAAATGATTAGCAATCAATATGTGAACAATTTTAGGGAAATGTAAACTGAAATGTTTCATTGCCTTCTTAAACTGTATCAGATACAATTCTTACATTCTGCCCTTCCAGATACTTTATATTTCATTATAAATGTAGATGAATTACATCCCAACCATTTAACCTAAATGAAGAAAACCTGAAAGTTTTAAAATTTAGTTAAGAAATCCTTCTCTATTTATCTTTCAGAAACCCACGTTGTCTTTCCTGGGTGAGATGGAAATGTAGACTCCCACACATCCGAGGTCTACCACCAGGCACACTGCTTCTGTCTACTTCCGCCATCCAGTCTGAAGCCAAATGCCCACTTCTAGACCCACCGGGGTCTCCAGGCTCACAGTCCAGCCGTTGAGAAGGCTGATTTAAAATGGTAGCATTCACCCATAGATGCCAGGGAAAGCAAGAGGCAAGTGGCGTGGAGCAGTGCAGCCATCGAGCCTCCCCTGCAAAAACCTCAGTCCCCACCTCCCACGTTTGGAAACACTGCCTATGTGAAAATCCTCATCAAGACATTTCAGATCATGAGTTGTGCAAAATCCAGACTCCTTTGGCTACACATCTGTATGTGTTAAAGAATTCTATTATCCTTTTTGTAAGATGAGAGGTAGTGACATTTTATTCTTTCAATGCCGAGTTAAAAATTGCACACATCTGGCACGTGGGTCAGAGTGAGGAGCACAGAAGCAGCGCTGTCCACTCCTGCTTTGGTCTGTCAGGTCACCCACTCGCTGGCTGTGGCAGCTGGCCATCTCTGCTGGACTACTCTGCATACAGCATGGGTGGACTTCCTTCATCTTTCAGAAACGAGGCTGCTTTCCTTCCATTCTTCTGAACATGATCTTCGTTCATTTTCTCCAAAGCTTCTATCTACAGAACCAATCATGGAATCCACTCGTCAAGTTTTGACTTTTTATGATCATACCTGACCAAGGTGGCATTTTTCCTCTCTAACCCCTGGCCATTAGTAATGATGCTGGCCTTGAATTAGAGTCAGTCTGTCTCTGTCAGTCAGTCTGTCTGTCTCTCACCTCCCTCTCCCTACCCCCTCTGTATGTGACACATGTGTACATATAACTGTTTGCTTCTGACTCAATTATATTACCAAGGTCAGTACTGAGTATCTATATGAAGTCAGGAACTAGAATCTGATCAGTTTTGCGATGTTCTCCATACAGCTCCCACTCGACAGTGTTAACCCCATTTGTGAGCTCTCTGTACTTCCTGTTCTTAGGTTCCCCCAGAGCTTGGCCAAGCTCAAGTTTCACATGAGAATTTCAGAAATAGACTCTACTCTCTGCCTTGTGGGTAAAATGCTGGGGAAATGCACTTTTTAAAAGACATCCTTTCTCTATGTAGACTAGATAGCCTGCAACTCTCTGTGTACATCAGGGTGGCCTCAAGCTCACAAAGATCCACCAGCCTCTGGGATTAAAGGGTGTGACATTCACAGCTAGCTGTCACTCTTATATTTTAACTTTTGTCCAATCCTAAGGTATCAAGAGATCTCTGAAGGAATCTGGCTTTCTGCCTCTTTGTTCCCATAGCTCTGGCACTACAATGGAGGAATCTCTGTGGCTACCTTCTGCAAAGGGCAGGCGGGCTCCATGAGCTCCTGTTTTCATATCACCCAGAGCACTCCTAAGTCAGCATCCTCGTTCTTTAGACTGGAGAAAGAAAACTAAGCTGGGATGTGTCGTTACCCAGCCCTTCTTTTTAGACCCCTGCCACGGAACACACTCTGTAGACCAGACTGCCCTAGAGCTCAGAGATCGTACTGTCTCTGCCTCCTGAGTGCTGGGATTAAAGACAGGTGCCGTGCCCAGTAGTCTATTCCTCACTGTAAGCACACTGCCAACTCTGTAGAGGAGGAGGATGAGACGGGTTTGGAGGGCGGTCAGGTAGAGTCTGAGCCCGGGACAGCTCCTCAGCAGCAATAAGAGGACAGAGAGCTACACCACTCACCTCAGCTAAGAAGTCAGCTTCATTGTCTGCTGAGATGCTCAGGCCAGAAACAGCATTGAACAGCTCCCGCTCGTTAAGGGCTTCCTTTACTCCTCCCTTCTGGAAGAACTAGCAATGGCATACAAACGGTCACCAGCAAAGTTCTCACAGACCAGCATGAACAAGACACCAGTAAACGCCGTCACCATTTTGCAGGCATTAGGTTAAGAGGACCAAGTTCTACTTGACGTCTGTCCATCTTTAGCACCTGCTCTGCTTGCTGATATCTCCTCTTCACTTATAAATGTGGTGCCCTGTGTACAATTACTTTGGCCTGGCGTCGTACAGACAGATGCTATATTCACTAAACCCCATGAGTTATAATTTTTAAGCAGCCCACAGCTTACCTCTAGTACAGTTATTCTCTCACTTGGTTCTCCTGCTAGCAAAATGCGAAGTGAGAGTGACCAGGCACTGCTCCTCCTCATCTATCACAGAGCAACGTGGCAGGAAGCAGCAGGCTTACCACGTCCCACCATTGGTTTATGCACTAAGACCTTAGAAGCAGGTTATGAGAGTCACAGGCTCAAGAGTCCATGAATGAATTCAGAAAATGTCTCCTTTATCTCCTTATCAGCAAGGGAGCTGGTATCCCTTCCTTAAATTTCTACAAACATGGTTCTCTTAGGAGTGAGAAAATATTTGAACCTGTTGGTCCTTTGAAAGACACTGCTTTGCACGCCTACCTGTGAAACGTTCCTACAGTCACGGAATAAGAACTCCAGGCCATGAGGATGGGTCGGTTCTACCGACTGACTGACATCAATCAACCAGACCTAGTAAACACAGAGCACAAATCAATGTGTTTACACTCACTGACTCACATCAGGAAATGTAACCTGGATATAAACTAACTGTGCCACTTACCTTCCCAGCATGCCACAGCATGTTGTACTCGCTGAGGTCGGCGTGCACAAGGGTGCATTCCTTGTACAACTGCTGCATCAACTGTGAGAAAGGAGAGGATATTGAGGGAATGAAGGCACAGCTCTAATTGAGCTCTACTAAATGAATTAAGTTACTGATTAAAGTACACCTCAATCAATACTTCCCAGAAAAACAAGTTAAAAACTTATTTCCTTTCTTATTAGTCACAGTAATGAATTGGACCTGAGGACGCACAAGTTCGACAACTGAGTCACAGCCTCACCAGAGCCCTCCTTCCTCCTGTTGCCTCAGTGCTGCTTAGGAGGATGAGGGATAGCAGGGCACTGCCAGAGAACTAGGGTGCGACATTCTGCTTTCTTGCTGGGACAACAAAATCAGCCCATGGTCAGATTCCAAATGGATCTGTTGCCTAAGCAGGGGGCCAAGGTAGGTCCCTCCCTCTGTAAAGGTGTCTCACTGAGTCCTCTGTGGAGCACACACAATTCCACATGAAAAGTATTTCTCACCAGGGTTGGTGGGGTAGGAATAGAGATGTCCTTGTTTGTGGGCCAATGTCTTGGTATGTAGTGTGGGCTGGTCTTGAACTCATAAACTTTCTGCCTTAGACTCCTAAGTGCTGGGATTCTCAGTGTGTGGCACGTGTGACTAACAGCCTTTTTAAATTAAGGAGCATCACACACTGAACCTTATAATTGAAACCACTGTTTGCCTCCCTAACAGAACCAAACAACAAAAGTCGACCATTTTGTCTCTTCCCAGTCACCCAGAAAAGAATTTCTTTTTTTCATGGCTCTTTTCTAGCAGTGGAAGGTGGTTTACCTGCCTGACTGTATCCTTTTTTGTATGTATGCGTGTTCATGAATGTGTAAGTGTGCACGCATGTAGAAGCCAGAAGTCCATGTCTGGTGTCTTCCTCTATTGCTCTCCACCTTGAGACAAGGTCTTGAGACAAGGTCTCTCTCTCCCTATAAACCTGGAGCTCACAGATTCAGCTAGAGTAGCCTGCCAGCAAGGCCTGGGATCCTCCTGTTTCCTCCCAGGGCTGGGATTGCAGACACACACCAGGCTTTTTAGAGGGATACTAGGAGTGCAAACTCAGCCCTAGGCTTGCACAGAAATATACTGGCTTAAGTCCACTCCCTGCCCTCACACTTCCTGTTTGCATCAGAGCCCAGGAGCCCTGTGATGACCCCAAGGCTGAGGATATCTGCACCACTGAAGCCCAGGCCCCTCGTGTCTTAGATCGTGACTTAGGCAATGTTTTTATATTCCCGTCTGCTGCTGTACGACACAAAGGCTCCATGCACGCTGTAAGCCTCTCCAGTGTTCACTGAGAACACTCCAGAGGAGCAATGCAGGACAAGGAACACTGCCTTAAGCAGGAGGCCTCGAACCTAATTCAGCTATCACCCCAACACTCCAGTTGGAGCATCTGACTCAGCAACTGTCACTCCAGTCTTCAGTTTTCACCATCATCCTGCCAGAAGGATGCCATCTGCCTCCTCTGACTCCAGAGAGTGGCTGTAGGCCCTTTCTTTACTGTTAAGGAACTTCTAAGGACTCAGACACACAGGATTCCATCTGCTAAACTTGACTGAAGTTCAGTGAAAAGTGGCTTAATATTTTAAGTTGGCAGTGCTAAGAGTGAAGCCCGCCCTTGCTCCATGAATGTCTTAAGTTACCTAACATTCAACATACAAAGCACAAAAGCAACTCTTTCTGTTGGATAGGGTGGACTAAGGAGTTCAAGCTGGCCTTGAACTTGAGGTCCTTCAGCTTTAGCCGCCCAGGGTGGAGGGTTACAGATAGGCAGCTGTAAAGTCGCCAGGGTGGCCGTGAAGAGCTGGGCTGAGTGTACCTGGGACTACAGCACACTATTCACACGTCAGTGCACACAGCTACAAAGGCACTTACGTGGAGAGTCTGGTGGTAGGTACTACTTACGTGGAGAGTCTGGTGGTAGGCATCTTTCATTTCTTCTTCACTAAGCTTTACTTCCTTTAATTTAGGGGCTGGAACTTGATCGTGGCCAATGAAAGACATAACTAAAATGTGCTTCTTAAGCAGTACAACTGTTGGACAAGGAATTCCAGCCTTCTGCATTCTATATAGAAAGAAATAATTAAGAATATAAAGATCAGGAGGCAACATCCATTAATTTAACAAACACCTAACTAGGGCCTGCATTGAGCTGCTATTATGTTCTACACAAGAGATGTGGAAACAAAAAAAAAAGTTAAGACAGAGCCCCTGGTAGGGACACTCAACAGTGGGAAGGTTGGCATAGGTGCAGTAGGCGCCCTGCATGCACTGTGATTCTCCGGAAAGAATATTCAACAGAGAACTTTCATACGTAGAATAATAGCATGTCTAGGCAGATGGTGCCTTAGTTTCTCTTAAAATATCAATAACGCAGGAAAATGGCTTTTCATTTACAAAGTAGGAATTCTGGTTCAAAACATGGAAGTGTTTTCTGACAAAAAGTCTCATGAAGCACTAAAAAGCCAAAGCCGTTTGCTCTTCTGTAAATCAGCTTAAAAGACAGCATGGATCCTGGCCTGCTAGCGGTCCGGGCACACAGGGTAATTCCCAAGGTCGCCTGCGGCAAGACCGTTTTCTTTACCTTGTGAGATTGTGCATCTCCTTCTCTGCCCACATGCGGATGATCTTACGTGGATTTAGTTTACTGAAGCGATCTTTAAACCTGAAATCATCTTTAATGTATTTGTCACGATTCTTGAACTCATTAAGAGTTGTTTTAAATACCTTGATGGCACATTCTGTTGGTATAACTTTACCATCCTCCTTTTCATCCTCCAGGCTAAGGGGAAAGGGAAGAAGAAGAACTAAGTCGACATAGTTGCAATGCACGGAGAGACTATCCCGCCCAAGTACACCAACTTTGTTTCAAGGTGCCAGCAACTGTATTGTCTTTTCTATTTAATACCTTCAAGTATTGTATCTGAATAAAATGTTAGGTTCTGGGGGGGGGGGGTCTGATATGTTTCCTAGAATGGCCTGGAATTCCTAGACCCAAAGGATTCTTCTGCCTCAGCTCCCCAAGATATAGACCCATAGACATACACTACTGGTCCTAGTTGGTTTTGTTTCTTTTAATATAAGTTTAGTTTCATGACTATAGACTCAAGCTTGACAAATAATGGGAAAACGTATTCCTTAAAACAAACCATTATGACCTTGGATGATTTGGGAGTAAAACTCAACAAAATCAATATAGAGAAAACCCTTTTAAAAAATAATTCCTTTCTTGGCAGCTGTGTGAGGGTGACTAAAAGGTGTGAGTGCGCCCTGTGAGCACATGAAGAGGCAGGAGGAGGAAGGGAGCAGAAGCAAGAGTATGAATGGACACTGGAGAGAGACAACAAGGATGCACAAGGTGACCAGCATTGGAGAGTGCCAGAGCCAGGCCAAAGGGGAGGATTTGAACCATATTCACAAGAGACTCGGGCCCTTTCTGAGGAAACAGTACCGTAAAGTCCTGGCTAGAGAGAGGAAATCAAAGGTGGAGAAGAGTGACAGGGTGGGGAGGAGACAGGCTGCAAAGAGCTCGGGCATTTCTCCAGAGGGAGCAGCAATCATGAAGGCATATCACATGATCAGCATGTTAGGGTAGGAAGAGCAAGGAAGGCAGAGGCAGGGCTGACTCAAGAGGTTTGAATCACAGCGATAACTAGGAAGAAAAGAAGGTGTGTGAACTATAGCAACACTTCTAAATACCTGCAGGCATGCTAAGCTGCAAGAGAAATGCTTCCAGAAGACAGAATCTGAACTAAGCCAGCAACCTGTGTGTATTACACTCTTCTGGCTACTTCTCCACTCAGCCCCTTTAGGAACCCCTTTCCTTATGTGAGATCTAAGGCCTTCATGTCCTCTACCTGTGGAGAGCACTTACCCTTCCGTACCTGCTCCGCATTTTCTCTACAATGTCAGGCCCTTTATTCAACCCATATTCAGTTTCCCTGGATGTGTAGCAGGTGTCTTCAATTCTCCATGCCAAGAACAATGGCTTCCTAGATTGATTTTCCCTTAGGCTCTCATCTCAGGAAATAACACCAACATTGGCTAGGCTGGCTGTAGAGTAGCCCATGTCCAATCCAACAGCACAGATTGCTGATTATACTTTCTAACCATAGCTTCCTATTCCTCACTTCACTGCCAGGAAGGGTTTCCACTGTCATAGGGACTGAACCCAGGACTCTCCATGCTATTAAGTACTGAGCCACATCCAAAGCCAAGCCCTTTTTCTTTTTTATCATCCATTTTCCTTCTAGCAACTCAAGTCATCTTTTGAAAATAAAAACCCCGTCTTTGTTTCCCACTGTGCTTAAACAGAAGACTCCTTCCAGATTCACACTCCTTCCTGCCACAGCTCCCTGCTTCGTAGGCTGCTCTCTCTAGCCTGCAGTGCAGCGCAGGCTGATCTTCCACACCAGGTAGGTCCTTTGTCACTTCCCCAGACTTCCCTGCTCTCTCGTCAAAGCCAGGATACTGCCCCAGTGAAACCTTGGACAGCAGCACACATCTGTGCTGTCTATGTAGCAATAACCTTGAAGGCAGCGGTGCGGTGGTGGGGACTGTGCTGTGTCACAACAGGGACTAACAGGAGCTTGAGCACTAAGGACACCCAGCAGATGGAAGGCACTCACACACTGGAAGGTGGATGACAAATTTTCAGGAAGAGATTACAAAGAAATGAACCCAATACCCTAAATATGTTATAGACAGACTAGGCTACTTGAGGGGAGCTTCCTATCATTGGATCGTTTACCCACAGAGTAAATAAAACCTGACATTTAAAACAATCAGTAATAGAGTCCAAATTTAAATAATTCACCTCAGTATTCTCCTAACAAAACACGTCCATGAACCTTATCTCACGCAAGTTACCTATCCCTCTGCTAATTTTCTGGCCTTTATTTTTTGAGACAGGGACTCAGATAGCCTAGGCTGAGTGCTGAGATTACAGGCACCACACCAGCTCCTTCTCTCCTTAGTACAGGGTCTTACTGTTGCTCAAGGAAACTCTTACCTCACAGGAAGCTGCAACACCTGTGTGCATCCTTCTAACTTCCTGTGTCAATATAAGGCCCTTACCACATCCAGTGCATTTGCATCGTGTTATTCCCTGTATCTCTAACATTTACTGTCAGGGAAAAGTGGAAATCTGCTGACTAGCACAGAATTGGAGTTGTTAATAACATCATCGACAGAGCTGAAGCTTTGACTATAAGGCTGAGGAAGCTCCCCTTCCTTCCTCCCTCTCCCCGGGCAACTGCGGTCACAGGGCTACATTTCTAGAGTGGTGGCTGGTCTTGGGTGTTAACTCTGCTGTACTTGTAATCAACTGACACCAAGCATGCTATGAGGAGGAGTTCTCCTCCTCCTCCTCTCCTCCTTTTTCCTCTACTCCTCCTCTTCTTTGTTTTTTGGCTAGGACAGGGTCTCACAATGTAGCCCTGGCTCAAACTCAGAGATCATCCTGCCTCTGCCTCCCAAGTGCTATGATTAAAGGCATGTGCCACCACCACCTGGCTAGGGATTATTCTTGATCAGATCATCTTAGGTAGGAAGATCCACCCTATATCTGGCCCAGACTTTCTGTAACAGCCCACATAAAAGGGAGAGGAAGGTCTAATTGCCCTCAGTCTTGCTGGCAAGATCTACCCTGCTGCTAAGGTATCCATCCCTCACACTACTTCTTCATGATTCCAGTGCAGACTGAGGACCAGCAGCTCCCTAGGAACTCCTAGACATGCAGTCTCCTGGACTCAACAACTCTCCGATTCCTGGCCTTTCTATCTATCAGGAGGCATCTACTGCTGAACTATCAGACTGCAGTTTGTGAGACACTCTAATCAATCATCCCCTTTAGAATATATACATATGTCTGTGATTTAATCCTATCATTTATGTTCTTTTAAAGACCTCGGACTAAGTCAAGGGTGATGCCGCATGCCTTTAATCCTGATCCTCGAAGGCAGGCAGATCTCTGTGAGCTCGAGGCCAGCCTGGTCTACAAAGCAAGTCCAGGACAACCAAGGCTGGTTACACTCAGAAACCCTGTCTCGAAAACCAAAATCCAAGGATCTCCCTCCATGTTGCCATGTCATTTCAAGTAGCATGGCTGTGGATGGAGAGATGGCTCGGAGGATAAGAGCACTTGCCGTGCTTTCTATTCCAAGGACTGGAATTTGGTTCCCAGCACCCACGCAAAACACTCACTAACACCTGTAACTCCAGCTCCAGGGCCAGTGCCATCCGGCCTCTTACTGTCACTGGCTGCACACACATTCAAAAGAAGGAACGGTTCCATCTAGAAAGGTCTACTGATACCTAAAGTCCTTAAAGTATGTCAACCGGGGAAAGATCACTGCACCAGATAAGTAATAAACATACACGAACTTCTGAAAGATTGGGCTCAAAATTGTTACTTATGGGAAAACCTTAAGTTCAGATGAAGACCACTTCTAACACTTCCTTGTAAAGTTTCAACACTTGCTTGTAAAGTTTTAGTCATGGGCAATCGTTTGCTTTTCAATAATTAGCACATTAAGTCATATGTCTTATTTCAAGGAAGCCTGTGTTGAAATATTAAGAAATGTTTATTAAGATTAATACTAGCAATTACAAAATATGACCTCATTGTGCTCTACAAAATACCCATAGTGAGTATAGCCTGTTCCAGATCTGAGGTTGAAAGAGGCAAGCCCCTCCCACACACACCTCCTTCCTTTTTGGCTGTTTTGTTTTGTGCTGGGATTGGACCCAGCGCCTTTTGCGCATGAAGCTTGTGCTCTAACTCGGAGTCGCCTGCGCTGCCTTCTCTCCTCTTCCTTAGACCTTAACAATCCACTTCATTGTGATGTTTGTGCATTATGGATGTGTGTAAAGAGGAATAATTAAGAAAACTAAAGGCAAAGACTTGATTAATAGGAATTTGAATGCTTATAAGTGCAAATAAATAAAAAGTACTGCCTAACCTTTCCATAGTAATGATTTCTAAATGATTCTACTCATTATGCAGCATTAAGTTTGATTATATGTAAATCCATCAGTCCTGAGGGGAAAGGTGTTTTCACCACGGTGCTGGTTTTTTGTTTTTGCTTTTTTTTTTGTTGTTGTTGTTTTGTTTTTTCATTTACCTCCCTCCATATGCATGAAAGACAACAGATTCCTTTCCTGTACTAATACAGCCAGTGATTGTCTCCAACATTCCAGAGTTGACCATTTTATACATAAGTAAGCGTGTCTTAGGATCAACTGCTTTTTCCTGTAAGAGATAAAGTTCTATAAGTGAAAATGGTCAACATGAAAGACTCTCTTTAAGGCAAATGCAAAGCTGGCTCTTGTTAGAGCATGATCACAATGATACACTTTCCTCGGGGGCCCCTGGATTTCTGCTCCAGTGTCATGAGGCTAAAGGGATGGGTTTGGTGACAGCCCCAAGTCTGGACCATAGTCACTGTTTCTGTGGCAGAAAACTTTCAAGGTCAGAGTTTCTTGAGGAATAGCCCCAAAGGGACTTAAGTGCTGACAGCAGAGCCATAGTAACCCATGTCCAAAGGTAAGCAGAGCCAATGAAGGACCATCCTAAGACGGTAAGGCACAGAGTAGGTGAGATAAGTGTCTGAGTGTGGAGACGGGCACAGATTGTGTGTAAGGGACTCAGGCCCAAGCTGATTCCTGGCTAGGCCCCCCCAAGGCCTGCTGTGGAAATGTCTGAAGATGACCACTCATCTTCTGTGCTTCCTCCACACTGACCTCAGGGAGAAACAGCCCATTCTCCTTCAGCTCACCATAAGCCCCGATATGCGTAGTGGGAGCTCTGATGTATTGGGAACCCTAGCCTCCTGAAGAGTATGTGCTCTGACCAAGGCTTCCCCTTCGTTCTCAACAGCATTGCTGCCTTCCTAGCCCTGGCTCCCCACTTTGCGGAAGATGATGATGTGGTTGGCAAAGACTCTCTTCAAGGAAAGCAAAACCTTGAGTCCTGCACTCTACACTTTACTCATCCACTCTTCCCTGTCCTCCCAGGTGGGACACTAAAGTAGACAAGGTTCAGAGACAATGACGGCTCCTGGGTGGCACCATGCACAGTCTTGGAGGCCACAAATACAGTGTTCAGGACTCCTGTCCATTGAAATATTCCCCTTGGCCTCCAGTAACCCCCAATTTTGTCCCAAGATAAACAAATAGGAGAAAACTGAATGGGAGCATCACCACAGCTCCCCTGCAGAGACAGAACTGGAAAAGGGACTAGAGGAGTAGGGTCACATTACCTGCTGTCTCCTTCTATAGCAGCAATGTGTTCCTCCCTAGCCCCCACACTACTGCCAGGACATAAGCCAAGATTAAATATAGCCATAGGGACTGGGGCAGTGAATGCAGGTGGTAAGTGGTACAAGTGGGATGCCCAGGCAGGATGGTAAATCTCTAGGTTCAATGTCTACAAAGTCCCTCCCCTTCCCTAACTCTGACTTTTCTTGATTGGCCTCAGCATCTTTTCCACCTAGCTAGCCACCCTCCACTGGGAACTCTTCTACCCTTTGAAGACAGAAGTCATACACCAGGCTATAAGACAACAGCTTCTCCCTTCCTGTTCTGAGACAGTACCAACCTTGTGACATCTTTCCCTGTGTACCCAATGTGGGTCCCCTACTACTGAACCTTGAAATGAGGCTCTCTGTCCTTAAAGAAGAAACTGGAAATTAAAACAAATCAAAACCCAAATATTAACTTAATCAAAATCTTTTTTTACCAACTTTAACCAAGTTTAAATAACTCTCTCGTAGTCTTACAGGGTTTTTAAATTCTTTTTATTTATGTGTACATGTGCATGTGCTAAGGCAGTTTTGAACGGCCTGATGTGGGTGCTGGTAATGGAGCTCTGAGCCTCTGCAAGAACAACACGTGTTCTTTACATTATACTGAACCACCTATCTGGCCCCCTTTTTAAGTGTTCA
Organism: Rattus norvegicus; assembly: GCF_021556685.1. NCBI lineage: Eukaryota > Metazoa > Chordata > Mammalia > Rodentia > Muridae > Rattus > Rattus norvegicus. The sequence continues at coordinate 3,573,627 of NC_141551.1, read as the reverse complement.
GTAAGTACACTTATTGCCAGAATAGTACATATTATCCTCATTAATATAAAAAGATTAGTGTTCTAAAGAGTAGTAATTTTGTTATTTTCAAAATAGATATTATATTCATTAATGTAAAACACTAGACTATTAAGTTACAAGTGTCAGTGTACTAGGCAAAAACATTTTTTTTTTTTTTTTGGTTCTTTTTTTCGGAGCTGGGGACGGAACCCAGGGCCTTGCGCTTCCTAGGTAAGCGATTTTTTTTTTTTTTAATGTAGCACATCTGGGCTGGAGAAATGTGTAGGCCATTAAGAGAACTGGCTGCTCTTCCAATGGACCTGAATTCAATTCCCAGCACCCACACATCAGTTCATAACTGTCTGTAACTCCAGTCCCAGGGAATCCAAGGGTACCAGGTCCCCACATGGTACACAGACAGATGAAATGCCCATAAATATGTAATAAAATAGAACTTTAATCATCTGAAACACTCAACTAAATGCACAGTGTATGCTCTAAATTACTGTCATTAAAAGAAAACTTTTTTGGGGGAAAAAACTTTATTCTAATTAAGTCACAAATACTATCATTCAGATGGCTTAAGGAGGCCATATAACCACTCGCTCTGCTGCAAATCCTGTCATCTCAGTGAACTCTGTATGGACATAGCATTCTGAAGCAGTAAGATTATTACTAAGTAAATCATGGGTGTAGTAACACATGGCATTAGTCCCAGCACTTGGGAGCTTAGAGGCATTTGTATTTCTGAGTTCAAGGCAGCCTGGTCTACAAAGCAAGTTCCAGTTCAGCCAGGGTTTAATTCAGTTTACACATTGTACTTTTATGTCCAGTTTCCAAACATTTCTTCAACTCCATTAGCCCAGAGAGCAGCTAATGTAACTTTTTTTTTCTCTTTTTTTCTTTCTTCCTTTTTTTTTTTTTTTTTTTTGATATCACTAGTCCAGGCTGGCCAGGAAATCCCTGCGAAGCCCAGGCTACCCTGAAACTCATGGCAATACTGCTGTGTTAGCCTCAAACTCCAACGTGCTGGGATGATATGCATGAGCCACTGAGCTCAATCTGAACTCCTTGACACGGCTAGTCCCTGTAGGCAGACGGGGCACTTCAACACTACCAGGAGTTAGCCTCATACAGGTTCTGAACACGTTAAAACTTGAAATCAAGGGTCTTCTCATAAAATCAAGGGTCACCAACTGTTTCTGCTAAGCCAGTTAGGGTCCTTGAAGGTCCTGGTAGGTGATGTCAGGGTTTGAAGGCTCAAAATTACTACCTCCACTAAAGCCTCTAATGACACCTGGCTTCGTATATTTAACAGCCACACCACCAACTACTGTGGTTGCCACCTAGGCCACTGCTGTGGCTCCTGGGGTGCAGCAGCAGGTGAGCCAGCTGTAGATGCTGGCCACTGCTGAAGGCTGTGCTGTCCTGGGGACCTGTACTGTCCTGGAGACCATGTTCATGTGAGAAGCCACCCAGCCACACCAGATCCTGAGAGCCTCAAAGCACTGCTTCTAGAAATTGAAAACTCTGTAATATGTGTTTTAAATCACTGATTAAATAACTAGAAAATGCTACAAAGTGACATCACTTGAGTAGCATTGGTTTGGAAAGCCAGTTTCAGAAAAAGGGATGGGAGAAATGATGAAATTTTGTTTTGTTCTTTTTTCCTCAGATACTGTTTGTAATATGAATTTTTCAACCAAAATGGGGGAGGTGCTAAGAATGCTTACAGCGGTGGAATGTTCCTTCTTCTCATGGAGACGGGCACTTCGACGTTCTTCCGAGTAGGCATGTTGTTTTAAAGCATTAAAAACGTGGTTGGATAGTTTTAAATCCATTCCAATTCCATCTCCAACCTGAAAGCCAGGTGCAAACTGACAAAGAAAAGTCAGGAGTTAAATGTTTTCACATGGTGACAATGATGTTGGAAACAACGGTGACAAGTTAGCCTCGTAGATTTCATACTCAACAGATGACCTCATGCAGAAACAACCCACAGGCCCGGGGCAGGGGTCCCAGACACAGAAGAGCAATGACAAAGAAAGTGCAGCCCAAAGGACAGCACAGCCTGTGCAGAGTCACCTCGCCATTTCTGAGGTGAAGGCCTCTCAGCGTTTGCTCTGTACCTTACTTTTATGCCAAAGAAGACAATGTCAGAAAGCTAAACAAACTCTAAACCTTAACAAAAAATCCAACTTCATAAATTATTTTTGAGGACTAAGTTGCTACAGTACAATCACCTCCATGGTACAGTCTAACCAGGCAGCTGCCAGGCATCCTGTGGATATTTAAGTTTGTGCTGATTACCATGTCACAAGTCCCCCTGTCACTAAGTTCTGCTGAACAGCACTGTTCCAGAGCTATTCCAGTCAAGAGTATAAAACAACCACTCAGTGACATATTTACTAGACAAGCCTTCGTGTGCTAAGGTCTGCATTCTTACTGATCACAATATTTATGAAAAAAAACTTTAAAAGATGTATTTATTTGGGACTAGAGAAGTGGTTTCCCAGTTAGGAACGCTTGTTCTTCCAGAGAGCCTGAGTCAGTTCCAGCACCCATGTAAACAAGTTCACAGTAACCTTTACTCAGTGCCAGGGGATCCAATACCTGTCTGTCTATGTCTCTCTCACACACAGCTAAAATTCCTTTTTTAAATTTGTATGTGTGAGTGTTTTGCCTATATGAATTTACCATAGGCGTGCCTGTGCCCATGGAAACCAAGAGCATCCCATCCTTTGGAACTAGAGATAAGGATGGTTGCAAGCCACCGTGTGGGTGCTGGTAAACAAATCCAAGTCCTCTGCAGGAGCAGCAAGTACTATAAACTGCTGAGCTATCTCTCCAGTACCCAAGAGCTTTTGGATTTAAGATTTACTCTTAACTGTATGTGGGTGCACAAGCACATGCAATGTGAATGCCCATGGCGGCCAGACGCATCAAATCTCCTGGAGCTGGGGTATACTGATGGTTGTGAACCACCTGATGTGGGCGCTGGGAGCGGGTCCTCTGGAAGAGCAAGTGCAAGTACTTCTTCCTCTAGTTCTTTTCTTGTCCCCACTGCTGTATCCTATAAAAATGCTGGCTCTGTGATTAAGGGCACTGGCTGCTCTTTCAGAGGTCCTGAGTTCAATTCCCAACAACTACATGGTGGCTCACAACTATCTGTAATGGGATCTGATGTCCCCTTCTGGTGTGTCTGAAGACAGCAGCAGTGTACTCAGATACATAGAATGAATAAATAAGTCTTTAAAAAAAAAATGTAGGAGAACTAAGCACTCAATTCATTCTTTCTAAAGACATAGTCTAATGTACCCAAGCTAGCCTTGAAATCACTATGAAGCCAAGGATGGTGATTAATTCCTGATCCTCCTTCCTCTCCCTGCCAAGCGCTGGATTCCATGCCTAGCTTTCTTAATTTTAGAATCTTGTAAATCACCACCATCATGTGTTTTACTCCACAGCACTGAACTCTCTTTCGCAGACTGGGTTTGGGACTTGTGCTGTCATCTAGATCATCTCTGCAGGCTGAGGTGGTGGCCACAGTACAGAGGAGGCACAAAAAAGGAGCATGAGCTTGAGGCCAGCCTGAACTATGTGGTGTGAGGCCATATGAAATAAATAAAAGCAAATAAAGCTTTAGAAATGTACGGCGCTGTATCAGAATGCCGCTGGCTTCCTTCTGTGTTTTGTGTTTCTGTTTCACTCAGTCTCCTGGGCTGGCCCGTACCTCACTATGTACACCACATGTCTCTGTCTCCTGACACTGGGGTTAAAGGCATGGCACCACATCTGGACGAAATTCGGTTTTAAATGTATCTGAACTCTTGATGGAGAGATTATACTGTCTGTCACTTACGTTTTCCATTCTTGCTGTGTTCTTTCTTCCACATACTACTTCATCATGCTTAGTTGTGATGTCTTTTCCTTTTCCAATAAAACCCTTTTTGGGAGTAGGAACTGGCTTTGCTGAAAGCAATTAAGAAAAGCCAAGACTATAAGAACAGCAAGTAGTAAAGTCTCGAGTTCGGCAAGAGCACTTGACTCTAAGCGAGTGAATTATCAAATGAGATCCCAAGATAAACACGGATCTAAACAAGTTCACTGGAGACATTGCTCTTCCGTACTCTACCCTTCCCAACTATGCCCTGAAAACAAGCAGCACCTGGTCTGTAGGGATCGTCGAGAGTGTCCTGCCAGTCAACCTCGTCCTCAGAGCTGTCACTGTCTTCAAAGGGATGAACTTTCCGATAGTTTTCAAATGAAATGGAAACTTAAAGGTAAAAACGGGTGCTGTTTATTCAGGAATGTATACAGGCATTTCCTACCACCCAGTGGCAATGTCAGAGTGACAGAGGTCTGGTACCTTTGCTGTCACCGTTGAACTTCTTTTCTTCACGCCTAAGCTGTGCATCGTATTCTCTGTCAAATTCCATCTGTAGCATCTGAGCCAGCATCAGGTCACTGGAAGTGTCCATGTTTTCTCCAGAAATAAACGGTCCTTCAGCAACGCTATTCAAAATAAGGTGACAGAAGCTCACCTGATGTGCTGTGCAAACAGCTGCTGCCTGTGAGAGAAAGCATCTCTGCAATACTAACATCCCACTGAGAAGGGGGAAGAATCTACCAGCGCTACCGTCTTCTGTCCAGTCAGCTCCCACCCACCACCATCTCAGAGCCGTAGCTAGGACTGAGAGCCGGGAGACAGCACTACAGGGTCTGTCAGGAAATCCACACGGACCCCAGAATGCTTGTTGTCTATAATCTGGCCAGAGTATAAGGAAAACTAATGAAGAAACAGACAACGAACACTAGAAAACAATACCCTAATAGTTCAACTGTTGCAGTAACAGGAACAAAACCCAGAGAAACAGTGGTTTGCCTAAGATAACAAACTCAGAATCTCTTCTCTGAATTGCTTGGGACTAAAAGTATTTATGATTTTGAAGTTTTCAGACCCAAAGCCTGAAATGACAAATGTCTAATTATTCTTGATCTGAAAAATTATGATCTGAAAAACTCTAAAATCTGAACATTTCTGAGTGCTTTTCTGAGGGTTCTAAATTTTCGGAGGTATTTGTTCTGTACTGACAATCAGGATGAACTCGGTACAGTGCACTTGCTTTTGCATTACTGAGTGTGCACTCTTGCTCATCTGTCATGACAGCCCCAGTCAGACTCTAACGCTGTGCTATGGCAAGTGCTGTGTGTGTCACATACACAGCTTCAGGGAAAGCAGCTGCTTCTTCTTCCAACTGCAGCTCTTTGGCCAGTTCTTCACTCATCACCTCCGCCAGTGAACAGGATACTGTGTTTTGAGGGGTAGCCCATGGGCACTGTTCAAACAAAAGAGAAGAACTTTATAATAGTAGCTAAATAGTTGAAAACAAGGTTATCTTTTTCAGAATTAAACTAGTTAAAACCATCAAAATGGGTGATTTGCTATTTACAAAATTCACTTTAAAAGAAAGCATCTTATTTTGTTAATTTCATTGTAACTTGCTTACTCAGTGTGCAAGCACCACAAGGCAAAAGTTAGGTCAAAGGACACCTGGCGGGAGGTGAATCCCAGGAATTGGGCTAAAGTCAGACTACCAGGTCTGGCAGCAAGTCTTTACCCACTGAGCCACGTGACCACCTCCCAATACCAATCTTATTGAGGGTGAGCATGAACTGAAACCTGCTCCTTGCCTTCTGGTAAGTGTGTTCTCAAGGCTGAAAAAGGACCAGGCTATTACACAGGAGGCAAGAGGCTCAAGCACAACTAACTCCTTCCTTCCAACCCACTTCTCATCAAACCTTTCTGCTTATGACCGAGCTTCCCTAGTAGATTTCTTGTGGGAATAGTCTGTGCGACCGACCATCCAGATGGTGCACTCCTGTAATTCCAGTGTTCTGGAGGCTGAAGGAAGAGGTTGCTGTGACTTTGAGGCCAGTCTGCCCTACAAAGCAAGGATGTCTCAAAGGAAAAAAAATTAACCTTACCAACTATTACAATTCTAGTCCTACTCAAGAGCTTGCCTAATTCCAATCTAAGCATAAGGTCATGGCTCATTATAAACGTGTCAGTCCTCCTTAAGATGTCTGAGTACATGCTACAATAGAACCAAGAAGAAGCCTCAAAATATGTATTGCCCACCTCCAGAGTCTGTGAATCAGACTTGACAAATTATGATTGCAAAAGAGTAATAATGTCCCTGAGATTCTTCTTCAGCACTGGCCTCCCTTAGTGATGTCACTGTCTCAGCTTTCCTGAAACACAGACTCTAGATTATTTCACACTTTCCTAAAACATCCAATTCATCATTTACTCCTTGTCTTAGCTCCATTCCCACAGTACAGAGCTTTTACCAAGATGTAGATGTTACTAGGAACATCCCCCTTAGTCACACTTTGTGCTACTCTCACTGTCTGAGCTCACTCCTTAATGAGTGTCTACTACAGAATTAGCCACAAAACTATTCAACCAAGGAGAGACCGCAGAGGTACGTGAGACCCGGAGATAAGTGGATAGGAAAACCACGCACGCTCAGGTTCCAGAGCACTGTGGACAGGGTCAGAACGGACTTGGATGCGCTGCCTGGATGGAACCTGAGGGTGGTCAACAAGGACTTCCTGCCTAAGGGAACCAGAGGAGTTTTGTCTGAACTCAGCCATAGGCAGAGAGGCACACATGGCCCCTTGCACACACCTACAATAGCCACTGTAGAGCTGGTCCATCCTCATAGAAGGCACCCCCTAGAGAGGACAGAGACTTCCTGGAAGTTGACTGAAGCTCTCTGTAATGAGCAGAACATGGCTTTCTTTGGCCTTCTGCTCTTTAACCTAGAAATGCTTGGTCTGGGGTTTTAGCGAGATGGCCGAGCGGTTAACAGTAACTGGATGTTCTTCCAGAGGAAGAACATGGGAGATCACAGTTGTCTGTAATTCCATTTCTAGGGGATTCAATACCCTCATATAAACAAACACGCATGTAAAGTAAAAATAATTAAAAGGGTTCTTGGTCTGATCAGTCCAAACACAAAGCTCTAAAAGCAGATGACTGTATTCTCACCACAAACATCAATAAGGGACGTAGCAGCCCCCCATCCATGCCCCCCGACCCCCACTCCTTTTTGCAGTGGTAGAGACTGAAGCCAAGGTCCACTCCACTCCAGGTGACTGCCATTCCGGGCAACAGCATGAGCTATACTCCCAGCTCTGCAGATAACATTTCAGCATGTTCTATACTTAAGTCCCATTTAAATCGTGGCACAACTGAGTAGCTACATTACCTCTTTATTGGTTGGTTGGTCTTGCCAGATCTCAAAGAAACCCAGGTAAGTCTCAGTACCTGTGCCTCCTCCTCCTGGCACTTCCCAGCACTGCCCCCTATCTTACCTCTTCAGGCCACTGGCTGGGCTCCCCTTCTCCCAGTTTAGGACTCCTGTATAACCTAGCCATTCTAGCAGTGCACTTTCCACAGTCTCTCAGGCTGTGGCTCTTCCCTGGGCCCGCTTGCCTCTCCCTTCCTCTTGCTTCTCTCTTCTTCCTCACTCATGGACAAATCCAGTGTGAACGAACCCTTCCAGATGCCTCGAGCATCTTTCCCTCAGATCTGTAATAAAACCCTTCTCTTGGATGAGGAGCCATCTCTTGGATCCTCATTTGAATTAGGTCTCTGTTTTGTAGTTCTGGTTGTCCTGAAACTTTGTAGACCAGGCTCTGCCTCTCTCCTGCTGGGATTAAGCCACTGCATCTGACCATAGCATCTACATTTTAAAGGCTTAGAGACTGAGACAAAGGAAAGCTCCATTAGTGCAGAATCAACACTAAAATTTGTCATCAGCTAGGACAGCATGTGAACTCTCTTCCTTAGGACTCAGCTCAGAGCTTAAGCATAGAAACAGTCAAGTAATTATTGCATGATACACGCCAAAGGAAACAATGCAAACCTAACCAAAAGTAGTCTGAAGCTGCAGGGGTCTGGTGCCTTTCAGCATCTCAAACTGCTCAGGGCCCTTCCTCCACCTTGCCTATTTTTGAGGCTCAGGGTCTACTGTCATCACCAGATTCTAAACACATTAACTATAAACTATTAGACACACTCCTCAGAAGAGTTAACAATGTCAGGCAGGAATTTTGTTATTTTGAAGTAATGGTTTCTCTATTCCCCAAAGATTAAGTCCAAAAACACAGACCATAGATATAAACAGCACCCAGAATTGCCCACTCATGGTGATCGCGTCCTATGGAACCTCACACTCACAGCTGTACTTCCCCTATCTCTGCCAACCAGCCCAAATGGAACACCTCCCACTGAGGCAACTTCCTTCAGTTAAGTCAGTCACAATTTCAGACTTCCACAGTTTAAAATCAAATTGAAACATTTAAAAGTATCTAGTAAAAGCCTCCCACAAAATTCTCCTGGGCTCTGTGAGGATAGCTTTGGGAAAGGGAACACTCCACAAATGGCTAGTCCTGCTGAGAGGGGCTTGGAAATTTTACTGGAGGCTTTTCCTATGAACTAGCACTAGGGATATGTAGTGTCCACCTCTTGAGACTTTTTACCGAGTACTTAAGAGGCAGTGGGCCGGTGAGATGGCTCAGCTGAGAGAAACCTGTGGAGTAAGCATGACAGCCCAAGTCCAACTCCCAGTTCTGGTCATCAGTATATTCATGCACAACATTAAGCTCATCTGAGAAGCAGCACCCAATCCTTTCAGAGTGCACCTGAGGTCAACTGTGGCTGTCAATATAATCAAACTTGAATCACTCTTCTGGGTGTGCCTGTGAGGGTTTTCCAAAAACAACTAGACCGTAAGGATTCTGGTCTGCTTCCTTCCAGATCCTCAGCTCTGACTTCCAGGACATATCTCACTACGGGCCCAAAAACACAGCCAAGTGACCATGATCTGAAAGCTCTGAAACCATGAACCAAAAACTTTCACCTTTTAAATGGTTCTCTCAAGTATTCTGGGTCCAAGTACATAAACCTAATAGTGTATGTGGCAGACCCACAGTCAGCTCCCTAAATCTTTAACCCTGATATGGTCCCATCATCTAATCTGGGGAAGTTCCACCACTGAACTCTGCTCCTCAAGGTTCTTGACCATGGCCACATTCATCAGTCTCTGGCTAGTGCAGATTGAAGGGGAATCAGCCTTCTTTCCTTTGATTCCAAATGATGTGTCTGTTCCTAGCTGCTCATCTCAATTATAGAAAGGTTTTTACTGAAGATATCTGAGGACTGGCTCAAGTAAAATGAAAAATGACAGGCACAAAAGAGACGCACAGTAACAAAAGCTCAGTCTTCTACTTATAGCAAGTCTTAGAAGATCACAACTCACAGGAAGACCTTTTTCTAACCAATAATCCAGACACATTGTCAACAAGCCAATGAGTCAAACGTTTCTGGAAAAAACCATCTGGTTTTTCCCTAATGGTCAACATCTTGTACTAGAATTGTACATTCATCATAATTGATATAACCTTTCTTGGAGACAGAGTATAGAGCCAACAGTGGCCATGAAACTTCACCTCCCACCTTCAGTCCTCCTATCTCCTACCTGGGATTACAGCTATGCACATGACATACTGACAGTTTTTGAGACATGGCCCTCACTAGGTAGCCCAGGCTGGCTTTGATCTCCTGACTTTCTTGCATTTAGCCTTGGAACTACAGGCACACACTACCATGCCTGGCAATATGTTAAAACTACAGTCCATACTTTATTAATATTTCCTTAACTTTCCCCTAATGCCTTTTTCTGATATAGAACTACATCCAGGACACCACATTAGATTTGTCATGTCTCCTTAAGCTCCTCTTGGTTTTGAGTTTCTCAGACTCTTTGGTGTCTGTAGCAGTTCCATGGATTCATTTCTACAACTCCCTGTTGGAGCTAGACACTTCCTAACTTCTGCCTCTGGTTGGCAGTCCCCCCTGTCTTGGGGGACTATCACTTTTTGTCTGTAATAGCAGTGTGGCATTCTGTCACTTGTACCCTGGGAGAGCAGGTCACTGGGACCCTATCAGAACTGTGAGGTCAAAGGTTTTACTAAGTCATGCTTTGTCTTTGTAACTTTTATTCTCTCAAGTATAATAGAGTTTTCCAGAGTTTACATCAGATCTGATGACATCATCATCCTGTGGGCTGACTGAATGTGTAATTGCACACTCACGCTAACTCTGTTGAATTTCTCTTGACTGTGCCCATCTTCAATTATATTTGATGTATATCTAAATCTGTATCAAAGGATATATCTCATGATGGATTTTCCTAATATACTTCAATCAAAAAAATACAACAAATAAATGAAGTGTAAGCTCTCTCCTATTAAACTATGCATTAGTGATTCTTTAAAGTGTTAAACAGTGCATTCTCAGGGCCTCTGCGTCTCCTCCTCCCCAGGCACTCACTGGCTTTCCATGCTTAGAGAAGAAAATGGTTATGCGAAGCCGGTTTTGGTAGTCTGTCTACCAAAAACCTCCAGGAACACACATTTTGTTAAGTGATGAGGATGGATTTTACAGTTGTGATGATATACACTTACAGGAGAGGGTGATGGGCAGTTTAATCTGGTATTATTTATTTAGGAAGTGAAACATGTTCTCAGAATACCTGTTTTCACTGAGAATTTCCCCCACCTTCTGTGGGTGTCTTGCTGGAGAAACTCAGAGAACCTGGCTTACCTTTGTCCTTTTATGTATCAAAGTCAGAACCTCACAAACAAATGGATAAAATGACATGAAGGTGTAACTACAGCACAGCCTCTGACTCTTCCTACAGGGTTATAAACTTATAAAACCAGCTTTTAGAAAACTGAGCAGTTGAGCCTGGCAGTGGTGGTGCACGTCTTTAGTCCCAGAAGCAGGTGGATCTCTGAGGTAGAGGACAGATTCATGGACAGAGCAAGTTCCAGGGCTACACAAAGAAACCCTGCCTCAAAAAACCGACCCTTCCACATCAACACCCGAAATCCAACTCAACGGCAATTATCTCTTTTTCTGGGTTAAAAAAAAATGGTCCATTAAGATTAATAATTGATTAAAAAATATTAATGAGTAAGTGTGCATTTTGTGGATTTAAAGTATAAAAGACTCATTGATTTTTATGGTAAAGTTAGATTTGTGATTCTTTTAAGATTTTATAAGAGCACTTTTTAAGATAAATAGTAATATGATTGATCATTTTTTTGTAACCACAAATTGTAGCCTGTTAGTAAGAGAACTGGCTGAGAAAAATATTTTGCTTCCTTATACTATGTTAATCTTTTAGATTATGAATGTATGTGGGTTCTTGGAAATATTTTGTTTTTTTCACAGGCACTATGGAAAACATTCATTCATGTATCAATATTGGGAAACTCATTGTAATCAATCACTTAACACAAAAAGGGAATGTAACCACATTTTAATTTTTATCTTGCTTGAAAAAATTTGATGGGATATATTGTGGTGGGAGAAGAAATAAAATTTCCCTTAAAAATAAAAAACATTAAAAAAAGATTAATAATTGAATTCTGTGGTAGCATGCAAGAAACTATCACGAAGTTTTAGAAGAGTGGATTCCCTTCACAACCTTAAACCTGAGGAATACAAACCCCAAAGGAAGCACTATTTCTTTCAGCAAGTGTTACAGGTCTTTTCATCCTAACCAGTTTAACACGAAAAGGAGGGGGCTCAAAATCAGACGTGAACAGAAAAGAATCGTAGTCTGCCATTCGAGAAGTACGGAAAAAACCAAGCCTACGGCGGAACATGAAAATCCATAACCATTTTACAGTATTACTGCCCCTGGAAAGGGGACGGCACTGCTAGACTTTTTATCTTTTAACATGTCGAAAACAAGACATTACGGAATTGGGATACCCGCACTCGTCTGAAAGCGACAGTTTCCTAAAGCAATTTTCTGTCTAAGCTTTCTCAGGGTTGGGCTGACCCACTTGGCTAGTGAAAAACAAGAGCCAGCTGTTTTCCCTCAAACCTCGGCGTCCATGTGGGGCTTTCCGCTCCTGTCCAGGAACAAATGGAGAAGACAAGACGCAGATCCAGTCCGACCCCGACTACCCGGGGCGGCCTGAGCGAAGCCGCCAGGGTCCCGCCCCAAGGTTCTCCCGACTCACGCCTCCTGGCTTCGGAGACAAGCATTTGGCGTGAGCCGGCTCACTTGCCGTGGCCACTGCTTACCTTACTGGGTCCCCAAGCTGCTGCGGGCCCGGGTTCAGGTGAAGACACTCCGACCAGATCCATTCGGGGAAGAAGGCAGAGACGACAACGGAGCCGAGAGGTGACAGGAGGAGGGCGGGCTCCGACGAAGACACGGGCGGGACACGGGCGGGACACGGGCAACCGGCTGCCGGTGCCGGAGATGAGGTGACAGATGGCGGCCGCGGCGGCCGCGTCCGGAACTGGGCTGCTTCTCTTCCGTCCTATATGCTAGTGTTCTCACTTCTGATTGGCTGCTCCTAACCCGGGAGGGCTGTTCTTCCGGCCTCTGCCCCTCCGGCTCAAAGTACATCTGGCTAGGGTTGGTGTTGACCCAGTCCTGGCACGGCAGACGTGGGTTTGACTTCCTCTCAGCTGGTACTCCCTGTGCGGCCACCGCCTTCCGGTTCCTTCCTCCCAGTCACCGAATCTCATGAACCCAACCAGTGTGGCCTCCGAATGCTCGAGCCAGGCTGACTCTGATCATTATTTCCCGGGGTAATTCGAAACTGGACCGAATTCGAGGAGAAGCGGGGCGGAACCGGCAGGTTCCCAGAGGGGAAAGTGATACGGATTGCGGTGGTTACTAGTGTCATTTGAGGGCAAGTGTAGAATGAGAAAGTGTGGCATAATGCTGAGCAAAAAATAAGACGGCACAATAAAATTTGTGATTCTCTGTTTTGTTGAGAAATTCACAAAGTGACTGGAAAAGCAGAAGCATTATACATCACTATATCCAAGCACTAGTCAGGGTTTTAATCTCAAAAACGATGTTGAGAAGATTCTATCCGTACCTGAAAATGAAACAGGCACATAGAATAAAGTAACTCAATTTGGAAATTAAATGACCCCTCCAGCTGGTCGCCTAGCATTTTAACACATGAGCTTTGCTGGGAGTTGTTGAGATTCAAATCACAAGAGCTAAGATTAAAAAGACCTTGAGGCTGGTTGTTTTGACAAGAAAGAAATAGCAAGATCCGCGGCGCCTTTTCTGACAGCTGTCTGATGGGTGATCGCAGTGGCTAAGGCTAACCTGACAGTCGGATAGGGAGGGTTTCAGAGACTTGCCTTGACACAGCTTTTGAAGGTGCTGTCATTCATTTGCCGAATTTCACGTCTCGGGTACTTTCACACGATTCTGTCAGGTGACTGCATATTCCAACTCTGATCTTTCTCTTATTTCCAAGATTTTAGTTTTGGGTTGGGGGTTCAGGTTTGGTAGTGTATTGCTTACGAGTTTTAGAGCTAAGCAAATGCAGTATATTCTTGAGTAAAAGGGAACCACGGTGAGGTGGAAGTAAGGTTGATGAGGCTGGGATGCTTACAAGACCAGGACAAAGGGGACGTCAGGCATTGAAAACGGATCCAGGCGGATCCTGAAATCACTCAGCACAATGGCAGTACTTGGAGTACGGTGGGAAAATGTGCAGTCACCAGCTGCCACAGTCTTCAGAAAACATTTAGGTTGTCTCCTTGAGGCTGTGGGTGGTAATCTCATGGAGCCCAAGATTCTCAGTGACATGGTCAGGAACTGACATTAAGGATGGCTTGAGAGCTATGCTGAAGAGGGTGAAGAACATCTCCATTCTCTGCTGCAGATGTTAGTGGCATGTGAATCATCTCACAGAACACTCAGAACGACTTGAACCTGGAAATAGAGAGGGAGAGTTGATTCACCACAGATGAGTTCCCATTTAGCACAGTTTTGTAGGCTAACTGAATGCCTCTATATCAGCAGTTAAGGCATTTGCCTGATGTTGCCCACTACATAATCCTAAAATGTCAGGCAGACACCTAAAATATGGACAACCTTTGGCCAAATGAGCTGCCGCACACCTTTGGTCCCAGCACTCCAGAGGCAGAGGCAGATGAATCTCTGAGTTGGAGGCCAGCCCGGTCTACATATCAAGTTTCAAGCCAGTGCAGGCTACACAGTGAGACGCTGTCTTAAATAAATAACCACATGTTTTCAAATCTGAATAGAGTGGGGGTGTGTTACTGACTGCGCCAGTCCATCTTGAACACTTGACTGGTGCCCAGGGAATAAGGAAAGGACAGACATGCAGACACAATGTCCAGAAAAACTGGCTTCAAGTAGGTTGTACCAGCTCTGACGGAGCGTATCTACTATGCAGTAGCTCAAAATCTCAGCGTATCGATTGTGCACAGCAGTCTACGTAGGAGGCCTTTGTACTGGAGCTGTCTTCAGTCATCTGGAAGGAAGAAGCTTCCATTGCTGGGTTTTGCATGTACTTATGGTTTGTTTGAAAACACTCTTACTTGGACCCCAGGAAGGGTTTACCATTTACCAGTTCCAAGCCTGACCCATACAGGGAAGGCCCTGCGGTTCCCATGGGTCCTAGACCTTCAGTCCTTGATGTGGATGTGCCCATGTCAATCATACACATTCACTTAGAACTTCATTCATTCTTTATACATTCATTCAATGTTTCCTCTGTTCCCCACAGGGATGGTGTAGCAGTGGCAGCATTTAGACCTGTAAGATTTAACAGGGCGTCTTTGAATGGGGCCGTGCCTGTTTGGCTGTGGAGCGAAGGCCATTTAAGGGCTTTACTGTAGCTTTTGCCCCCTCTACTGAAGAGCCCAAGAGCGCTCAGCTGAGACAAGACACTTGACAGATCTGCAGTGTCAAAATTTGGGGACAGCACATTCCTTGGTCTCCAAAAAAGGTTAAATAAGGCTCCTTGGTTTTTAATGCTGAAATAAATTTAAACCTGTTTTGCAAATAGCTTTTGGAAGACAGTTGCTGCTAGGTACCTTTACAATGGGTGATGTATCGATCCTGTAACTTTTTAATTGTGCTGCTCTAGAGCCTGTAATCTCCTGCAAGGTTCATAAATTAGGCAAGGTTTGACATTTTTAGTGTGTTTAAAAACTAGCAAACATATCCGACTGGTTTACTTATTTCTCTCATCTTACAGACTTTTTTTTTTTTTTGCAAATGAAGTTATGAATGGTGGTTTTGTGAGGTACCTGAGTGAGAGAGATTCAAGGAGAAGAAATCCTGCCCTAAGCAAGCCTAGCTCACTTGCTGTGTTTAACGTCTTGTTTGGGAAAGCACAGTTATCTCTGGGGCTTTTGTGGCCTTGTCAGTTGTATTGAAGTTCCCTTTACTCCAGGGGGTCCTTTGTCTCTTACCTTCCACAGCTGGAATTTTATACATTTATTTGTTTGTTTGTTTATTGTGGTGGGGAACTCAGCATGCCGTGATATTCATGCAAATGTAGGCCAGGCTTGGTGGCCTTTACCTGCTGTGCTATCTCAAAGGACCCTTGATTGTTTACTCAACCGAGTGCGTGTACGTATCCCTTTCACTTAGACTCAAAATTACACACAAGTCCTTTTGAAATTGCAAACAATACTAAAAGTGGGGAAAGTGTGTATAATGACAATTTTGGAATTCTGGTTTCTTCAAACAACACAGAAATATTATGAGTGTGTTTTTGTTTTAATCCCAGGTGTGGGATATTGGGCTGCTTCAGATTGCCCACAGCAGCTCACTATGATTTACCTCGTGCTCTACCTGGAGCCGGATTTCCCCAGCATCGTATAGTTTCTGGGATTGTGTGAAGTTTGGAATTCTGTGGCCTTTTCGGAGGGTACATAAATGTTATGGCCCCAGCAGAGATGGGTTAGTGGTTGGTTGCCATTGCTCATGGCTTGTTAAGTAGTCATGGGCAAAGAAGAAACAACAGAAGAAATTAGATATGCTAGTTGTGAAGCACAAACTTGCCCAAGTGTTGGGAGCGATGCCCTTGAAGCCCTCCATTGTTGATGTTGTTATTATGGTTAGAATTAAGTATGACTGGGTTCTTGAAAAATCCCCAGCCAGCTGCAGAAGACTAATACAAATCTGGTGGTCAAAATGAATAATAATATGATAACATCTGACACGTTAAGATACCCAATGTGATGACCTGTAACCTTTCTGAAAAACCAACATCCTGATGACTAATAGATATGACAAACCTGTAACCTTTCTGACAACCTGTCAACATCAGCCTACTCCCTGACTACACGGATATCGTGTCCTTGGCCTGCATAAATGTTTCTTACTTCCCCCCTCCCTCTGTTACCCATGTTATGGTATAAATTCAGCCTTGGAAAAAAAATAAAATTGTGGAACTGTTTGTTTTGTTTGTCAAAGAGTTTTACTTGGTCCTCTTGGTGCTTAACTTAGAAATAATTTGCTTGAGAGAAATGGTTTTCTGCCAGGGAGTTTTGTCTTTCTCTCTTGAGCCTCCTCCCCAAGGAGAGATGCCCCTCCCTTTGTTCCCTTTGTCCAGTTAACAGTTTATCACACATATGTATGAAGGACTCCAGGTTAGCGAGTGATCATGTCTGAAGTAGCCATAAATAAGAACCCGAAAGCTTTGCCTTGGATCCTGAAGGAAGATCTCCCTGTTGCTTAGACATTCACAGTTTCTAAGAAAGGGACAGCATAGAGTGAGGAAGTGTGTGGGGCTAAGGGTGCCAGGTGAGCAGGCCTGCTAACAAGCAAGCTGCAGGCTGTCTGCAGCAAAATAGCTCAGGCCAAATCGGAGTTTCAAGATGATGAGGCTGGCCAGGGCTGATGCTTTGACAACAAAAAGATAGTGGAGAGTTAGTGAAAATTCCAGTTGCTGCCTTCAGTGGCCAGACCTTCAACACTTGCTCACAGAAAGAGAGCGTTCATTAAGAGAAGTTCTTTGAGGGAGTCTGCCTTATCTGCTGGCCCTATTCCAAGAGAGGAGTCCGTCTCCAACATTAAGTCACCTTCCCCGTTAGTCATCATTGACATAGAGAGTGCCTCTGATCCTATCCCTGCAGCAGTCAGTTCCTGCCCCTGTGGTCAAATGCCCCAGGTTGGGGGACAGGGAAGCCCCTAAAGTAGTTTCAGGAAGAGTCTGCAGCAGACTGCCAGGAACTTTGTTTTGCCAGACAGAACAGGCTTTACTCTAGGATGACAAGAGGAGAAAGTCTTGGCACCGGCTCTTCAGCTTACCCCAACTGGAGGCTGTGACCAAGGTCAGGATCAATGTTTTCTTCTCCATGGCCCTCTAACCCAGTGAGGCAGCTTGGCGAAGGACTACTACTGCAGTCCTGGGAGGCTGTAGTTCTATTAAAGATCAGTATTCCAGTGTTACCAATCTCTTTATTGGATGTAAGAGACAGGAAGCCCAGCTCAACTGTGACTCCTGCCTCGGGAATGGCGGCAGAAAGAGTCCTTATGGCCAGTTATCTCTCACTATAGCTTACTCTCTGATTCCCGAGGCTTCAATTGGATCACCCCCCTGGGCAAGCCCCCCTTTGATACTCTGATCTTTTGGTTCAAAGTCGCCAGGCATGTCTGACAGCCTAGAAGAAACTCACCCCAAAAGCAGATGAACCATACAATTCTTTTATCAACCACTTGGCACCTAGCACCCAGGTCTTAACCATCTCTCCATCCTTTTGTTATTAGTTCTTACAATGGCCTTTTCGTCCCAAGAAAGCTTCCTCGTTTAGCTGTGTGACTGAATGCTATTTGTCACCTGATCTGGCTGTTCCAGCAGCTCTCCCCAGGCCACCCCCTAGCTTTCTTGCCTGGCCCCTTCCCCCTGTTCTTAAGAATTTTATCACCTAATACACTGTGTTGTTTTGACTTATAATACCTCCCATCCTGCTAATACGCATGTCCCAGATCCCCATTGTGAAGGTTCTAATTCTAAAACAAGGGGATGGTGCATCCCCCTAAATATTAAATTTACCTCTGCGGGTCGAAACCAGGATTGGACACATGGATATACTTGGGGTCTTAGAATGTTACAATCAGGTGCTGATATAGGGATTATATTTACCATAAAATTGTTAAAAGAGCCTGTACATTCCTACTCCCCGGCTTCTGGGCACTCATCCAAAGAAGGAGCCCATAGAGGCACTGAACACGGTGCAGGGCACACTCAACTTCATCTACAGCCTGCACTCCACCAAGAGGAGTTGCTTGCTCAAAGACCTGCACCGCTTCGAGTCCATTGCCGTCGCACAAGAACTGGAAGCTCTACCACCCACTCCAGGACAGCTTAGATATGTATTCTTCTACAGTGCGATACCTTTCATAGGACTTGACTTTTTGGATAACACAATTATGATTGTTACATGAAATCAAGTTGAATTGTCTATTAGAATAATTTTGTGAACGTAAACAATGTCAATCAACATGTTATTTTTTCCTTCTATGTATCAACATTGTTTAATTTTCAGTTATTGATACTGTACAGCACTGAGTTGGGGTTTGCTTATTTTTGACATAACATGCAAGGGATACCTATCAATGTCTTTTTTTTCCTAATGGTTATAATTTAATGCTGAGGTCTCTCCAAATTATTTAAGGTGTTTAATATCAGTGAAAATTGTAATTCCCTGCCTGGTGGCATCCCTTCTGTGATATTTCATGGTAAACATTTACAATCATATAAATCCATTCAATTTTTAAACTTCCACATCTATCCAAAATGGAGCAGAGTTTTAAGTATATCTGAATATTTTAATTTTGAACCACACTGTCTTTAAGAGTCAGAGGTTAATCAAAAAAGAACAGTTGTCTGGCCCCCCTTTTATGTAAGCTGTATATGCTAACAAGTGTACTTATTTCTGATTGGCTTTTTAACTTTAATTTCCCAACTTTGAGCAATCACAGTGAATTCTGGTTTGTAAGAGAAAGGCAGTGCTTGGACACTTCCTGTGTCTTAGAATATGGTTAAAGAGAGCATGAAACAAGTCAGAGAAGGCTTGGAAAAGAGAAAATAAGGAAGAGAAAAAGCTGAGAACTGGTATCAAAACTGGTTCTCCACCTCCCCTTGGTTGTCCACCCTGCTTCCTTCTCTGTTGGGCCCCCTAGTAGGCCTTCTTTTGCTTATATCTTTTGGCCCTTGGACATTTAATCGTTCAACCAGCTTTGTTAAACAACAGGTAGATAACATGGCAGCAAAACCTATTCAGGTATATTATCATAGGCTAGCTATGGAGGATGCTTTGATGAGGGCCAAGCTCACCTACATATCTCCTCCCAGCCCAGGCAAGGACATTTTTGTCCTTCAGCCAAATGAGGCCAACATTCTTTTCTGCCTGCTGTCCTGATGTCTTTGCTGAAACATCAACAAATTGTCACCCCTGCGTTCTGAGCTGGACAGTCAATGACGGGTAAGAGAGTGATATATTCACAAATAAAGGGCCTAAGACAGGAGGGCCGCCATTAGCTGCTGCCTTATCCCATGACAGACTCTGGCCATAAGATTCTCTTGGCCATGTGACAAATATCACTCCAACCTAAGACAGACACAGTTCCCGAGGGGTTCATTCCAGGACAGCACAGCCATTTGGCCACCTTTTCATTTGACTATAAGGAAGAGGGAGATGTTGGGAGCGGTGCCCTTGAAGTCCTCCATTATTGATATTAATATTATGGTTAGAGTTAAGTATGACTGGGTTCTTGAAAAATCCCTAGCCAGCTGCAGAAGACTAATACAAATCTGGTGGTCAGGATGAATAATGATATGATAAAGCTCTGACCTTGCTGGGAAATACATCTGATGTCAAGATGCCCAATGTGATGACCTGTAACCTTTCTGAAAAACCAACATCCTGCTGACTAATAGATATGACAAACATGTGACCTTTCTGAGAACCTGTCAACATCAGCTGATTCCCTGACCACCCGAATATTGTGTCCTTGGCCTGCGTAAATGTTTCTTACTTCCCCCCTCCCTCTGTTACCCATGTTATGGTATAAATTCAGCCTTGGAGAAAAATAAAATTGTCGCCTTGATCAGACTCTTGTCTTGGCGTCCTTCGCGTCTCTTGTCCCCCATTCTCTTCCAGGTACCCCCAGACCCTTCGCTTACACCCAAGAACCTGGATGCCCCTAATTGGCAGGAAGTAGTCTAACAAACATCGCCCCTTTCCTTTCTTTCCTTTCTCTGTCCTATCCAGTGTTAGGCTGAAGGGGTGGAAAGGGGATGGAGAAGGGTGGAAGGAGAAAGGACCACAAAGTAGCCAATGACTGTAACAAGTGCGTTTCTAGAGAAGATTAGCTAACAGGCAGGGAGAACAGGCAACATTACTCACTAGACTGGGGCTGGGAAGGAACTGGGAGGTAAGGAGAGGCTCCCCAGCCTAGGCCTTGTTTCCCCTCTGCTTCCAGACGCAGCCAGGAAGGACTGAGCCCAAATCAATCCTTAGGTTGCTTTTTCCCAGAGGTGTGTTACACAGATGAACAAGGTAACTAAAGTGACTGTATACGTAAATATCATCCACACCAATAAATGCAAAACCAGATCACAAGTGTTTAAATGAAGCATGAACCTGCCAGGTATCACTCTAGTCCTCAAGGATACCTCGTCCTCAGAGGCATTATTACCAAGTGACTGGATCAGTGTACTTGAAGCTTGATTGATTCTAGGCTTTCCTTTTATTATTTATTCTCCTTTTTTTTTCCAGTGCCAGTAGATTTTTAAATTGTGTGTCAATAAACTATTCTTGCTTAACTGAGATCGGTGTTTGTATGGTTTGAATGGTGATTCCCAGACCAAAACAATTAAAAGGAAAAATGTTGTTTCTGGCTCACAATTCAAGGGTCCAGCCCATCCTGGTGGAGAAGCCAAGACAACCGGAGCATGGAGTAGCTGGCCACATCGTGTCCACAGTCAGAAACAGCAATGAATGCTCAGTCCTGCTATCTCCTACACAGTCGGGGACCCCAGCCAGAGCGTGGTACCTTCACATGGGGTGGTTCTTCCCACTTCTGTAAAAGTGACTTACTGGCTTCCTGCTTTCTGCTAACCTGCACCTCATCCTGGAAACTTCCAGCCTCCATCAATTTTATCTCTGCCAGAGTGTTTCAGCCTCTGGGACTTACAGCTGAATAAGCTCACCCTTTCCAGCTCTTTCTGATCTCTGGCTGGCTGATCAACTCAGCTGTTCTAGCTCAAACCCCTCTCTACTCGGATTGATTCAAAGTGGCTTTTTTCAGTCTCTGACTGACTTTACTCTGCCTCATACTAACTTTAGCAATCTGTCGTAATCTTCTGTCTTCACCTGTGTCTAGCTTGTTCTCTCTCTGCAACCTGTCTGTCTATAACTGCCCTAGTAAAACTGCCCTCTCTCTGCACTGCCTCCTCAAGTACCTTGCCTTTCCTCCCTGTTCTTGTGAGGGTTGGGCATATCCTATTCTGTCAAGTCTTTCTCTGATTCTGTCAGGTTGACAGTACTACATTTTTACACACCTTTAATATCGTCACAGATATTAAACCTCATAGAACAAAACTTTAAAGGCGTTTTATTTATTCCTTGAAGTTTCATATGTATACAAGTATATTTGATTCTGCCTACCACTGTTCTCCCATTCCTCCTGGTCTGTCCCTGCTCAGACTTTCAGATCCTTTCTGCCTTCTTTCTTTCTTTTGTAATCCCGATTCCAGTTGGTGCTGCCTGCTGCCATGTTGTCTGATCCCCGTGTTGGCCCGATCTTGTACAGGTTGTTCACCACAGCTGCGGTGAGTTCAGGAGTGCGAACCCCGTGTCTGGAAGCCAGCATTTTACCACACCTCTCCCTTCTCACTCATCCTCACACCCTTCCCACCCTATCGCCTTCAGTGTTCCTTCGGCCTGGACAATTTTAAGTAGGAGCTAACCTGACAAACCCATTGCTTTAGTGTACAAAGTTTAGGAAAAGACAAAACAAAGAGGGAATATAAGAACTTTACCAAGGCCGGTGTTTTCTGGCAGTGAATTTAAATATTTTGTTTGCATAGATTTTCAGTTTTTCTTTCCTTTTTGAGACAGCATCTCACTATGTAGCCCTGGCTTGTTTGGAACATACAGTGTGAACCAGGCAGGCCTTGAACTCACAGAATCTGCCTGCCTCTATCTCCCAGGTGCTGGGACTAAAAACCATGCCTCTAAAAAGGAAATATTTTGTTAAGTCTTTTGAAATGGTGAGGGCATTTTAAAATTCCATCCATATGTCATTGGGTTTACGTCTTCACGTTTCATCCTGTTTGAAGATTTCGATCTAGACTGGGATCAATTTGGAAAGCACCTCTTTCCAAGGAGGTGCATGAGGACCTGAGTTATGGTCTCCAACACTACAGTAAAAACTGGGTGTGTGGTGGCTTCGGTAAAGCCTACAGCATTTTCATCCAGTTATTCAGTAATAGCTATGGCTATTTTTCTTCAAACTATAAAGGAAGGCTCTCTTCCACCATTTCCTACCGCTGGCAGCCAGAGAGGACCTGGGGACTGACACCCAGAAGACTTCCCAGCAGCAGCAACGACGTGGAGCTCTTGCGGACGTAGCCCCTTTAAAGAGGCGGGCGCCGGGGCGAGCGGCCCGCTGATTGGTGGAGCGGAGCCTCGTGGCAGGGCGGCGGAGACTGAGGCGGCTGGCTGGGCTCTGCAGCCAGGTCCCGGGAAGCCGGGAGAGCTGACTGATGAACTTGAGGCGGTCCCTGCTCGGCTTCACCTTTTGCACCTGTTACCTGGCTTCTCACCTCACCAACAAGGTGAGCGGACGGGCGGGCGTGACTGCGCGTGGGCTGCGAGCCGTGCGGTCGGCGTCCCAGAAGCTGCCCTGGGCAGGCTGGTCTGGATGGGAATGTCGAGGAAACAGCCTTTGAGAGGAAGCACTCTGAGTCCACTTCCCGGAACTTTGACTTGGACTAGGAGGATCCTCTTCTAGAGGAGGCGGGAGATGTGGCCTGGAGGCGTGCACATAGCCCGGGGCTCCATCTGCGGCACTCACCTAAACTCTCAAACCTTGGGAGGCGGAAGTAGGAGAATCCGGGTTCAAGGTCATTTTCAGCTACTTCAAGAGTTTGAGGCCAGCTTGAGATACTTGAAACTGTGTCTCGAGTAAACGAATACAAATATACCCAAATAAACAGAAAACAAGAAGTTGCCCCTTTGTTTCTTCCCCAAGACCCAAAGTTCCAGAGCAGTGGAAAGATGAATTCCTCAGCCCTTACCTCACTGATGGATTCATTAAGTCTCTTTCTTCATTCTAAGCATTTCCGATATACCCGAGGGTTTTGTTTGTTTGCTTGCTTGCTTGCTTGCTTGTTTGTTTTTGTGGTTTGAAATCTTGGTGAGGCAGAAACTGTCATATTTTGATAGGAGTGGGAGGCTGCTTTGAGTTTAAGATTTATTTTTATTTTATGTGTACGGTTGTTTTGCTAGCATGTCTGTGCAGCATGTGTGTGCAGTGTCTGCAAAGACCAGAAGGCATTAGTGTCTCTGTAGCTGGAGTTACAGATGGTTGCGAGCCACCATGTGTTAAAATCCTCTGGAAGAGCAGCCAGCGCTCTTAACTGCTGATCAATCTCTCCAGCCTGCCTGCCTCTCCCCTCCCTCCCTCCCTCCCTCTCACTGGTGGGTGGTGTGGTTGTGGGTCTACCTTACGTGGGGCACATGTGGAGGTCAGAGGACATCTTGCAGGAGTCAGTTCAGATCTCAGATCGTTAGGTTTTACTGGGGACATTTCACCAGCCCTGTTTACCCTCCTAAAACAGGGCCTTGCTATGCAATCCAGGCTGGCCTGAAATCTTCCTTCTGCCCCATGATGGGGATGCTGGGATTCTGCCGTCTTTGGATCCCTGGATTTGCCTCCCTGGCCGCCCCCCTCTACCCTCTGACTAAGGAAGGGTCTCCCTTTTGTTGGGGAGAACAACAACTGGCATTTGATGAAATAAAAAAGGCCCTACTGTCTGCCCTGCCCTAGCACTACCAGATGTGACCAAACCACTCACATTTATGTAGATGAAAGAAAAGGAGTGGGGGGGGGTGTGACACAGTCCCTGGGTCCCTGGAAGTGACCGGTGGCAGTGGCTTATTTCTCAAAGAAGCTGGACCTGGTAGCTAGGGGGTGGCCTGCATGCCTCAGGGCTGTGGCTGCAGTAGCTCTGTTAGTAAAAGATGCTGACAGGGGCTGGGGATTTAGCTCAGTGGTAGAGCGCTTACCTAGGAAGCGCAAGGCCCTGGGTTCAGTCCCCAGCTCCGGAAAAAAAGAACCAAAAAAAAAAAAAAAAAGATGCTGACAGATTGACTATGGGGCAGAGACTGACCGTCATGGCTGTACATGCTCTGGAGAGCATAGTCAGGCGCCCCCCCCCCCCCCCCCCCCCCGGATTGATGGCTGTCTAATACCCGAATGACACACTATCAGTTTGCTACTGAATGGAGACCAAATCCAGTTCGGCCCCTGGCGACCCTGAACCCCGCCACTTTGCTGCCCGATACAGCGACCGAGGTGGTCCATTCCTGTCAGGACATCCTGACAGGAGAGACCGGAGTCAGAAAGGACCTTTGAGATCAACCCCTTCCAGATGCCCAGGTGACCTAGTTCACAGATGGGAGCAGCTATGTTGCAGAAGGTAGAAGGGTGACAGGGGCGGCAGTGGTAGATGACCACCAAACTGTTTGGTCTAGCAGCCTACCGGAAGGGTCTCTGGCCCAGAAAGCTGAATTGATAGCCTTACTACAGGCTTTGAGATTGGCGGAAGGGAAAAGAGTAAACACCTATACTGACAGTAGGTAAGCCACTGCCTGCGTTCATGAGGCCATCTACAGACAGCGGGGACTATTGACCTCAGCTGGAAAAGAAATTAAAAACAAAGAAGAGATCCTAAGCTTGTTAGAAGCCATACATCTCCCAGAAAAGATAGCTATCATCCACTGTCCAGGTCACCAGAAGGGGGACTCAAGAGAGGCAATGGGAAACCGGAGGGCTGACTTAGAAGCAAAAAGGGTCACCCAAGGCTTAAATGTGTTGCCCATGACCCGGACTGTGCAGTTAATCACTGTATCAAAAATTTTAAATACTCAGAGTAAGATTTACAGAAGATGGACAAGCTAGGGTTCCAGTTAGAATCCCTTTATGGGTTCCGAGAGACTGCCAACGGTAAAAATATCCTCCCTGAGCGACAGGCTATCACTTTCCTCAATTAACTCCATCAGCTGACCCATCTAGGTCCCAAACACCTGAAGACAGCTGTTCATCATCACCTTATTACAGCATAGGGTATTTCATAGGGGAATTGGCAGAAGCTGTAGTAAAAGGATGTGTCCCTTGCCAGATAGTAAATGCCCGGCCTAGTAAGCTCCTGGCGGCCAAGCGATTACGAGATCACCCAGGGAGCTACTGGGAAGCGGACTTTACTGAAATTAAACCTACAAAGTACGGCCACAGTTACCTACTGGATGGCCACAGGCACCTACTGGATGGCCACAGGCACCTACTGGATGGCCACAGGTACCTACTGGTATTTGTAGACACCTTCTCTGGATGGGTGGAAGCATTCCCCACCAAGACAGAAATGGCTCACGTAGTAACCAAGAAGATACTAGAAGACATCTTCCCAAGGTTTGGAGTGCCTAAGGCAATTGGGTCAGGTAACGGCCCAGCCTTCATTGCCCAGATAAGTCAGGGATTGGCCAAGATCCTTGGGTTTGATTGGAAATTACATTGTACCTATAGACCCCAAAGCTCAGGACAGGTAGAAAGGATGAATAGAACCTTAAAAGAGGTCATGACTAAATTGTCCTTAGAGACTGGCAATAATGACTGGACAGCTCTCCTTCCTTATGCTTTGTTTCGGGCACACAACACCCCAGGCCCCTTCAAGCTGACACCTTTTGAAATATTGTTTGGGGCCCACCCTCCACTTGTTGACATGCACCACCTATCCCCTCCCGAGACTCATTCCTCATAATCTCTATATGTCAGATTAAAGACTCTCGAGATCATTCAGTGGAAGGTGTGGAAACAGCTGGCTGAAGCCTATAAGCCTGGTGACCTCCAGGTACCACACCAGTTCTAGGTCGGAGACACTGTTTACGTGAGGCGCCACCGAGCTGCAAATCTCGAGCTGCGGTGGAAAGAACTCTACCTGGTGCTGCTCACGACCCCAACGGCTGTAAAAGTAGATGGCATCCCCACTTGGATCCATGCTTCTCACATGAAACCAGCACCTCCTCCTGAGCTAGAATGGAGAGTGGAAAAGACAGAAAACCCCCTCAGGCTTCGCGTGTATCACCCTTCTGCCTCTGCTTCTACTGATGGACCTGAGACTGATAAGTAGCTCAAACTCCATGCCCCTCAAAGGTTGACTTGGCAGGTACTGTCACAGACAGGGGACACAGTTTTGTCCACCTCCACAGATGGTCCTCCTGGTACCTGGTGGCCTGATTTGGTGCTAGATCTCTGCCCCCTTATAGCAGGGCTTGATACCTGGGATATCCCTGAACACAGTTCTGAGTCCCTGGAGGAATCCACCCTTACCCAACGTACAATAGCCCTAGGATGTGCTCGACTGTGGTCTAGGTGTCAGATGAGATTGACCCCCTTTTATGTCTGCCCTCAGGATGGGCAGGCGAGGCCAGAGGCTAGACAATGTGGGGGACTTGAGAGTTTCTATTGCAAAGCTAGGGGATGTGAAACGACCGGAACCACCTATTGGAAGCCTTCTTCCTCTTAGGATTTAATAACAGTTTCCAAATCACTCTGGAACCACCACCTGCTCCCAAAGGGGGAAGATATGTCCCCTCATCACTAGCTACTTGTAATATGGGGCAGTGCAATCCAGTAGCCTTTCACTTTACGCCTACAGGAACACAGTTTAAATCATGGCATAAAGGGTGTACTTGGGGGCTTCAATTTTGTCAAACAGGCTATGACCAGGGTTTAACCTTCACCATAAAACTCAAGGTAGAGTCTCTTCCAGGTACCCCTGTGGGCCCGAACATGGTCCTGATGGACTAGCAGCCTGCTTTTCCCTTACCCCCCGGGCAGGTTCTACTCTAGGGCCCTGACCTTCCCCAAGCCTAACTGTCACCCCAGCCTCTAATTTCACCCTGACCACTCCCAAGTTCCCAGGGACAGGGCAACAGCTCCCCAAGTTGGTGCAGGGAACCTTTAGTGTCTTAAACGCCTCCAACCCCAAATCCTGTTGGTTATCCCTGACATCAGGGCCCCCTTACTATGAAGGAATTGCCTTCTCAGGGGCCTTCAGTAATACAACCTCCCATTCCTCCTGTCCCAATGGGGGACAAAAGGAAAGCTAACCTTGACGCAGGTTTCAGGAAAAGGGACCTGTCTTGATGCTGTCCCTAAGAGTCACCAACATCTGTGTAATCAGACTTTGCCTAGCCCATGAGCTAGTGTCAACTGTTATCTGATCCCCCCTACTGATGGGTGGTGGGCATGTAGTACTGGTCTAACCCCTTTGTTTCCACTTCAGTCTTTAATACCTCCAAAGACTACTGCGTCCTAGTGCAGTTGCTACCCTGTGTTATCTACCATGATGCACCTTCCTTTGAGGATAAGTTTGACCCAGGGCTTAAGAGATATAAGAGAGAACCTGTCTCAACTACATTGGCCATCCTTCTGGGCCTAGGGGTAGCAGCAGGGGTAGGGACCAGAACAGTTGCCCTAGTCCAAACCCCTCAATACTTTGAGGGGCTGCGGGCTGCTATGGACGAAGATCTCAGAGCAATAGAACAGTCCATCACAAAGTTAGAGGAATCGTTAACCTCATGCTGCAGAACCTCAGGGGGTTAGATTTACTGTTCCTCAAGGATGGGGGTAACTGTGCAGCCTTAAAAGAAGAATGTTGCTTCTATGTAGACCATTCTGGAGTAGTTAGAGATTCAATGGCCAAACTAAGAAAGAGACTAGAAGACAGACAAAGAGACCGAGAAGCCAGACAGGGCTGGTTTGAAAGCTGGTACGGCCATTGGTTTACCACTCTAATTAGCTCTCTCATGGGACCCCTTGCTATACTACTGTTAATCCTCACTTCCGGGCCCTGTATACTCAATAGGTTAGTGACTTTTGTCCGAGAACGAGTCAGTGCAGGCCAGCTGTTGATGCTCAGACAACAGTACCTCAAAAATCGTGAAGAGCCCGAGATAAACTTAAAAGCTGGTGCAGAAGTTCTGTGATTGGAACTTAACAAAAAGAAAGTAGGGGAATGAAAAAATAAAAGAAAAAGCCCCTAAGGTTTTGCAAAGCTATGGGAACATAAACCTCTGAAACTTTCCAGGAAGAGGGCCGTTGGCCAAGGACATCTGGTACTTGATAAACAATTCTCAGAAATTTAGAGATAGGGCCTGAAACTGCCAGATGGGCAGTGACTGTTCTTTGAACCACAGTTGTGATATTTGCTTAAGTTTAAACGAGCCAATCAGGCATATTCCCTCGCTCCCCTCCCCATCTGCAATTTTTATGCTTTAAAAATGGGAGTGCAGTGCAGCTCGGGGCTCCTCTCCTCTGCTCCTTCGTGAGTTACGAGTTGAGCCTCAGCCTGCTGATTCCTGAATAAAGCCTCTTGCTGATTGCATCAAGAATCGCCTCCAGCTGGTGATTGGGGGTTGCCAATATCCCGAGTGACTGAGTGAGTGGCTCCCTTCGGGGAGGTCTTTCAATGTCTCCAAAGACAACAATTCCTCCATTGTAAAGCTCTGTAAGTTTGATTAAAAGACTCACCAGGAAGGCTGGGAGACACTTGGGTAAGTGCTTCCTCTTCAGTGTGAGGGCCTGCATTCAGATCTCTGGGACCCACATAAAAGCCTGATGTAATAGTGTGTGTCTATGCTCCTGCAGCAAGACAGGGAGCAGAGGAGAAGGCTACTGGAGCTCCTGGCTCAGTCAGCCTGGCATAGCAATGGTGGATAACCAGAGCATATCACAAGCGAGGCGGAAGGCAAGCTAACACCTCCACACGTGGTTGTGTCTGCACCCACACTTGCACAGATGAACACACTCATTCATTATATCAATGGGTCATACACAACAAAAAAAAAAAAGAAAGAATATAAATACAGATTGAATTAGGGCATGGAGGCACATACCTGAAATTCTGGCACTTAGGAGGCCAAGGCCAGAGGATTACCAGGAGCCTGGGTTGCATAACAAGTTTTAGGCCAGCTTGGGCTACAGACAAAGATCCTGTCTTAAGAACAAACAAGCAAACGATAACAAAACAAAAATACAAATTTACTTCAGCCGAGTTGCTCTTCAGTATGACTTGGAAGGTCGTTCTTTCCAGTCATGATTTCTTCAATAGTAATATTATATACTTTATCAATTCTGTGTCATTCAGAATGTCCATTAATCTGGTATTTGTTTTTCAGTATGTCCTGTCTGTCCTGAAATTTACCTACCCTACATTATTCCAAGGGTGAGTATCTTTTTTTTCTTCAGATTTTGTTCTTTAAAATTTGTATGTTTCTGTATATATGTGCGTGACACATAAATGAAGGGCTCATAGAGGCCAGAGGAGGGCATTGTAGCTGGAGTTACAGGCAGTTGTGAGCTCTCACATGGCTGCAGGGAACTGAACCCTGGTTCTCTGCAGGAGCAGACTGTGCTCTTAATCACTGAGCCAGCTCTCTAGTTTCCAGGGCAAATACCTTTAGCAGACTTCGTGTGCGTTTATAGGAAATGTTCGGACAGTGCCTTAAAATGTTCTTTGAAAGTTTTAGTAACTGCACAGCCTCATCATCAATGGCAGATACTATAGTCCTTCCATTTGTCAGTTTGTGTTGAATCATGTCCCAAAGGCTCCAGACATTTTTTCTTTTTGAACTGAATGTCTTCTTGGATATTCCCACTTAGCTCATGCGTGTTCTCTCTCTCTCTCTCTCTCTCTCTCTCTCTCTCTCTCTCTCTCTCCATCTGGAGATAAGGAGATAAGGTCTCTCTACATAGTTCTGGCTGTCTTAGAACAGACTGGCCTAAAACTCACAGAGATCTGCCTGCCACTGCCTCTTGAGTGCTGGGATTAAAGGAGTGTGCCACCATTGCCTGGCAGTAAATCAATTTTAAAAAATACTTTACCAGTTTTTAAAAAAAAGATTTGATTTGTTTTATGAGTATGACTGCTTTTCCTCTGTGTGTGTGTGTGTGTGTGTGTGTGTGTGTGTGTGCGTGTGCACATGTGTGTGTGTATGTATGTATACTATGTTCTTGGTGCCCCCAGAGTTCAGAAGAGGGTATTAGGTCTCTTGGAGCTAGAGTTATATCCCATTGTGAGTTGCCATGTGGGTACTAGGAACGGAACCCCAGGAGCCTGGTGAGTGTCCCTGGTTGCTGAGCCATTTCTCCAGCCTCAGTTTACCTTTTAGCCCCGCATTCATATCCAAACTATGACTCCTATTATTTTCCTTTCTGCAAATTTCATGATCAAATAACAATACATTTTTTTGTTTGTTTCACAATGTAGCTAATTCCTAAAGGCAGATGATTTTCTGTGCTTCTCTGTTCTGACCTCTTTTCAGTGAATTTTTTATTTGTGCCTTTTTTTCCACTTATTTTCACTGTGGGTTTAGCAGTTTTCTAATTTATTTGGTGCATTTTAGTCTTGGTACTGGAGACTGAGCCTAGGATCCAAACCTGCTAGGGCTTTGTTGTATTGCTTAGCTATATCATCTGCCCTTAAAAATTTGCTTTTAAAACAAAGGCTGGATTTCAACTCACTCTGTAGCCCAGACATGCTTTGAATCTGCGTCTTGCCTCAGCCTTCCCAGTAGCTGGGATCACAGGCCTCAGCCCCCAGGCCTGATTTCAGTTTGTTTTTTACATTTTAAGAATATAACCATTAGGGGCTGGAGAAGATGGCTTAATGGTTAAGGGTGTTTGTGAGGACCAGAACTTGGCTCCCAGCATCAGGTAGCTTGAGACCATTTGTAACTTCAGGTCCAGGGATTCTCATGCTCTCTTCTGGCCCCTCTTTTGTACCATTCCTGACCCCAAATAAAAGAAAAAAAAGAAAAAGAAGAGTACTAACACATGATCACTACGTCTAGTGGAACATTTTTTAAATTTGTTTTTAATTGTTTAAAATTATCTTTTAATTTCTTAGCTTGTAGAAGGAAGCACCATGCTTGAAAGTGATGCCTAATTGAGTGGCAGACAAAATGACAAATCAGAAAGATTTAAGAGAATAGGATATGCAGTGCAGAGGGAGGGAAGGAGGGAATGAGAGAGGGAGGGAGGGGGAGAGAGAGAAGAGGAAGAGGAGGAGAGGGAGGCAGAGGAAGAGGAGGAGAGGGAGGCAGAGGAGGAAGAAGAGGAGAAGGAGGAGGAAGAGGAGGAAGAGGAGGAGGAGGAGGAGGAAGAGGAGGAGAAGGAGGAGGAAGAGGAGGAGAAGGAGGAGGAAGAGGAGGAAGAGAAGGAGGAGGAAGAAGAGGAGGAGGGAAAAGGAAAAGGTGGAGGAGGAGGAGGGAAAAGGAAAAGGTGGAGGAGGAGGAGGGAAAAGGAAAAGGTGGAGGAGGAGGAGGGAAAAGGTGGAGGAGGAGGGAAAAGGAAAAGGTGGAGGAGGAGGAAGCAGAGGAGGAGGGGGAAGAAGAGGAGGAAGAAGAGGAGGGGGAGGAGGAGGAGGAGGAGGAATCGGCGGGAGCAGTTTTACCATGACAGTTATAGACGGGTTGCAGAGAGACAACAAGCTAGACACGAATGAAGATAGAAGGAGCCAGAGAATGAAAAGGACCCAAAGTTACTGTGAGGTGGAGCAGAGCAATTCAGTCAGAGGCCAAGAGAGAAGCCAGATTAAATCAGTCGTCTTGGAGAGGAGTTTGAGCCAGAGCAGCTGAGTTGAACCAACCAGCCAGAGTTCACAAAGGACAAGAAAGGGTGGGCTTATTCAGCAGTAAGTCTCAGAGGCTGAAAATATTCTAGGCCTGGATAAGATTGTATGGAGGCTAGAAGCTTCCAAGACTGGGCCTAGGTTAACAGATGGGGGCAGTAAGCCTCTGAGATGACAATTACTACAGGAAAATAAAAGTTACATTTACAGTTATCCAACTTACAAGACACTCATTGATTGTGCAATCCTTCCCTTTGCCTTTGGATCCTTGTTTTTAAAAATGTATTTATTTTATGTATATGAATACACTGTAGCTACCAGAAGAGGGCCATCGGATCCTATTACAGATGGTTGTGAGCCACCATGTGGTTGCTGGGAATTGAACTCAGGACCTCTGGACGAGCAGTCAGTGCTCTTAACTGCTGAGCCATCTCTCCAGCCCCTGCCTTTGGATCCTTAAAACAATATATAGTTAGTCTTTTATGATCTTTTTCTGGAGTATTCTTTTGTTAATTCTTTAGGGAGAAGAGCTGTTGACTTTTTTAGGCATTATGCTGTTTGGTCATGTATAGAACACATCCATCACACTTCTCTGTAGAAATGTGTTAGGGGGGATGGAGAAATGGCTCCACAGTGAAGAGCACTAGCTGCTCCTTATGAAAGACCCTAGCATGGTTCGGTTTCTAGCATCTACGTGGTACCTCATAACTGTCTGTAATTCCAATTCCAGAGGATCCGACACCCACTCCTTGCCTCCATAGGCACTGCACATATGTGGTGTACAGACATGAAGACAAAAACACCCATGCACATAAAATTATATATATATATATATATTTTTTTTTTTTTTAAAGAGTCTCCAAGCACTACTACATGTCTCTTTGGGGGGAAACTGACCAGGTTTAGACCACTGCTCTAGACCAGGCTGATTCGGAAGGCCTGTTCTAGTTGGCCTGTTCTTAGCTAGACCACTGAAACACTAGGTCTTGCTACTGACCAGTTGTCTTCTACTGCATTAGGAGATGGGTCATATCATGGAGAACGTGGGCAGTGCTAACAGCTTCCAAGAAGGGAAATTGGCCTGGCACATTTGAGGTTGCATGATGTGTGCTTTGGGAATCCCCAAGGCAGGGAGAGAGAGTTTATCCTGGGGAGGGACTGGCCTAAGTCAGAAGGTTTTGAGTCACACATAAGAGACTTTGTCCTGGAGGCCAGGGGTTCTTGGGGTAATACCACAGCACATGGGTGTGTTATAGTCACTTCTGAGGTGAGGTTCCTCATGTCATCTGTGACTAAACTTAAGGCTCTAAAACGTATGGATGAATCATAAAATGTAAAGGTGTCTAAACTGAGAGTCCTGAGAGATTGCTGTCAGATGTGACCCCTGGACATGGATGTGAACTAGCCATGATGATATGATAGTAATTAGAACTTCCATATGCAGGCATTGGGACATAGAAAGGTCACCATTAGAAACCATCAGGGAGAGATTAGCTGCATGAGGGCTGAGGGATCCTTGGACCCACCATGAATCTCTGAGATACATGGATGGCTTCGAAAACTGTGACTCCTTCATGGATGCTTCTGGTAAAGGGATCGGTGGGGATTTACTGCATTTGTGGTAGCTCCAGGAGCTGAATATTGCTTGGAGCCCCAGAATATGGACAAGAAACTTCACTGAAGAGTACTTGGAACTGTCACTTCTCTGTCACCTCTAAGAGATGACCTTGAGTTCCCAATTCCCCGGCCCCTTTTAAGGTTTGTTTTTATAAGTGTGTGTGAGTGTTTCTGCCAAGTGTGCTAAGCCATATTTCCGTTCCCTCACAACCCTCCTATTCAGCCTCCGAAGAGTTGGGATTACAGGTCTCTCCCACCACGCCCGGGCTCGTTTTGATGCATTTTACATAATAGGAGAGGAAGGAGTGTTGCTAACCTATACTGTCCCTGACTGTCTAGCTAAGAGCACAGTGTCTCTACTGAGCTTCATGGCCCTAGGGTGTATGTGGCTGTGAAGGGGCTGAGGAGGAATCAACAATTTTCAAAATAAGTGAAAGGCATGATTTAATTAGCAGCTTAGAAAAAAATGCCACAAGATAGAAAATGAATGGCAGGGACAAACATGGGGGCTCATTGTAGGACTAAGCTAAGGACCAGATGCAAAGAAGGACAACAACAGCTAGGGAGGTGGCCTTGGATGTGGATGCTATGGGCTAAATACAATCACCAGGACTTTGCCAAGTAGCCAAGGAAGGGTTAGGAAGGATGGTTGAGACCACATCTCAGCTGGCTGTAAGGATGGTAGGCTCATGGTTGGCCATGTCTATGGTGGCATTTTGCATATGACATAATTGGGAGCTTACGGGATTTCAGGGTAGAGCTGGGTAAGAATGGGG
This sequence comes from Rattus norvegicus, assembly GCF_021556685.1. NCBI lineage: Eukaryota > Metazoa > Chordata > Mammalia > Rodentia > Muridae > Rattus > Rattus norvegicus. Next base: position 3,539,422 of record NC_141551.1, on the reverse strand, counting down.
CCCTGGAAGTCACCCATATCTATGGGCTATGAATGAGGTTGTTCAGGAAATGTCTAGAAGTGGAGCAGGTGAGTAAGAATGCCAGCTTACTGGAGCGCTGGAGTCGTTTGAGGGAGAATGGGAGAGAAGAGGGGAAGGGTTGGAAGTATGTATTAGTGGCATCAGCAGGCCCATCATGACTGGATAGAGCTGGACTCTGTAGGCCTGGAGTTACTCATCTCGACATTCATCCTTTCTAGGTGGCAGACACTCATTGGCGGACTTTTGCTTCACATGTCATGGAAACTGGGCTGGGTGGAGATCAACAGCAGTCTAAGGTACAACAGTGTGTGTGTGACTGACCTGTGGTTCATGCACACTTGCTTTAAATGTGTAATGTATTGCACCAGGAAACCAACCTGAGGTTCAGTGACTTCATAATGAGACAAATCTCGAATAGTGTGACGAATGTGGTATTAAAGTTACTAGAGACCTACAAGTTGCGATGCCTTATTAATTTACCTTTATTTTAGATCTAAGGATCGCTACAGATAACTTACTGGAGCAGGTTTAAATATTCTTGGAAATTTTATTAAGTTTTCTATTTATAGAATAGTTAATAATAGTTCCAGTGTATCCGTTACTTTCCTTTTGCTGTGATAAAACTCAAGGACCAAAACAACTTACAGAAGGAAGAGTTTGGGAGGGCAGTTTAACAGTCCACAGGGTCAGGGCCCATGATGGCTGAGCCGAGGCCTGACAGCAGGAACAGCCGAGAGCTCACATCTTGGTCTTCGAGCAGGAAGCAGAGAGAGTGCACAGAAAGCAATACACGGCTTTTTCAATTCTTAAATTATTTTTTATTTAAAATATTTCTTTTTTTTTGAGATTATAATTTAGTTACACCATTTGCTTCCTTGCTTTCTTCCCTCCAAACTCTCCCATACACCCAGAAGGAGCTGGCAGACAATTGAGTCGTTAGAGTTATTGCTTGCCTGTAAGCCTTGCAGAGTGTGCGTGTGTGTGTGTGTGTGTGTGTGTGTGTGTGTGTGTGAGATAAGGTGGCTCACTGGTCAGCTAGTTTAGCAGAATCCGTGAAATCCAGTTTTGGTGAGAGACCCTGTCTCAAAAAAAATAAGGTGCTGAACAACTGATGAAGACATCTGAGGTTGACCTCTGGCCTCCATATGCACATGCACACCGTATGCACACACACAAACATGTACACATGTATACATACACAAGATAGAAAGGGCTATGCTGAGGTCCTTTCACCCGTACAGCAAGTACTGACTTACAGTGGTGGGGCATTAATGTTTTAGGCAGTGACAGCCAACTGTCTTCTGCTCTTTCCTTTCATGTTTGGAAGTGACTTTATGCCCACTAGATGCCAACAGAATGCAGAATTCTTGAGAATTCCATTTGAGGAGCCCTCTAGGCACCCATAACAAAACACTGCAGAGTGTTTGCAGAAAGCAGATGTTCTCTCAATAAGGCACGCTCTATTTAAAAAAACAAGTGATTTAATTTAATTAAGCTTCATCTCAATAACGACAGTCTTATTATGAATACATGCACGTGCAGATGGAGAACAGGCTTGTGATTCAAGTGCGATGCACTGTCTGGGCTTTCAATCCCTTCAGGGGCATGACAGAGTGGCAATTTCCAAACCAGAGTCCTTGGCAAGAGATACTTCAAAGTGATGGTACCTGCAGTCCCTCCAGTCAGGAGTTGGTCCTCTGTCTTCATGCAAACACATACGTGTGCAGTCAACCGTGCACATGAGCTCGAACTGGCTCAGCAGTTCCCCAGAGGCCCAGATGCTGGGACCCTGTCAGGACCACCACAGACTTTAATTCTATTTTGTTTCCTTTGTGGGCAAATGAGGTAAGGAAATAATTGACCGACGTAAAAGGCTCAGATGCCACAACCTGACGAATTAGAAGTTGCCTCCTCTACTAATGTTCATGCCCTTGGTTCCTAGACTCAGGGTTAGGCCTTCAAAGATGGCCGGATCAGTGTGATTCCTCTACAAAGTGATTTTGTAACCAGTGTGAACTTTCAGGGTCTATGCCTTTGAACAGCACTTCTGGGCACTTACCTCAAGTATCATGAAACCATCACCCACATGAGAAAATAATGTATTCAGCTATTCAGCCTTGGCATAGTAAACAATGCAAGATTGACACAAGTCTCCAACCATACGACATTGTTTAATTATTATTAAGGCAAGTCAGTCGTCAGTAGGTTGGGTGTGGCTTTCTGCCACGGGAAATGTGACGTTGAGGAGATTGTGAGACATGCTGTTTTCATGTTCTCACATCCTCAGCCAGTGCAGACACTTATTCATGGAGTCTGAAACTCAGCAGGGGTTTCCCTTGTTTATTTTCAGAGGGACTCCAGTGTGGAGGTCTGGGACTTCAACCTTACATTCCACCGCCCTGGGCCTGCTGCAGTCAAGCCAGCTGCTGGCTCGCACTAAGCATTGCACTTCCAGAGCATGGGCTGCTGTGGGTTGTGTCCTGTTGCCTTTGATCCTTGTGACCTTAGTCACAAGAGAAGGGACACCATCTGTACTCTCTCCTGGCCCATGAGGATGCGGGTGGCATGCTCTTCTCTCTGCTCACCGTTAGGTTGGGGATACAGATGCCTGTTACTTCAGGCAGGGCTGGTGGTAATGGACAGTACAGTCCTGATAGTTTTTTACCGGATACAAAACTCCCACTGTGCTTGCAGCTTACCTGTCTGAAGCCTTATCTTCCATTAGAGCATGAGGGTTGTGTGGGTCAAGAGCTAAGGCATGGCTGAAAACTTAGAGCTGGGTAGACCTGACTTCAGAGCCGTGTTTACCAGCTGTTCAGTAGGAAAGTGACCTGAGGTCGTGTGCATCTGTCGGAGTTGACAACCTTTGATGAGAACGGAACTGAGGAGCTGGTCAAGTAGGCCAGGGATCCCAAAGCAATGGGTCTGAGGAAAGGGTTTACTTGGCTTGTACTTCCACACTGCAGTCCATCACTGAAACAAGTCAAGCAGGCAGGGCCTGGAAGGCAGAGGCTGGTGCCAAGCCCACCGAGGGATGCTGCTTACTGCCTTGCTCCTCGGGGATTGCTCAGCCTGCTTTCTCATAGAACCATCAATCCAGGGATGATCCCACACACGATGGACTGGGCCCTCTCACATCAATCAGTAGTTAAGAAAATGCCCTACAGGCTGGCCTTCAACCCAGTCTTATGGAGGCATTTTTCTCAGTTGTGTTCTGAGTAGCCTTAGTGGCCCTGTGACACTGAGAGGAGGCCCCTGGACACCCACCCGGATGGGCCACCTGGGCTAACAGTGCATCCTCACTGTACTTCACGCAGGTTTCCGCCAGAAGTTCTTTTTAAGCCCCCAGACTAGCACCTTGAAAGGAACCTTATTTTTGGGACCTCTCCTGTCCTATGGGAGCGTTCTCTTTTCCTCTTCCTCTTCCCCAACTGCTTAAGCTCTTACCTATGAATCTTTAATACATTTCTCTCCACAGCTGATCCTTTGTGGTTCATGAATTTCACTATTTTATTTTAATTTTTACTTATGTGAGTGTATGTTACATGTGTGTAGGTAACCTTGGGGGCCAGACAGCGAATGGGAACCTTTGGAGCTAGAGTCATAGGCGGTCGTGAGCTACCTGATCTAGATGCTGGGAAGTGAACTTTGACCTCATTTCTCTCTGGCCTCTTGAATTTTATTCTTTGAATTTTAGAGACAAGAATCAGAAAGTTATTGTACGCTGTTTTAGCTGTGAAGAGACACCATTACCATAGCAACTCTTATAAAAGAATGCACTTAATCGGGGCTGGCTTACAGTTTCAGAGGTTTAGTCCATTATCATCATGATAGAAAGCATGCTGGCATGTAGGCAGACACGGTGCTGGAGAAGCAGCTGAGGGTTAAACTCAAATAACGTGAGTTTATGGGGGCCATTCTTATTAAACCACTCCAGTGGCTGTTGAGTTTTCCAGAGCCCTCGCTCCCTGAGAAAGGCTCTGTTCTCAAGGACACCCCATATTTGTAGATTGTTTTATAAGTAGAAAATTCAAACAAGGCATGGTAGGGCATACCTGTGGTACTGAGGTCTGGGAGGTGAATGTAGGAGGATCAGGAATTCAGAGTCAGCCTTGGCTAAATAGTAAGTTCAAGGCCATTGTGGACTGAGAGCCCATCTCAAAACAAGCAAGCGTTCAATATACATAAACTAAACATAGAACATACTTTAGGTTGGTCTAGCCTATCTTGAATACTCACACACTCAGAGATTTTAGTACAAAATCCAGTTTTTTTAAAAGATTTATTTATTTATTTATTTGTTTGTTTGTTTGTTTGTTTATTTCATGTGAGTACACTGTCGCTGTCTTCAGACACACCAGAAGAGGGCATCAGATCCCATTACAGATGGTTGTAAGCCACCATGTGATTGCTGGGAGTTGAACTCAGAACCTCTGGAAGAGCAATCAGTGCTCTTAACCACTGGGCCATCTCTCCAGCCTCCTACAAAATCCATTTTATACTAATGTGTTGGATATTGAATAGGACAGGTAATCCAAGAAGGCACTGAGACAGTACTGGGACTAAGGTGTCTTAGTATAGGTTTTATTGTTGTGAAGAGACACCGTGACCGTGTCAGCTCTTAAAGGAAAACATTTAATTGTGGCTGGCTTCCATGTTCAGAGGATTATTCATCATGACAGGAAGCATGATGGCACACGGGCAGACACGGTTCTAGAGAAGTAGCTGAGAGTTCTACATCCAGATTGGAAGTCAGCAGGAAGAGAGAGTGACTCTGGGCTTGGCTTTAGCATCAAAAACCTCAGAGCCCCACTCCTCGTGCCACTTTTTCCAACCAGGACAAACCCACCCAACAAGGCTACACCTCCTAGTAGCACCACTCCTGGAGAGCCTCTGGGGGCCATTTTCATTCATTCCACTCCCTGGCCCCATAGGCTGCTAACCGTATCATAATGCAGAAATGCATTCAGTCCAACTTCAAAAGTCTCCGTGGTCTAGCACAGTCTCAACAATGTTAAATGTCCAAAGGTCAAAAACTCTCGTAAGACGTGTACAGTCTCCTAACTGTGGTCCCCGTAAAGTCAGAAAGAAAAGCGATCACATACTTCGTGCAAGGGCACAGGTGAGAGAGCCTTTCTGCAGTATCCCACTAGGATGCTCCTTAGTATCTGAGAGGGGAGCACTTTCTTATGGATATGTGTGTAATTGACTGGAAGAGTCAAATAGAATGGACAGATGGGGGTGGCTTTCCCATGTCATAAAATTGAAGTGTTCAGTTGACAGCGTTAACCATGGTTAAGTCAGACAGCTTCATATTTCTTTGAGATAGGGCTCTCACTGGACCTGAAGCTCTCAGAGTCAGCCCCAAGGGTCCTCCTGTGTGGGAGTACAGGTGTGCACTACCACACCCAGATTCCCCACGGGTCCTGGGGATCTTACTCAGATCCTCAGGTTTGCTAACTGAGCCTTCCCCATAGCCCTTATTGTGTGGATTTTAAGCAATGTAGCATGGGGCTGGAAAGGCTCAGGGGTTAGGCACACTGGCTACAGGTCCAGACACTTGGATTGGACTCCCAACACCCACCTGTCCATTCAACCTTTTGTAACTCCAGTCTTGGGGGATCTACTGCCCTCTTCTGGCCTCTGCAGGTATTACATAAACAGCATTTTAACATATTAAAGACCATACATTTAAAAAAAAAAAAAAGAATTAGCATGGAGAACATGTAACGTGGTTCCTGATTGGCTGTACATGCTAACTGAGCTGTGAGGCCTCTGTTCACAGTGAGTACTAGAACTTTATAAGTTGCTATAAGCATTTGCAGAAGGAAGATTTGGAGGCCGTCCCAGAGCCTGGGAACATTGCTGAGCTAGGTCTGAGTGTGACTGTGGGTAGACTGCTGTCCTGGACAGTAAAAGGGAGGACTCTGTGCATATGCCACTGCCCCAGTGGTGTTCACTGAATGTGGTGGGATGGCTATGCTGTCTACTGCTCAAACAGCTTCACTCATTTTTACTAGTTTTGAGGCTGACTGGGAACGTCAAGTAGTAGAGAGGCATCACTTACAACCTCAGTGAAAGGCAGCGGGTGGCAGCCCCACGAAGGGCGCCCTCTGTCCAGCTCAGCTCTTTATGGGTTTTCTCTTTGTTTTTTTGAACTAAGATTTCAGTGTGCAGCTCTGGCTGACTTGGAGCTCATGATGCAGCCCAGGCTGGCCTCCAGCTCATAAAAACCTGCTTGACTGTCTCCCAAGTGCTTGGCATTAAAGGCGTGTGCCACCACATGTAGCTTACTTACTATTTTTGAGGAGAACACGATTCTAGACTATCATGAAAACTCAGTTCCTGGTATGGTCAAGCCGAGCCAAAGAAATGTGCCTTTCAAAGCCCTCGAGGATCTCTAAAATTCTAGGTTAGAGTCTGAAGAAGCCAGAATATGACCACTGTGTTGAAGTTCTAAGATTTATTATTTAAAAGCCCTTTTTCTATTTTTTTTGTTCAAAATTGTAATTCCATGGAAGTGTTCGAAACATCTTAGGTAAACATTCTTTAAGAAAACCCAAAACTATTGGCATACTTGAAATCAGTGGCCTACCACACTGAAGGAGATCAGCTGCGTCCTCTCCCTGAGCAACAGCAAGGCTGATCCATGTTCAGTTTTGGGGTGTTCCTGAACGCAGAGTAGATGTCACATGACAGCTGTGCATGGAATGGCTTCATTTGTTCATGTTCTCTCTGTGAGTAAGGAGAACCTGTCACTTAACATCCCCACCCCCCAGGATATTTAGACAACCTTGGTGGAAGGAGTCGTTGCCTCGGGGGTCCGGATGGGGTCTTCTCCAGCATGAAGTAGTAAAAGCGTTTTTGATTTTTCCTCCATTTAGATCTGATGTTTTGACGTGGCTTCCTGCTTCAGTGCTATTTGTGGGCATAATCTATGCGGGGTCCAAAGCTTTATCTAGACTGGTAAGTATTGAGAATTTCTATGTGTGGCCAGGGGCATGCAGCCCCTCTGTCCCCACCCCCTTTGTGTTTGAATTTACTGCATCTGTTGGTGTTAGGCATCAGCTTAAATGTCTGACTAGACCAGAGAACTGAGGTGCTGGTTAGTGGACTGTGGCTGTCGTCAAAAACCCAAGGAGCAACTTCAGGAAATAACATTTTGGCTCATGGTTTCAGAAGGTTCCAGACTGAGTCCTTGCCACTTAGGTCCTGGGCCGGTGGTGAGGCCGACCATCCTGACAGTGGAGGATGCGGAAAAGCTGTTCACCCCACTGCAGATGGGAGACGGCAGGATAGAAGATGGAGAACTAGGAGTAGCTTTCAAGGGCCTGTGCCCCAGGAACCTACTCCTTCCACCTGGAGGACTTGCTGCCTAAAGTTCCCAGATGTTTCCAAATTAGTGCCACTACCTAGTGACCAATCCTGCAATACGTGAGCCCTTCTGAGGGGCCACTTGATACTCAAACCAGGACAGAGAGGTCCTGGGCCTGAGTTAACATAGAGCTTTTTTCTGCTTTTGCTGAATTAAAGATAAATAGAAAATAGCGGACTGCCAGCTTGTCTCACAAGGTGGGCAGAGAGAGACACAATAGCAGTTGTGAAGTCTTGCCAGTCAGACCTCCATTGAGCAGATTTCACAAGGAGGCTAGCTTTGGCATTCTGCCTCAGTGCAGGATATCCTCGGAAGCAGAGAGTCAGGGATAGACCTTCACCTGCTGCTGAAGAGGAACTGGTGAATTGAGAAAAACGGTCCAGGGGATGGTGGATGCAGTTGTGAATACAGGTATGGCCCAGAGTAGACCAGTACCTGGTGTACTGACTGGTTTATGTGTCAGCTTGACACATGGTACAGTCATTAGAGGGGAGGAGCCTCAGGTGAGGAACCGCCTCCAGGGAAGGCATTTTCTCAGCTAGCATCAGTGAGGGCGGGCCCAGCCCGTTGTGGGTGGAGTCATCCTTGGGCTGGTGGTCCTGGGATCTAAGAGTACTCATATAAATAAAATAAATAAATCTTTAGAAAAAAAAGAAAAAAGGAATTCAGATCCACATGGGTGAGGAGTGTAAATGTTCATGGAATGGAGATTGCCCTGGGGTGGGGGTGGGGGTCCTGTAACCGCCCAGCCCAGGCCTGCACATGCCCACCCGGCCTTCCCTTCCTCCCTCCTTCTCTCCCTTCTGTGGTGCTGGTGATTGAACCCAAGGCTTTACACAGGCTAGGTAAGCATTCTTATCACTCAGCTACAACCTAGTAGCGTTTTTATTAAACCCTGAAGATTTTCAGACGTGTGTACTTATCATATTTACTTCACTCCTCTAAGTCCTAGAACCAACCCCACAGCCCCTCCCAGCTTCATGTCTTTTTTTTTAATTCCACATCCACTGAGCAGAAAAAGCTCGTCTGAGGAGGCCAGAGGGCGGCTGTGCTCTGTGGGCAGAGAGGTTTAGAGGATACTTTGCTGTTTTCTTATCAAGGTGGATGGACACCTAAGTAATGTTTTGTCTTTTAAATTTGGACTCTGAGGCAGTGTAGTAACTCCCCAGGATTGTTGTTCTCTTCCCGTTCTATCTATACATGGCTCCAAAATCTGAAATTTGTTTAATAAGCCTTTTTTAAGACTATGGAAACATGCTTGTCTTTTGCTTTTCTGTTTTGCTTTTCATTTTTTTTTAAAAGATTTTTATTTATTTTACGTATGTGAGTACACTGTAGAGTGAGTACACTGTAGCTGTCTTCAGACACACCAGAAGGTTTCGGATCCCATTACAGATGGTTGTGAGCCACCATGTGGTTGCTGGGAATTGAACTCAGGACCTCGGGAAGAACAGTCAGTGTTCCTAACCGCTGAGCCATCTCTCCAGCCTTTGCTTTTCATTTTTCTGGAGTGTGTGTGTGTGTGTGTGTGTGTGTGTGTGTTGTTTATTTTTCTTGGTTTCATTGATTTTTGATAAAGAGCAAGCAAAGTTGGAGGTTAGGGAGGTGGAGGAGGAGTTGGGATGGGAATATCAAAATACATGAAAAATTTTCAGTTATAAAAAGGCTTATATCACTTCTCAGCCTTTTGGCTAAGATCAAGTGTAAAAAAAGGCGTATTAAAATTAGTCTAGGGAAAGAGCTTCCTTGACATTGGATTTGACAACAACTTCTTAGTAATGACACCAAAGGCACAGGGCACAAAAGAAGAAAACAAATACTAATTGCGTTAATTTTAATTTTCATTAAAATGAGAAACTTAGTTGTGCCGGGTGTGGTGGTGCACCTCTTTAATCCCAGCACTTGGGAGGCAGAGCTCTGTGAGTTCAAGGCCAGCCTGGTCTATAGAGGGAGTTCCAGGACAGTCGAGGCTACACTGAGAAACCCTATCTCAGTGAAAAACCACGATAGATAGATAGATAGATAGATAGGTAGATAGATAGATAGATAGATAGATAGATAGATAGATAGATAGTTGCATCAAAGGATATGATCAACAAAGTAAGAAGACATTTGTAGAATGAGAGAAAAGATTTGCAAATTATGTATTTAAAACCAGAGTCCTATACAGACCAATGGGAGAACTCCTAACAATTGTTATTGGGAACCTGAGCCACTTGACGTACAAATGGACGAAGGAGCCCTCCTTTGATCTAGCACTCAGGAGACAGAGCAGGTAGATCTCGGAGTCTCACGACAGCCTGGCCAACATCCCCAGTGAGCTCTAGGCTAGTTAAGGCTATTTACATAGACGCTTCTCTCTAAAGAGAACGCATAAAGAGACCGAAAAAAGCTTCCCGACCTAATTAATCATAAGAACATGTAAATGGGGTTGGAGCAATGGCTCAGTGGTTAAGAACACTGGCTGCTTTTAAAGAGGATCCAGAGCTAGTTCCCAGAATCTATGTGGTACTTCACAGACGTCTGTAATTCCAGTTCCAGGGACTCCACTGCCCTCTTCTGGCCCCTGTAGGCTTCAGGTATGCACGTGGTACATGGATATATATGCAAGGAAAACATCCATAGATATTAGGTAAATTCTTTAAAAAGGAAGATGCAAATATGAACTTCAGGTGACACTATTTAGTATTTCATTCCCATGAGATGACTTTTATCAGACCCAAGTATGGTAAGGACATGGTGAAACCTGGATGCTTGTGTAGTTCTGTCAGAAACCTAAAATAGTATGGCTGCTGTGGAAAATAGTGTGGCGGTCCATAGAAGAATACTAAAAATTTCCAGATATGGTGCCTTATCCCTGTAATTCTGACATCCATGAGACTGGAGCAGGAGGAGTGCCAGAACTTAAGAGCCATCCTGGGCTGTATAGTCAATCACAAGCCCAGGATACAGGGAAGACACAGTCTTAAAAACAAGTGTCTTTCCCGCTGCTCCCCTCAGAGAGGGCCTTAGTGCAGTCATTCCATATAGTACATGAAGGGCACAGCCACATACTTAAAAACTCATCCAAAGAGAAGCAGGATTGCCGTTCTTGTACAGAAATGAAGAAGCTAGCCCCGGGAGCCAACGAGATGTCATGGCAGGCCAAGCTGCCTGCCGACAAGCCTGAGAGCCTCAGTCCAGTCTCAGGGACCCCCTTGGAGAGAACCGACTCCTGTGGATTGTGCGTTGCCCTCTGTCCGTACCCACCGACTAAAATTTAATAATACAAATAAGAAAGCTAATCCAGGAGTCGTGCGAGGGTCACCGAGATCTCTGTAGATTAGACGATGTCTGTGGTCAAGACCACGATTTTCTTTCTTCTTTTTTTTTTTTTTAACTTTTTTACTGATTCTTTGTGAATTTCACAGCATGCACCCCAATTTCACATCATGCACCCCAATCCCACTCATTTCCCCATCCCTTCAAATCCACCCTTCACTCTTGCAAACTCCCCTCCAAGGAAAACAAAAGGTAAAAATAAAATAATATGAATATATATATATGAAATATATACAGAAATTAAAAAAATAAAACCACAAAACAAAAATCCCATCTTGCCATGGAAGCTCCAGTGTGTCACAGATTATATACCCTTTTGCCCAAGTAGTTTTTTTTTTTTAAGATTTATTTATTTATTTCATGTATGTGGGAACACTGTCGCTGTCTTCAGACACACCAGAAGAGAGCATTGGGTCTCATTACAGATGGTTGTGAACCACCATGTGGTTGCTGGGAATTGAACTCAGGATTGCTGGTCTAGTTGGTGCTCTAACCGCTGAGACATCTCTCCAGCTCCCAATAGTTTTTCTTGCAGATGTTTACTGCAATGCAATGGGTTGTTGGTCTGGTCCAAGGCCTTTGGCCTCTGCTACACTATCAATACTGGATCCTCACTGGGACTCCTCTAAGATACCCTGTGCTGCCTCGTGTCATGGAGATCTATAGCTTTGCATCTGTAGACTGGCCCTTGTCAGGTGCTACAGCAGTTCACAGATGGGGTAGATGTTGGGGTGGGCCAACTCAGAGCCCTGGATCTGGGTCTGGGTGGAAGCTTAGGTGGTCAGCTCAGCATCTCTCCTGCACCCACACTACCAGGGCCAGCTCTCACACTTTGTCCAGGAGAGAGGTTGGAGCTGCTCTCCTGACCTCTGTGTAGCTAGTGAGGGACAGGGCCACCTCTAGTTTTCTGAGCCAGCTCACCCACCTACCACAGGTGGTCGGGGAGTGGCAGGGTGAGGAACATCTCTCCCATTCCTGTCCACTGCACAGAGTCAGCAGAAGGGCCAGTGCCTGCCACCAGGGCTAGCTCTATTGTGCTGCCCAGGTAAGGGCTGGGGCCAGCTCTCCTGCACCCACACCACCAGAGCCTGCTCTCCCATGCTGTTCAGACCAGGGCTGGAATCAGCTCAGTACAGTGCTAGGACTTCAACATGGCTTAGGTGGTAGCCCAGACCAGAGACATTCGAATACCTCTCCAACCTTCCCCACCCCCTGCCACAGATATTTGCACAGACCCCAGCTGCAGTAAGGCCATGGACTCAGACGTGACTTTTGGAGGTAGCCCAAGTGCACATGTCACATGGTCTCAGGTTCAGATATGCGGGCTTCTCATATCTGCCTGTTCCAAACTGCCACCAAGTCTCCAGTTCTATATCTCAGCACGATGTACAAACCCCTCAACTACACTTTCTGTCCCATCGTAGTGGGAAATACTAAAAAAGCAATCCACGCTAGCGCCGACAAAGCACCGGCCTATTCTCATCTCAGGAGACTCTCTGACCCGGAGTTCCAAAATCTCTGCACCCAACTGGCTAAGTTCCCACAGCAGGCTGCTGCCACACCAGCCACACACAGCTAGCTGGGGTGCACTTCTTGCAAACCCACGCTTTGCCGCCACCATATTTTTCTCTCTGGAACCCAGCTGAGTCACCACGTGAAGGAAAACACCGCACACTCTTAGTTTAGAATCAACAGGTAACACCCATTGCTGGGCGCAACAGCTACCATCCTAGTTTGTAAGCCATTCTACGTTAAGTCCTCTGGTGGCATATGGGGGTGGGGTGGAGGTGCGCGGGACAAGACAACTCTTGTTAGCTACATCTCCTTCTCCAAACTCTCCTGTTCAAAACCAAGTCACCTCTTCCGGCCTCCTCGCTTCCCCTCCCCAACCCAGTGATTGGTCCCCTAAAATCTTTATTCATTAGGGGGCGGTCCTGCCACATCCTCTATCTCGGCTGTCTGTGTACTCTATCTTTCTTGTCTCTCCTTCACATATTCACTCACTGCAGTGGCGTCCTTGGTGGGTGCTTGGGTGTCTTTCTTCTGGCCACTCCAGGCTCAGGACCGGGATTTTGTTGCGGGAAATAATAAAAAAGGGCGGACCAGTTCCGGCGCCTAGCCTGCGGTTGAATTCCCGGTAGCTCAAGCAAGATGCCGCGCGTGCGCTGGAACAGCTCTCCGACTGCCTGGGTCAGAGAGTATGTGGGGGCAGCATGGAGCCGCTAATTAGCGCACTGTCTTCACCTTGGTAGATCCCTCCCAGGTGGGTAGTGTAACTGGTCAGTTGTAAACTAGCTCTCTAACATTTGTTAGCTTTTCAGTAGGAAAAATGGCTTTAGAAATTCAGACTTAAAAATTAAGAAAGAATGAATGATACCCCTTTTAAAAATAGAATAAATTTTATTAGACTTCACCCGTTTTAAACCTTAGTACTTTTATTGCTGCCGGGATTTGCTCTTCTTTTTAAATCACAGATCTCACTCTATAACCCAGGCTTGCCTGGAACTCACTGTAGCCCAGACTGGCCTTGAACTAGTGGTGATTCTCCAGCATTAGCTTCCTGCATGCTAGAACCACAAGGATAAGCCACACCAACTGACTGTAGAACTTAAGACAGCTGCAGGCTCACTGGGGACCTGTGTGGCCTGAATGTCACTGTGAGCAGCTTGCCTGGAAGCCCGGTGTCCACCTTATCTGTGAGAATCACAGCTGTAGCCGTGTATCATGTATGTATGTAGGAGATGTATCTGCTCATAGACTTAGGAGGAGGTCCAAGAAACCATGCACAGTAGACAGCCGATAGTGCCAAGCACAATGGGTGTCAAGGTGCATGCTCCTATTCCCAGCACTTAGAAGGCCCAGGCAAGATGATCTAGAGTTCAAAGCCAGCCTGGGCTACATACACAGCAAGATCCTGCCTCAGAAAAGAAAAATCCTTGGACAACTTGGATATGTTCATCACATGGTATTAATCGTGTGCTTTGAAATCAGTTTTGTGCGTACAGACATCCTTTTCCAGATTCTGATCAGTTAGGCTAAGGGAGATGGAGAGAACTGGCCAGTTTGTGACTAGTTGTGACAGTTAAGCCCCTCGGGGCCTGTAGTTCAGGTCTAAAGTTCTGAATTCTCAATCCCAAACCTAATCTTGTTTCTGGATTCATAGTCAAGAAAGCAGAAGCTGGGCTGGAGAGATGGCTCAGTGGTTAAGAGCACTGGCTGCTCTTCCAGAGGTCATGAGTTCAGTTCTCAGCAACCACATGGTGGCTCACTACTGTCTATAGGGTATAGGGGGATCTGACGCCCTCTTCGGGCAGGAGGATGCGTATGCAGCAGAGCACTCATGTAAAAGAAGCCAAGAGCCATTGCTTTTCATTATCTAATCCTAAAAGGCCATTTAAATTTTCTTAGCTTCCTGCCCCTAGAGGCGTTTCAAGTATGGCTTCCATGTCATGTGTGCATCAGCAGGTGGCAGGGAGGAGAGAGGCTATGTGTACACTCAGTGTTCTCACCTGTGAATAAGCCTGACGTCACCACCAGTCTGGAGCCAGGGAAGCCTGGATGGATTTCCAGGATGGGGAGCAAGTTAGAGACTAGAAGAACCCCACATGCGATGGTGGCCCCAGGCGGGGTGAGCCTGAGGCAGTCAACTCTTGCAAGGGGCCACTGGACTGGGCCATCTGATGTGGCCACCACCAGACTGGCATTGTGCAGGCCCAGGGACCACAGGAGGCAGACCATGCCTGAGATGACCCGTGCCTGGTGTCACAGTGCACAAGCAGGGCATAACACTCCTGAGATGACCCCAGACACGCAGAGACCCTGGGTGCCTCTGAGAGAAGCAAGTAAGTGATAGATGGAAAAAAAAAAAAGAGAGAAACCAAGAATGTGGGCACAATAAAGAGAGGCAGAACTGGAGACCCGAGGGTAGTGAGGACAGCCTGATGTGAGTAGCCGGTGAGACCATGGTGGGGTACTGGCCTGTGCTCCAGCCAGGGCTGTGACTAGGTCCACGGTCCTGTAGCAGCAGGGGTCTGTTACCACCAAAGCCCAGGCGGAGATTCCTGGTCTGGGCTGCTGCCCAGGCACAGTTGATGTCTGAAGTCTGTGCAGAACTGGCCCCACCCCTCACCTGGGCATCATGGGAGAGTGGATCCTCAGGGTATGAGGACTGGAAAGCCCTTCCACTCCAGCCGGCTTCAGGACTCAGGAGAGCCAGCGCCAATATATGACCCTGGGAGACCTGGCCCTTCCACTCATCTCCCATGCTGTGGGGTGGACAAAGAAGAGATACCCTCCTCCCCTCTTGCCCCTCACCACCTGTGGCAGGCAAGAGACCCGGCCTTGTGGTCATGAGAGCAAAGAGCTGGCCCGGACCCTCACCTGCTGCAGCACTTGGGAAAGCAGGCCCTGCACCTCACCTGGGAAACACAGTAGAGCTGACCCTAGATGTGGGAATTGCAAGCAGGCTGGCCTCAAGGGCATGGTGAGTGTGGGAGACCCAACCCTGCCTCTTTTCTATGCAATATGGCATAGGCAAGGGAGAGATTCCCTCCCCTCCTGTGGGCCCTGAGGCAGGAGAACTGCCCTTGCCTCTTGTCTGCTAGGTGGTGGCATGGATGAGGGAAATATGCCCTCCTCCCCTCCCTCATTCCTTGCCAGTACTGCAGGCAGGAGAGCTGGCCCCAGGTCATGAGAATAGAACTGTCCCTAACCTGCTCCAACATTCTGGAGAACCCTGCACCTTACCTGAGCAGGATGGAGCTGGCCCTGGATGGTTGGTTGCAAGTGAGCCAGCCCAGACAGCTGGAAAGCCACTGGGCTGACCTCTCAGACACCTCTCAGGCCCAGGTCCAGGGATTAGAATTGGCTCTACATCTTCTCCAACAGTGAGCTGCTGGACTGCATGAAGGGACCAGTCCAAGAACTGCAAGATCTTCATGACACAGGGCAACCACAGGGTCTCTGAGAGGTGTCCCAGTGAGGATCCAGCATTGCTGGAGTAGCAGAAGCCAGAGGCCTCAAACCAGAGCAGTGACTCATTGCAGTGAACATTTGTAAGCAAAGAAGCGTGGAGAAAAGGTCGTATACACTGTGACACACTGCAGCTTCCACAACGAGTTTTTTCTATCTGAGGGAGGTGGCAGGGGTAGAGAACAGGTACGAGGGGAGGGGAGATGAGCGGATTGGGGCGCATGATGCAAAAATCCACAAAGAATCAGTAAAAGGTTTCAAAGTTGTTGTAAGCGTGATCAGCTGCATAACAGCCTGGCACACTTCCTTTCACTTGCCGCTTGGTTAGAGTCGCCTGTATCCCCCGTGTTTTCATTCATTAAGCATCAAGCTCTCAGCCGTTGTTTCAACCGTAAGGCTAGCTCTTCCCTGGCTGTGTCGCGTCCTGTGCTCCATCTGAGCTCCTGCCTGCTGCGTTTCCACCGTGCTCATGGGACTTGTTCCCTGGACCCGGCACGGTGCATGATACACACGAGGTGCTTATGACTGGATGAAAAAACCCTGTAGGAGAGGGACCTAGACAAATACTCTACCAAAGTCAATACTTCAAGGCTAGAGGGACGACTCAGTGGTTAAGAACACTTGTCGCTCTTGCAGAGGACCCAGGCTCAATCCTGACTGAGCACCCACATAGTAGCGTCTGCCATCTGTCACTCCAGTTCCAGTGAAGCTGATGCTTTTTCTGTCCTCTGTGGACATTGCGTGCACACGGGACAAACTTGCATGCAGAGAAAGTAAATGTCGGAGGGAGAATGAACACTTGAGCAAAGTGCTGGCCTAGATGAGTCTTTGGAGAGATCATGAATGTTCCCATATATCTTATTTTTAAACAAAAGGCGAGAGTCATAGCTGCAAGATGGGAGGAAGTATTTTCATGCTCGTTATTCTGTTTGTCTTCAGGCAGTTCCTGTGTTTCTCATTTTGCATAATGCAGCTGAAGTTCTCACCTGTGGGTTCCAGAAGTGCGTCTGGAAAGAGGTAAGGAAGGGATCAAGCAAAATCCTAGTTTCACAGCCCCTGCTTTAAATGCCACAGACCTGCTTTTTACTCAATGACCTGGCTTAGTTAGCGCTACTGTTGTGATGAAACCCCATGACCAAGAACAACCGGACAAGGGAAGGGCTCATTTCACTCATGTTCCGTACAAGAGTTCACTTCAAAAGCAGTGAAGGCAGCAACTCAGATTCAACCTGCAGGCAGGAGCTGATGCAGAGGTCTTGGAGGGGAGCTGCTCACTGACTCCTCATGGCTTGCTCAGTTTGCTTTCTTATAGAAAGATCAAGAGTCATCAGCCCAGGGGAGGCCCCACCCACAATGGGCTGAGCTCTCTCCGGCTTAGCTCAGGGGTAAATGTCTTCTGCAGGAGACTTAGGGGGCGGCTCTGTAGGGAAAGGCTTTCCCCACTGCGGTTGAGACAGTCCTTGCTTGCCCACACTGTTTATTCATTGTCCATCGTGGAAAATGGGTGCACGCCACTTCCTCAGGGTGGACCAGAGATTAAATACCCTTTGCAGGAAGGAATACCTGGGATTGGAAGCTTATTGGCTAAACCTCAGGTCCTCTAGATACCTTATTAGCATGGAGAACTCTATGTTCTGTGCTATGTGACTATAGGTCATGTTCTTTATGTGGGGAGTGTGGTCACCAGTTCCAGGTCAGGAATCTGGTCAGGTTTGTAATACCTGCTGTCCTCAGGTATGAGGTGCTGGGGTTTCTGAGCCCACCTCAACCCTACCACATTCCCTGGCATGGTCCATTGCCCCACAAGACACGACTCAAATGTATGTCCTTCTTTCCAGCAGTTTTCCAGTCAAGACTATCTGATAGTGGTCACTGACTCAGGGAGCCCAGCTTGCCTGAGGATGGGAGATGCAGCAGGACCCCAGGCCAGGGAAGAGCTAGACCCGTAGGAGACAAGGAGGGATTTGCTGTGGGAAAGCATTCCCATGTGTAGCTACTTACACAGAGCTCGACCCTTTGCCCACTCGACAGAGATTGGCTTTAGGGTTTAGATACTGTTTCTAAAGAACTGGAAGGTCACCTGGGTAGCTCCAGTGAGGGACGGCTTTGTTGGAGCGTTTTCCCAGACAAAGAGACCAGAAGAGAAGCAGGCTATAATGAAAGAGGTCAGCACAGGAGAATGGAGGCAGGAGAATGGGGAAAAGAACAAAGGAGCAGTCTCACTGAGCCTTTGTCTACCCAGGCCTTCATTGGAGAGGGCATGAAAGTTGCATTCCGCTCCCATTCACCCTGGGCACAGAAATCCCATTTTACATCCTCAGGCCAATCAGCCTTTACTGTTGGTTTAACTTTGCAGTCTGAAGGTTGCCCCTGCAGCCCAGGATAGGTATTTAGATGGGAGATCCTTGACTACTTTGTTACAGAGAGCTTAGTGTGTAGCTAAGTGTTGCAAGTGTGTCCCACTGTGTCCCGTTCCTGTGGTAATGGAGATCAGAACCAGGGCTTATGCATGCACTACCCAAGCACTCTGAGCCCCAAATCCACCCTCCCCCTTCCTATCTCCCTCTCCTCTCTGCGTGTGTCTGTGTGACTGTGTGTGTCTCTGTGTGTAACCAGGGGGCGAGAATGACTATGCACATGCGAAGATCAGAGGAAAACTTTGTAGACTGAGTTCTCCTTCCACATTTCCATAGGTTCCGGGGATTGAACTCAGCTTGTTAAGACCCGTGTAGTTAAGTGCCGTTATCTGCTGAGCCATATCACCTGCCTCCTAGTTCATTTTGTAACCAAACAGTGGCAGTTTGAGGGTTGTTTTCTGAAATGTTAGCTTTTAAAAATTTTAAGCTTCTTCTTTGAGGATCTGCTTTTTCTCTCAGCTTTCCCATATTTTGCCTTTTCTAACAATAATCCCTGAAATTTCCCTTTTGGGGTTCCTATCTATGAAAGACCATACTAATGACACTCGACCCACTCACGGCGGGGGGAGGGGAACACAGTAGCAAGGGTGAAGTATCCCCAGCAAATGGGTCACAGGGGACACAGTAGCAAGGGCTACCTCACGTACCTTAGGCAGGAGGCTTTACTAGCTCCTTTGTCCCAGTCCAGCTCTGCCCATGTTATCCACACGTCCTGGACAGAGAGAGGCCTTAGTGACAGAGAGACCTAGCATCCTAGGATTGCTTGTCCCTCTCAGCTTCAGCTGCTCCTGCTTCCACTCTTGCCCCTACCTCATGAAGAACACACTTGCTCCCTCCCTCACACACTGTCAGAGCCAGTGAGGTGGCTCACTGGGTAAGGTTCTGTCTCCACACTGCACATCCAAGCTTGACTCTCAGATCCCACATGGTAGAAGAGAACTGACTGCCGTAAGTTGTCCTTGGAGCTGCACGTGCACCCCCAACACTAATAATACATGTAAAACCAGGTTATGGTAAGGTTTGGCTTTGCCATTTTGAATACATTTTAATGGGGTAAATTCTAAAGAGTGAAACTGACCCGTCATGGAAACATTCCTAGATTATGAGAATTTACTTGATATACAGTCTGTAGTTCATTTTTCACCACACATAGTTAATCCTATGTGTTCTTTCTCTGTATACCCCTCTCCCTTACACATCAGAGTTTGACTGTAAACTAATTGTTGACTTTGCTCTAGGAAGTGACCTGGCTACCAGCTTCTCCCAGCTTCCCTTGAATCCTCAAATCACACACACACACACACACACACACACACACACACACACACACACACACAGAGTCGTTCATTTTCAACTTGCCTTCTTGGCACAATTGCTGGGCACTACTGTCTCCCATCTGGAAAAGTATGCCTTTGATAATATTTTTAGCTCTGCTCTTGCCACCTGCCCCAAACTTCAGTGGTTAGCCCCATCTAGCCCCTGCCAGACACCCCTGACCACCCACAGGCCCCAGCTCCTCCTGAGACCTCACACAGCTGCCGGCTTCTTCTCCCTCCAAAGCATGGCAAAACTTCATTCTCCTTCCTCACATCTCCTCACCTGCCTCCAGGGACCTGGAAGTCTCGCTTGTACCTTCTGCCCAGCAATTGGTCCGTGGCTTTCGTTACTGACAAATCAAGAACCAATCGGAAAACAGGACCTTAGCATCAGACCCACTCCCTACAGCTATTGGTGGCTTGTGGGATGATCACTGTTATTTTTTTTTAATGTATATTGTTTATACTAGATAGAAAACATTTCGTCAGGCCTGCAGTTGAGATGTAGAGCTGCATTTGTGGCCCTCCTGGAGCTCAGAATTGAGTGGAGAGGAACTGATGCTAATGTGTGGGCTTTGATGCCATAGGGTCATGTGGAACTGGATGTGGGAGGACTGGTGACCTCAGCAAAGGCCTTCCGGGGGTGGGGGGATAGGTTTGAGTTGAGCTATGTGGGGTGCATGGAGTTTTCCAGCTGGACAAGGGGAAAATGGAAATATAAGGGAGGGAGGGAATTAAGCAGTTGAAGGCTGGTGACTTAAGGTCAGAGGCTGTCCCTGGAGGACTGGCAGGCCTGCAGGCAGGCTGTGTCATTCATGGTTGTTGACCCGTAAGCACACTGGCCATGTAGGTAACGCCCTGAGGAGGGCACCCTGCCACACTGAGCGTACTTCAGTAAATTAGGTAACCCACAGGGGATTTTGCCCTCATTATAATTTTTGTTACTGTGACCTTTTCTTCCTCACTGAGTAGCCCAGGCTAGCCTTGAACTTGTAGTCTTCTGGTCTCTGTCTCCCCAGGGCTGGGATTACAGGTGTCTCCCCCAGACCCTGAGCTGTTATGGGGACTGATTACTTTGGGATGAAGGCCCTGAAATGGGGATGGCTTCCAGTCACGCCTCAGTTGCTGTCAGAGTCCTGGGCAGCTGAGCGGTATGATAAGCTTCGCTCACATTCTTGCTCTCCATCTCAGCCTCTCTAGTCAGAAAGGGCTGGACTTGGGAAAATATATCCGGGCATGGTAGTTCATACTATCGTCCCACTTCTCAGGAGGATGAGGCAGGGGGATTATTTTAAATCCAAAGCCAGCCTGAGCGACATGAGACAGTTTTGTCTCATGGGGAAAAAAAAATCTGAATCCTGAATCCCGGGAGTGGAAGGTGGAGTGAGTTCAAGGCCAGCCTGGGCTACATGAGACCCCACATCAAACGAAACAAAATGCATTATAGCTAAAATGAAGTAAAACCAATTTAATATAAAGAGAACCTGTCCTCTGAGAGGCTGAACTCCAGTGGACTGGTGACATCGTCGTTCTGTCACAAGCCAACAGTCGTTACTGAGTAGATGTGCTCTTCATGGCAAAGGTAGGCCAGCCCTGCAACCTCTGCCCTCTGAACTTGCTCTTGACATTATGTTTAGATCCTAATACAGCTTAAAAAACAACACATTTTACCATAACAGGGTCAAAGCTACAGGTCTTATGAGCTGAGGCATTCTTCCCACCAGGGGGCAGCACAGCCATGCTCGCCCTGCTTCCCTTAGTCTGAAGATCCCAAAGAGACAAGCCCTAGCTTTGTATTCAAATAGCATGTACTTATTAATAGAATAAAAACTCAGCTATTTTGCAACATGTGAAAACTTAAGGTATCCCGGAGAGCAGACCATCGGTTTCATTTCTTTGGACAAGGTCTCAGACTGCCCTGGAACTGTCAAGTTGTCCAGCCTGGAACTCACTCTGTAGCCAACAGTGGCCTTGAACTCACGATCCTCCTGCCTTAGGGTCTGGAGTGCTGGATGACAGGTGTGTGTCACTGTGCCTGGCTTCAGCCCTTTGCTTCTTCAAAACACACTTATACTTAACGCTGTCTGAATAGGCATCCAAAACTGTAGTTTGTACCAGATAGTGAAATGAATCTGAAATATCTAGAATTAATATGTCATTCTTCCTGACTGATTCAGCTAAACCTTCATTTCTCTGTGCCAAGGGTTAATTTACTTGATCTGATTAAAAAGACATTGTCAGGGATGAATCCTGGTTACACTTTCTTCATTCCAATGCCAGGTTTTCTGTTCCCCCAATCTGCTATTTTTTTTCTGGCTGAGGCAGGAGGATTACTTGAGTTAGGTGTTCAAGAATAATCTAGAAAACATAGCAAGACCAACACCCTCTCAAAAATCATTAGAGGGAGGCAGGAGGTATGGCTTAGAGGTTAAGACCACTTAACTGCATTCGCAGGGGTCCTGGGTTCGGTTCCCAGAATTCACATCAAGTGTCTTATGACCTTGTAACTCTATTTCTAGGAGATTCAGTGCCCCCTTCTGGTCTCTGAGCATCTGTACGCATGTAAAGTCATACAGACACACATATATGTAAATAATAAATATTGAAATAAATCACTAAATAAATTAATATATACACAGAGGTTAGAAGTTGGCGTAGAGGTTAGTTTCTTTTCCTGTGGAAATCACATTGACTTCTCTCTGTCCTTAGATTTGTGTGTAGGATTTGAGGATTGGCCCTGACATGCTGTTGTTCACCTGCTCACACTGTACCATGGTCAGAGCACTCTGGTGGGGACTCAGCTCTGGCTAAGTCATTCTTGTTTGGTCCAAGCAGCAGAAGCTGCAGGAAGCACTAAGTGTCAGCAAGCTCTCTTTAAAATAAATAAATTAACAAGAGATTTATTTATGTATGTATTTTGCATATGTAGATGTTTTATCTGCCTGTATACACATCAGAAGAGGGCATCAGATCCCTTGGGGCTACAGATAATTATGAGCCACCATATGGGTGTTGGGAATTGAATTCAGGACCTTAGGAAGAACAGCCAGAACTCCTAAACTCAAGCGATTCTCTTTGCTGAGCCATCTCTCTATCCTCTGGCAGTGAGCCCTTAAGCCCCCTAAAACATTTATAATTTATTTGCTTTTTAATCTAAATGTTTCTGTTCAAGGGAATTAAAGAGTTTTGAAAGACTAATTATTATGTCTCTTCACTTTCATACAGAAAACATCACTCTCAAAGATTTGTAGGTAAGTTGAAACAGCCTGAGGATTTAACCTGATTTTTAACTCCGCTTATAAATTGCTGAAGGGGGGGATTTATTATCATTTACTATCATCAGGCACACATTTGTGCTTTGTTTCCCGTTTTTAAAATTGTTCTCTTCTTTCTGGGATATTTTCTTCTGAGGGGAAAACTAACCCAATGTTATATTTCCACGATGAGTACACAGAGCTTCACTAATTGTGCAGTGGTGGTGGTGGAGAACCAAATGAAAACCACGCAACAACTTAAGGTCTAAAAAATAAAAACAGGGCCCGGCTGGGGTAGAAGGGGTGAGGGATGCAGGGGGTCGGGGGAGATAGCTAGTTAATAGTGCTTGTCACAGGAGCATGGTGCCCTTATTCAACCCCTAGCTCACACTTCAAAAGCCCAGTGTGGTGACAGATATTTGTAATTCCAGTGTGGGATATAACGGGGAGGCATGATTTTGAGACCCTGTCTCAGAACGCAAAATGGATCATTCCTGTGTCATGATTTTAAGCCTCCACATTTCACACATACACACACATACACACACACACACATTCTTTAAAATGATATTTGCATTATTAGGTGTCTTAGCTAGGGTTTCCGTTGCAGTGGAAAAAACAAGTTGAGGAGGAAAGGGATTGTTCAGTTTAGACTTCCACATCACAGGTCATTGTCAAAGGAAGTCAAAACAGCGACCTCAAGCCAGGGTGGAACCTGGAGGCAGGAACTGGTGCAGTTGCCATGGAGAGGCGCTGCCTACTGTCTTGCACATCATGGCTTGCTTAGCCTGCTTTCTTATAGAACCTAAGACCACCAGACCATGGATGGCACCACCCACAGTGGGTTGGGTCCTCCCCTGTCACTCACTAATTAAGAAAATTCCTTACAGCTGGATCTTACAGAGGTGTTTTCTCAACTGAGGTTCTCTCCTTTCAGATAGCTCTATCTTGGGCAAAGTTGACATAGACTAGCAAGCATGGTGGGGTCTGTGATTTCCATGATGGTCAAAGTACATCTCAGGGTCTGAATTGTGGTCTCTGGCTGTGATCATAGAGAGGTTTTTAAATGCCCTGTGCCTTAGAGGGGTCTCAGCAAAGTGTGTCCGAGGCAGGCCAGACTCTGATGTAGGTGCCTGTGCCTCCACTCTTTATGACAGTGTTTGGTTGCCGGGACTGCCCTCCCTTCAGCAGTGATTGGAAAGCACCCTGAAGGCAGAACAGCAGCATAAACTGGTTTAGGTTGTGTTGTTTCATGGATTCCCGGGCTTTCATCCGCCCAGTCCCCCTCACTCACCTTTCTTGGCTTTTAGTACAGGTTGCAACTTGAAAAAAAATTGTCAACACAACCTTAGGACCCATCTTCTTTAGAAGGAGATTAGCTGCTGTGCAGAGCTATTCGTGATCTATGAGTGACTACTTGATGTGGTCAGTGTGGCTTGAGGGCAGGTGCTGTGGGAGCCGGTCCAGTGTCACCCCTGATATCCCTATGCTGCCCATCCCGCTTGTGAGGAAGCATTGTGTATTCTAGCTGGCCTTCCTGTTGAGGGAGACCCCAAGCCCATCCAGATTCCTCTCCTCCCCACTTAACCCAGCACGTTGTTGTGCTGGCCCAGGAAACCCCTGGTGGCCCCCTCCACTCCTCCCTCCTGCCTTCACTACCCTTTAGAGACCACAGCTGCCAGACCAGGGTAGACTGAGTGCAGAGGCTTCTGGGCCGTGGCTGGCACATGTCCTTCTGACTCATAAC